>NC_041387.1:618667655-618692076 GCF_002162155.2 Triticum dicoccoides | reverse complement strand
CGAGTCTCTTTCGAACGTCAATTTTTATTCATGTGGAGCCTCTTCAGTCTTTCATCAATTGTTTCAACTGGTGAATTCTCTTTTGTTTGACATTCTTCATCTCTTTTCCGGTGGACTCAATTCAATTTGTTTTCGGGTTGATCATATTCTTTTCCTCGGCTCAAGTGTTTTCCCTGCTCGTTTGCCTCTCGCCAGTTTATCCTTCTGGAGTGTTCAAGACATCTCAGGAGATTCATCTGTGTTCCAATTAATTCGAGGTTATCACCTCATTCTAATATTTCAATTGTTCCGGTGCGTCATCTATCTTTTCAACAATCCTTTCCAACGGTGTTATCTCTTCAGTGGGCCCTAACCCACAGGTTTTTTCCCAGGATCTTACCTGACTCTTCTAATTCCCCCGGAGTTATTCTCAAATTCTTTTCAGAGTTTGATGTAAGAATGTATTTCATCAGTCAGATGCCTTTTCAAGATCAATTTCAAATCATTTCATTGTTGGCTCAACCTCTCTGCTTTTCTTTCTACCGGAATATCTCAGTAATTCTGGTGGTGTTTCTCGTCGTCATTTGAGGATCAAAGAAGAGTTTTTCCATCTTGTCCGTTCTCTCGAAGTTTCGTGATTCTAGCTTCATGTTATCCACTCGATTTATTCCATTTGTCAGATATTCCTTTTCTCTCCCATCCGGAGTATTTCAGGAGTTGTTTTCTTTTTCTTTTCACCGGAGGCCATCATTCCAGCTATCGTCCTCCAATTATTCCGGTGCTTCCTTCGAGTGTTCTTTAATCAGCTCATGATCTCTTTGTCCTTTTGCATCTAAATCCCCTCGAGCATATTGGTTCTCCTAATTCTTCCGGTGATTATTTCTCTTTCATCAGTCATTTCCGAATTCTACCGGTGGTTCGTTCAAGATCCGTTTTACTTGATTATCATTTTAATCCATTCATTCTTTCGAATCCTACCGGTGGGTCATGAAGACTTTCTCAAGTTTTGTGCTATATTTCCCCTTAATCCTTTTCAAGAAGAATCAGTAGTATGCGAAATCCATTGCTTGTCATCAATTTAATTTGATAAAGGATAAGCATACAATAAATCTTATTCTTATTTCATCCAAGTGATTAATCCTTTCCTTCGGAGTTTGTTCTTGATGAATAAATGTCATTCCATCTTGTGAAGTTCGTGTTCTATTCTATCCATGTTTCAGTCGGAGTGCTGCCTAAATCTTTTCAGTCTTATTCGTTTCTTATCTCGTTCTAACCGGAGTGGTTTCATAGTCTATCTGATTCCGTGAGCTTTCGATTCTCGTCATTCTCGTTGTTCCTCTATTCTTCTCGAGTGCTCTTGATTCTTTGCTTCTTATCTTGAGTTCTTGTTTCACCTCATCCCCTTTTCCTTTCCGTCTCGGTCCTAAGATCTCGGGACGAGATCTCTTGTTAGTGGAGGAGTGTTGTAACACCCCGGATTCGATGCGCCAGGTGTCTGCCAGTTATTCGTCGTTGTTGCCATGTCATTTGCTTGCGTGTTGCATTTTATCATGTCATCATGTGCATTGCATTGCATACGTGTTCGTCTCATGCATCCGAGCATTTTCCCCGTTGTCCGTTTTGCAATCCGGCACTCCTATGCCCTCCGGCGTCCCCTTTTTCGTCTCGTGTTGTGAGCGGGTGTTAAACTCTCTCGGAATGGCCCGAGGTTTGCCAAGTGGCCTTGGTATACCACCGGTAGACTGCCTGTCAAGTTTCGTGCCATTTAGAGGTCGTTTGATACTCCAACGGTTAGCCGCGTAGCCCGGAACCCCCCTTCTTTTGTGCAGCCCAACACCCCTCCAAAGTGGCCCAAAACCCATCTAAACCCCCTCCATGCTCTCCGCCGTTTGATCACGATCGCGTGGCCAAAAACCGTGCTCCATTTGGACTCTCCTAGCTCCCAGAAACTATAAATATGCCCTCCCCCGTCCAAATCACAGTCCAAACCCTAGCAAACTTCCTTTCCGTGCCGCCGGACAAAAACCCCGCCGCCCGGGCATGTCCGCCGCCCTCAGCCACGTCGTCCGGGCCAATGAGCATCCACCACGTCATCGCCGCCGCGCCCGCAGCCAACCACCACGCGTCACGTCGCGTCCCCGCGCCCACCTCGCTGCCAGCCCGCGGAGCCCATCACGGGCCCGCGCGAGCCCTAGCGCCACCGCCGCCCGGCCCGGCTTCCGCTGCCGCCGCCCGGCCCGGCTGCCGGAGCCGCGCGCCCATCGGCCTCCCGCGCCGCCCGGCTTCTGCCGCCGCCGCCAGGCCACGACCTCCCCGCTGCGCCGTGCCTCGGCTCCGCCCCGGCCTCCTCCGGCAGTCGCCCCGCGCCCCGCCGCCGCCTCCGCCGCCCCGGCGCTGCAGACCTCCTCACCGGCCGAGCGCCTCCGTGCCGCGCCCTCGCCGGCCGCCCCTCGCCTTGCCACCCCGTCACCCCTCCGGCTCGCCGCCGGTCGGATCCGACGAGATCCGGCCCGGGAGCTCCTCGCCGCCCTTCCTCCTTCCCCGCAGCGACCAATTCCAGCGATCCTCGGGATCCGCGCCGTCCCGATCCAGATCCAATCCCGAAGGTTGACCCTGATTTTTGCCTAAGTCCCTGAATATTTTGCATATTCTGGTGCCCCCTTTGACCTGCCATATCTTAATGCATACTGCTCCGTTTCGTGCATGTAATTGTTGGAAATATGCCCTAGAGGCAATAATAAAAGTGTTATTATTATATTTCTTTGTTCATGATAATAGTCTTTTATTCATGCTATAACTGTATTATCCGGAAATCGTAATACACGTGTGAATACATAGACCACAACATGTCCCTAGTGAGCCTCTAGTTGACTAGCTTGTTGTGATCAACAGATAGTCATGGTTTCCTGGCTATGGACATTGGATGTCGTTGATAACAGGATCACATCATTAGGAGAATGATGTGATGGACAAGACCCAATCCTAAGCCTAGCACAAAGATCGTGTAGTTCATATGCTGAAGCTTTTCTTATGTCAAGTATCTTTTCCTTAGACCATGAGATTGTGCAACTCCCGGATACCGTAGGAATGCTTTGGGTGTACCAAACGTCACAACGTAACTGGGTGGCTATAAAGGTGCATTACAGGTATCTCCGAAAGTGTCTGTTGGGTTGGCACGAATCGAGACTGGGATTTGTCACTCCGTGTAAACGGAGAGGTATCTCTGGGCCCACTCGATAGGACATCATCATAATGTGCACAATGTGACCAAGGGGTTGATCACGGGATGATGTGTTACGGAACGAGTAAAGAGACTTGCCGGTAACGAGATTGAACAAGGTATCGGCATACCGACGATCGAATCTCGGGCAAGTACAATACCGTTAGACAAAGGGAATTGTATACGGGATCGATTGAGTCCTTGAAATCGTGGTTCATCCGATGAGATCATCGTGGAACATGTGGGAGCCAACATGGGTATCCAGATCCCGCTGTTGGTTATTGACCGGAGAACGTCTCGGTCATGTCTACATGTCTCCCGAACCCGTAGGGACTACACACTTAAGGTTCGATGACGCTAGGGTTATAAAGGAAGTTTGTATGTGGTTACCGAATGTTGTTCGGAGTCCCGGATGAGATCCCGGACGTCACGAGGAGTTCCGGAATGGTCCGGAGGTAAAGATTTATATATGGGAAGTCCTGTTTTGGTCGCCGGAAAAGTTTCGCACTTTATTGGTATTGTACCGGGAGTGCCGAAAGGGGTCCGGGGGTCCACCGGGGGGGTCCACCTGCCCCGGCGGGCCACATGGGCTGTAGGGGGTGCGCCTTGGCCTATATGGGCCAAGGGCACCAGCCCCAAGAGGCCCATGCGCCAAGGAAACTTGGGGAGGGAAGAGTCCTCAAGGGGGAAGGCACCTCCGAGGTGCCTTGGGGAGGATGGACTCCTCCCCCCCTCTTGGCCGCACCCCTTCCTTGGAGGAAGGGGCAAGGCTGCGCCTCCCCCCTCTCCCTTGCCCCTATATATAGTGGAGGGGAGGGAGTGCATCCATACCTGAAGCCCTGGCGCCTCCCTCCCTCCCGTGACACCTCCTCCTCTCCCGCAAGTGCTTGGCGAAGCCCTGCAGGATTGCCACGCTCCTCCATCACCACCACGCCGTTGTGCTGCTGCTGGATGGAGTCTTCCTCAACCTCTCCCTCTCTCCTTGCTGGATCAAGGCGTGGGAGACGTCACCGGGCTGTACGTGTGTTGAACGCGGAGGTGCCGTCCGTTCGGCACTAGGATCTCCGGTGATTTGGATCACGACGAGTACGACTCCTTCAACCCCGTTCTCTTGAACGCTTCCGCTTAGCGATCTACAAGGGTATGTAGATGCACTCTCCTTCCCCTCGTTGTTGGTTTCTCCATAGATAGATCTTGGTGACACGTAGGAAAATTTTGAATTTCTGCTACGTTCCCCAACAGTGGTATTAGAGCTAGGTCTATTGCTTAGATTCTTTGCACGAGTAGAACACAAAGTTGTTGTGGGCGTTGATGTTGTTCAATATGCTTACCGTTACTAGTCCAATCTTGTTTCGATGGTATTGTGGGATGAAGTGGCCCGGACCGACCTTACACGTACTCTTACGTGAGACATGTTCCACCGAATGACATGCACTTGGTGCATAAGGTGGCTAGCGGGTGCCAGTCTCTCCCACTTTAGTCGGAACAGATTCGATGAAAAGGGTCCTTATGAAGGGTAAATAGCAATTGGCATATCACGTTGTGGTTTTGTGTAGGTAAGAAACGTTCTTGCTAGAAACCCATAGCAGCCACGTAAAACATGAAAACAACAATTAGAGGACGTCTAACTTGTTTTTGCAGGGTATGCTTTGTGATGTGATATGGCCAAGAAGAATGTGATGAATGATATGTGATGTATGAGATTGATCATGTTCTTGTCATAGGATTCACGACTTGCATGTCGATGAGTATGACAACCGGCAGGAGCCATAGGAGTTGTCTTAAATTTATTGTATGACCTGCGTGTCATTGAACAACGCCATGTAATTACTTTACTTTATTACTAACCGGTAGCCATAGTAGTAGAAGTAATAGTTGGCGAGACAACTTCATGAATACACGATGATGGAGATCATGATGATGGAGATCATGGTGTCATGCCGGTGACGATGATGATCATGGAGCCCCAAAGATGGAGATCAAAAGGAGCAAAATGATATTGGCCATATCATGTCACTATTTGATTGCATGTGATGTTTATCATGTTTATGCATCTTGTTTACTTAGAACGACGGTAGTAAATAAGATGATCCCTTACAACAATTTCAAGAAGTGTTCTCCCCTAACTGTGCACCGTTGCTACAGTTCGTCGTTTCGAAGCACCACGTGATGATCGGGTGTGATAGATCCTTACGTTCACATACAATGGGTGTAAGACAGATTTACACATGCAATACACTTAGGGTTAACTTGACGAGCCTAGCATGTACAGACATGGCCTCGGAACACGGAGACCGAAAGGTCAAGCATGAGTCGTATAGTAGATACGATCAACATGAAGATGTTCACCGATGATGACTAGTCCGTCTCACGTGATGATCGGAAACGGCCTAGTTGGCTCGGATCATGTAATCACTTAGATGACCAGAGGGATGTCTATCTGAGTGGGAGTTCATAAGATGAACTTAATTATCCTGAACATAGTCAAAAGATCTTTGCAAATTATGTCGTAAGCTCGCGCTTTAGTTCCACTTTTTAGATATGTTCCTAGAGAAAATATAGTTGAAAGTTGATAGTAGCAATTATGCGGACAATAGAAAGCTTATGTTCTTAATGCACCGCTCAGTGTGCTGAACCCCAAAAGTTGTTTGTCGATGTTGCGAACCTCGGACATACACGTTTTGATAACTATGTGATAGTTCAGTTAAATGGTTTAAGTAGAGGCACCAAAGACGTTTTCGAAACGTCGCGGAACATATGAGATGTTTCGAGGGCTGAAATTGGGATTTCAGGCTCGTGCCCATGTCAAGAGGTATAAGACCTCCGACGATTTTCTTAGCCTGCAAACTCAGGGAGAAAAGCTCAAATCATTGAGCTTGTGCTCAGATTGTCTGAGTGCAAGAATCACTTGAATCGAGTGGGAGTTGATCTTCCAGATGAGATAGTGATGTTTCTCCAAAGTCATTGCCACCAAGCTGCTAGAGCTTCGTGATGAACTATAACATATCAAGGATAGAGATGATGATCCTTGAGGTATTCGCGTTGTTTGACACCGCGAAAGTAGAAATCAAGAAGGAGCATCAATTGTTGATGGTTGGTGAAACCACTAGTTTCAAGAAGGGCAAGGGTAAGAAGGGATACTTCATGAAATAGCAAATTAGCTGCTGCTCCAGTGAAGAAACCCAAGGTTGAACCCAAACCCGAAACTAAGTGCTTCTATGATAAGGGGAACAGTCACTAGAGCGGAATTACCCTAGATACTTGGTAGATGAGAAGGCTGGCAAGGTCGATAGAAGTATATTGGATACACATTATGTTAATGTGTACTTTACTAGTACTCCTAGTAGCACCAGGGTATTAAGATACCGGTTCGGTTGCTAAGTGTTAGTAACACGAAATAAAAGAGCTACGGAATAAAACGGAGACTAGCTAAAGGTGAGCTGACGATATGTGTTGGAAGTGTTTCCAAGTTTGATGTGATCAAACATCGCACGCTCCCTCTACCATCAAGATTAGTATTAAACCTGAATAATTGTCATTTGGTGTTTGCGTTGAGCATAGACATGATTGGATTATGTCTATCGCAATACGGTTATTCATTTAAGGAGAATAATGGTTACTTTGTTTATTTGAATAATACCTTCAATGGTCTTGCACCTAAAGGAATGGTTTATTGAATCTCGATCGTAGTGATACACATTTTCATGCCAAAATATAGTAATGATAGTACCACATACTTGTGGCACTGCCATGTAAGTCATATTGGTGTAAAACGCATGAAGAAGCTCCATGTTGATGGATCTTTGGACTCACTCGTTTTTTGAAAGGTTTGAGACATGCGAACCATGTCTATTGGTGTATACGCATGAAGAAACTCCATGCAGATGGATCGTTTGGACTCACTTGATTTTGAATCACTTGAGATATGCAAATCATACCACATGGGCAAGATGACTGAAAAGCCTCGTTTTCAGTAAGATGGAACAAGATAGCAACTTGTTGGAAGTAACACATTTTGATGTGTGCAGTCCAATGAGTGCTGAGGCATGCAGTGAATATCGTTATGTTCTTACTTCACAGATGATTCGAGTAGATGTTGAGAATATTTACTTGATGAAACACAAGTCTGAATTATTGAATGGTTCAAGTAATTTCAGAGTGAAGTAGAAGATCATTGTGACAAGAGGATAAAATGTCTATGATATGATCATAGAGATGAATATATGAGTTACGAGTTTTGGCACGCAATTAAGACATTGTGGAAATTGTTTCACAATTAATACCGCCTGGAACACCATAGTGTGATGGTGTGTCCGAACATCATAGTTGCATCCTATTGGATATGGTGCGTACCATGATGTCTCTTATCGAATTACCACTATCGTTCATGGGTTAGGCATTAGAGACAACCGCACTCACTTTAATAGGGCACCACGAAATTCCGTTGAGACGACACCGTTTGGAGAAACCTAAGTTGTCGTTTCTTAAAAGTTTGGGGCTGCGACGCTTATGTGAAAAGGTTTCAGGTTGATAAGCTCGAACCCAAAGTGGACAAAATGCATCTTCATAGGACACCCAAAACAGTTGGGTATACCTCCTAATTCAGATCCGAAAGCAATAGGAATTGTTTCTTGAATCGGGTCCTTTCTCGAGGAAAGGTTTCTCTCGAAAGAATTGAGTGGGAGGATGGTGGAGACTTGATGAGGTTATTGAACCATCACTTCAACAAGTGTGTAGCAGGGCACAGGAAGTTGTTCCTGTGGCACCTACACCAATTGAAGTGGAAGCTTATGATAGTTATCATGAAGCTTTGGATCAAGTCACTACCGAACCTCGTAGGACGACAAGGACGCGTACTACTTCGGAGTGGTACGGTGATCCTGTCTTGAAGGTCATGTTGCTAGACAACAATGAACCTACGAGCTATGGAGAAGCGATGGTGGGTCCAAATTCCGACAAATGGTTAAGAAACCATGAAATCCGAGATAGGATCCATGTATCAGAACAAAGCATGGACTTTGGTGGACTTGCCCAATGATCGGCAATCCATTAAGATAAATGGATATTTAAGAATAAGACGGACGTGGACGGTAATGTCACCGTCTATGAAGCTCGACTTGTGGCGAAGAGTTTTTTCACAAGTTCAAGGAGTTGACTACGATGAGATTTTCTCATCCGTAGCGATGCTTAAGTCCGTCAGATTCATGTTAGCATTAGCTGCATTTATGAAATCTGGCAGATGGATGTCAAAACGAGTTTCCTTACCAGTTTTCGTAAGGAAAGGTTGTATGTAATACAATCAGAAAGGTTTTGTCAATCCTAAGGATGCTAAAAGGTATGCTAGCTCTAGCGATCCTTCCATGGACTGGAGTAAGCATCTCGGAGTTGGAATGTGCACTTTGATAAGATGATCAAAGATTTTGGGTTTATACAAAGTTTATGAGAAACTTGTATTTCCAAAGAAGTGAGTGGGAGCACTATAGAATTTCTGATGAGTATATGTTGTTGACATGTTGATGATCAGAAATGATTTTCTAGAAAGCATATAGGGTTATTTGAAAGGTGTTTTTCAATAGAAAACCTGGATTAAGCTACTTGAACATTGAGCATCAAGATCTATAAGGATAGATCAAAATGCTTAATAATACTTTCAAATGAGCACATACCTTGACATGATCTTGAAGGTGTTCAAGATGGATCAGTCAAAGAAGAAGTTCTTGCCTGAGTTGTAAGGTACGAAGTTAAGACTTAAAGCTCGACCTGGCAGAAAAGAGAGAAAGGACGAAGGTCGTCCCCTATGCTTTAGACGTAGGCTCTACAGTATGCTATGCTAAGTACCGCACCTGATGTGTGCCGTGCCACATGTCTGGCAAGAGAGTACAAAGGTGATCAAGGAGTGGATCATCAGATAGCGGTCAAAGTTATCCTTAGAGGAATAAGGATATGTTTCTCGATTATGGAGGTGATAAAGAGTTCGGCGTAAAGGGTTACGTTGATGCAAGCTTTAACACCTATCCGAATGACTCTGAGTAGCAAGCCGGATACGTATAGTGGAGCAACCATTTGGAATAGCTCCAAGTGGAGCGTGGAAGCAGCATTTACAATATGACCTAGAAATTTGCGAAGTACATACGGATCTGAATGTTACAGATCCGTTGACTAAAACCTCTCTCACAAGCAGAACATGATCAAACCCCAGAACTCATTGAGTCTTAATCACATGATGATGTGAACTAGTTTAATGACACTAGTAAACTCTTTGGATGTTGGTCACATGGTGATGTGACCTGTCAGTGTTAATCACATGGTGATGTGAACTAGATTATTGACTCTAGTGCAAGTGGGAGACTGTTGGAAATATGCCCTAGAGGCAATAATAAAAGTGTTATTATTATATTTCTTTGTTCATGATAATAGTCTTTTATTCATGCTATAACTGTATTATCCGGAAATCGTAATACACGTGTGAATACATAGACCACAACATGTCCCTAGTGAGCCTCTAGTTGACTAGCTCGTTGTGATCAACAGATAGTCATGCTTTCCTGGCTATGGACATTGGATGTCGTTGATAATGGGATCACATCATTAGGAGAATGATGTGATGGACAAGACCCAATCCTAAGCCTAGCACAAAGATCGTGTAGTTCATATGCTAAAGCTTTTCTTATGTCAAGTATCTTTTCCTTAGACCATGAGATTGTGCAACTCCCGGATACCGTAGGAATGCTTTGGGTGTACCAAACGTCACAATGTAACTGGGTGGCTATAAAGGTGCATTACAGGTATCTCCGAAAGTGTCTATTGGGTTGGCACGAATCGAGACTGGGATTTGTCACTCCGTGTAAACGGAGAGGTATCTCTGAGCCCACTCGGTAGGACGTCATCATAATGTGCACAATGTGACCAAGGGGTTGATCACGGGATGATGTGTTACGGAACGAGTAAAGAGACTTGCCGGTAACGAGATTGAACAAGGTATCGGCATACCGACGATCGAATCTCGGGCAAGTACAATACCGTTAGACAAAGGGAATTGTATACGGGATCGATTCAGTCCTTGAAATCGTGGTTCATCCGATGAGATCATCGTGGAACATGTGGGAGCCAACATGGGAATCCAGATCCCGCTGTTGGTTATTGACCGGAGAACGTCTCGGTCATGTCTACATGTCTCCCGAACTCGTAGGGTCTACACACTTAAGGTTCGATGACGCTAGGGTTATAAAGGAAGTTTGTATGTGGTTACCGAATGTTGTTCGGAGTCCCGAATGAGATCCCGGACGTCACGAGGAGTTCCGGAATGGTCCGGAGGTAAAGATTTATATATGGGAAGTCCTGTTTTGGTCGCCGGAAAAGTTTCGCACTTTATCGGTATTGTACCGGGAGTGCCGAAAGGGGTCCGGGGGTCCACCGGGGGGGGTCCACCTGCCCCGGGGGGCCACATGGGCTGTAGGGGGTGCGCCTTGGCCTATATGGGCCAAGGGCACCAGCCCCAAGAGGCCCATGCGCCAAGGAAACTTGGGGAGGGAAAAGTCCTCAAGGGGGAAGGCACCTCCGAGGTGCCTTGGGGAGGATGGACTCCTCCCCCCCTCTTGGCCGCACCCCTTCCTTGGAGGAAGGGGCAAGGCTGCGCCTCCCCCCTCTCCCTTGCCCCTATATATAGTGGAGGGGAGGGAGGGCATCCATACCTGAAGCCCTGGCGCCTCCCTCCCTCCCGTGACACCTCCTCCTCTCCCGCAAGTGCTTGGCGAAGCCCTGCAGGATTGCCACGCTCCTCCATCACCACCACGCCGTTGTGCTGCTGCTGGATGGAGTCTTCCTCAACCTCTCCCTCTCTCCTTGCTGGATCAAGGCGTGGGAGACGTCACCGGGCTGTACGTGTGTTGAACGCGGAGGTGCCGTCCGTTTGGCACTAGGATCTCCGGTGATTTGGATCACGACGAGTACGACTCCTTCAACCCCGTTCTCTTGAACGCTTCCGCTTAGCGATCTACAAGGGTATGTAGATGCACTCTCCTTCCCCTCGTTGTTGGTTTCGCCATAGATAGATCTTGGTGACACGTAGGAAAATTTTGAATTTCTGCTACGTTCCCCAACAGTAATATGTCAAATTGTTCGTCTCAATGAGTACTTCATTTCATTCCATTGCATCATGTTCATTTGAGCTCATCTTGATGTCTGAATCATCGTTGCAAGAGTGCTATATGATGTTGTCTGCTGTTTGTTAACAGAACATGCTCTTTTGTCATTTTTGCCATGATTGATGTGTGCATCCTATGAGGTTGATGTCTACATGTGTTTTGAACTATGCCATGTCTTCTTTATAGAGGTGCTTACCATGTATTTTTGTGATCAATGTGGTGACTAGCACAAGCATGCAAGCTAGGCTTCGTGTTGTTGCTGATTTTAGTCCCTGTTCTGCTGTTATTTTGATGCTATGTAAACATGATGCTACAGAGAGATCCATGCATATTTTGAGATACTTCAGTAAGGATGTTTTGAACATATTGTTA
Source organism: Triticum dicoccoides (assembly GCF_002162155.2). NCBI lineage: Eukaryota > Viridiplantae > Streptophyta > Magnoliopsida > Poales > Poaceae > Triticum > Triticum dicoccoides. The sequence continues at coordinate 618,680,361 of NC_041387.1, read as the reverse complement.
TGCTCTATCCATTCATGCCCCTGGTTGCAATTATGGAGTAGTCTAGCATGTCATTTTCGTGCTCTACTTTTGCTACAAAATGTTTCCTGGCAGATTGTTTACATGTTATTCAATTTTGCCAAGGTTGTTGTAGTTGATCCTTGCATGCTATGAACTTGTTCTTGCCTTGGTTAGCTTCATAAACATGTCTTATTGCTGATGCTATGCTTATCTTGTCATGCAATGACTTGTGGTGAGTGAATCGAGCTTGTTAAGTAGGGTACATGCTGTTACTGGTGCATCTTAACTTGCTGTTTAACAACTTGAACATAATGTTTATTCAGATCTGGACCAATTTCGAAACTTGCATATGAGGACTTACCGGAATTGTTATATGTTGTTCCCGGCCTCATTTAAACTTGCCTTGATGTGTTGCTCTTGTTTGCATCATCTCTTTCCATGAGTAGCCTCGTCTAGCTTTGCCATGCATCATGCTTGTTGTGCATCATGTCTTGTCTATGTGTGGTGTGTTTACCATGTTGTGTGCTTCTTCTTGATAGTTCCTGTTTTGTTGCGATCGTGAGGATTCGTTCGTCTATGCTTGGTTCGTCTTCGTGGCTTCATCTTCTTCATGGACTCGTTCTTCTTCCTAGCGGGATTTCAGGCAAGATGACCGTGACCTTGGATCTCACTACTATCATTGTTATGCTAGTTGCTTCGTTCTATCGCTATGCTGCTTTACCTATCTTTTGCTGATCAAGCCTCCCAAATTGCCATGAGCCTCTAACCTTTGACACCCTTCCTAGCAAACCATTGCTTGGCTATGTTACCGCTTTGCTCAGCCCTCTTATAGCGTTGCTAGTTGCAGGTGAAGTTGAAGATTGCTCCATGGCGGACAGGATTATGTTGGGATATCACAATATCTCTTATTTAATTAATGCATCTATATACTTGGTAAAGGGTGGAAGGCTCGGCCTTATGCCTAGTGTTTTGTTCCACTCTTGCCACCCTAGTTTCCGTCATACCGGTGTTATGTTCCCGGATTTTGCGTTCCTTATGCGGTTGGTTGATTTATGGGACCCCCTTGACAGTTCGCTTTGAATAAAACTCCTCCAGCAAGGCCCAACATTGGTTTTACCATTTGCCTCACCACCACCTACATTTCCCTTGGGAGTAATTAACCCAAGGGTCATCTTTATTACAGCCCCCCCGGGCCAATGCTTGTCTAAGTGTTGGTCCGAACTAGAGCCCTTTGTAGTGCCCCCTCAACGAAACTTGAGGTCTGGTTTTAGTTGTACGGATTGCTCATCCGATGTTGCCCTGAGAACGAGATATGTGCAGCTCCTATCGGGATTGTCGGTGCATCGGGCGGTCTTGCTGGTCTTGTTTTACCGTTGTCGAAATGTCTTGTAAACCGGGATTCCGAGTCTGATCGTGTCTTCCTGGGAGAAGGTATATCCTTCGTTGATCGCGAGAGTTTATCATGGGCTAAGTTGGGACACCCCTGCAGGGTATAATCTTTCGAAAGCCGTGCCTGCGGTTATAGGCAGATGGTAATTATTTAATGTCCAGTTGTAGATAACTTGACACCAGATACGAATTAAAACGCATCAACCGCGTGTGTAGCCGTGATGGTCTCTTCTCGGCGGAGTCTGGGAAGTGAACATGGTCTTTGGGTTATGTTTGACGTAAGTAGGAGTTCAAGATCACTTCTTGATCATTGCTAGCTTCACGACCGTTCCACTTGTTCTCTTCTCGCTCTTATTTGCGTATGTTAGCCACCATATATGCTTAGTCGCTGCTGCAGCCTCACCACTTTACCCCTTCCTTTCCCTTTAAGCTTTGCTAGTCTTGATACCCATGGTAATGGGATTGCTGAGTCCTCGTGGCTCACAGATTACTATAACAACAGTTGCAGGTACAGGTTATGCGATGATCATGACGCGAGAGCGATGTTTGCTTGTTTTGGAGTTCTCCTTCTTCTTCTTCTTAGATCAGGGGATAGGTTCCAGGTCGGCAGCCTGGGCTAGCAGGTTGGATGTCGTTTGAGTTTCTGTTTGTGTTTCATCCGTAGTCGGATGATGCTCCTATGTATTGTGATGTTTTATTTGTGTGGCATTGTATGCCTTTTGTATGTATCCGCATCTACTATGTAATGTTGATGTAATGATATCCACCTTGCAAAAGCGTTTCAATATGCGGTTCTATCCTTGGTGGGACCTTCGAGTCTCTTTAGGATAGTATCGCATATTGGGCGTGACAGCATACCTCAAGCTCAAGATGCCAGGCCCTCGAGGAGTCATTATGGTCAATGGAAACACCGAACGCTCTCTCTGAACGGAGGAGCATACGGCGGCCCTCGTGGCGGAAGTACAAAGTAGCCTCTCAAGGCAATTCTCCAGTCCGGCTATTAAATGTCCGGACACCGTCAAGTGCGCCCGGAGTAACCTACAACAAGACTGCCTAGCACGCTCCGAGCAAGCGTAGCAGTGCGGCCCCAACCCCAGCCCTTGCGAAATTGCGAAACCAGTACCACACGTACATAATTACGCCCTGGAAATACCATGGGCATAAGGGGAGGGGCACAACCACGACACGCCCAAAATGTGGCTCAACCACACTAGGGGCTCCCGATTTTGTCATTTCTTTTTCTTACTTTCAGGACTCCACTCTCCGGAAGGCCTGTCCGGCAGTACAATCGCCGAACACACGATGCAACAGCCAGGGAGGCAGCAAACTACGTCAAATCTCCAGGTGGTCTCTATAACGAGCTAAATACCTGTCTTACATAAAGTCTCGTAGCTCTCCCCTGGAGGGGGACATGTCAAATAATCCCATCTCTTGCTTATCTCACTATTTGTATCGTTCTGCTTTCACAGCAGCCTTTTAATAAACAATACATAGCTCTTGTCTATTATTGCATTCATTTTCTATGTAAATATGTTCAGTTATGACATTATGCAACCATACACTTTGGTACGACCAATACACCAGGGGCTTAAGTACCCCAGAATATGGTGTGAGAAGTCCGAACACTCTCACGAGTGCGGCACCCCGAACTTATAGCATTATATGCATCGGCTCCGAATCATGTCTTGGGTCAATAGTTGGGTTTGCCCGGCTCCCATGTTTTGTTACCTTACGTTCCGTTATATCGGCTAAGGTAGCACTGGGAGAACTACTGCGATTGTGCCCCGGTTGAGCTGGGTTAAGCACCTCAGTAGAGAAAGCTAAAACTGACCATCATGATAGGGCGAGAGCCGGTCGTTGTTCGAGAGGTTTCGAGTCCCTAAAGACTTATGCCGCTTAGATCGAGGAGCTGGCTTTGTCCGGCCTAGGCGTGGATAGCACCCCGAACTCGGTCTTCCGAATACTAGGGGCTTCACCGAAATTTAAAATTATAGAATTCTATGGCTAAGTGAGAGTGATAAAGCATTATAGTCTGATTGCCTTGTTCGTTGTGCTGAGTGCCTCCCTCGAAGGACCCAAGAATGGGAAAAAGAGCGCTCAGGTTTATCCCGAACACCCCAGCACTCGTGGCATGGGGGTAGAAGCCGACGACTCGCCATCTCTCAGATTTAATAAACGGCCGCACAGAAGGTAATATTTTAAATTCAAAAAGCGTTGCTTAGTGCATATGAACAAGTTTTCAGCGCACAGGATAACACGAGCGAGTTTACTCAAAAATTACATCCTTGGAACACTCATTCGCCACAACTCGGGCTTGCGATGCTCCTTTCCCTCCGGTGGCCCATCTGTCACCAGCTTCTCAGCATCCATCTTGCGCCAGTGTACTTTAACACGGGCAAGGGCCCTATGGGCGCCTTCGATGCATACGGAGCGCTTGATGACTTGAAGCCGTGGACAGGCATCCACCAGCCGCCTCACCAGCCCAAAGTAGCTCCCAGACATGACCTCCCCAGGCCATAGCCGGCATATAAGGCCCTTCATGGCCTGTTCGACTACCTTATGGAGCTCAACCAGCTGCTTCAGCTGGTCGCTCAAGGGCACCGGGTGTTCGGCCTCAACATACTGGGACCAGAACACCTTCTCCATCAAGCTCCCTTCCTCAGCTCGGTAGAATGCGGCAGCATCGGACACACTGCGGGGCAGATCTGCGAATGCTCCTGGAGAGCTCCGGACTCGGGTAAGTAACAAGTAATTCACTTTCATGTGCTTGCTTTGCATAAAGAATGCCTTACCCGCTGCTATCTTCTTCATGGCCTCAATTTCCTGGAGGGCTTTTTGGGCTTCGGCCTTGGCAGATTTGGCGCTCTCAAGGGCCGAGGCAAGCTCGGACTCTCGAGTCTTTGAGTCAAGCTCCAAATTCTCGTGTTTTTTCACAAAAGCGTGGAGCTCTTCCTGCACCTCCGCCACCCGCGCCTCTTGCTTTTATCGCTCGGTGCGCTCCACGGCCGCATTGTCTTCGGCCTTGGACAGCGCTTCCTTCAGGGTCGCCACCTCGGTTGTGGCCCCTGTAATACTCACGTTGGTACTGTCATTATTTGCAACCAGATCTTTTTATATACTTACATAAGGTATTACTTACCTTCCTTGTCCTCGAGCTGCTTCTTGGCAAGGCCGAGCTTGTTCTCGGACCGCTCGAGGCTCTGCTTCAATGCACCGACCTCCGTAGTCAGTGCGGCAGAGGTCAGCAGCACAGCCTGCATTCCCATATTGACATACTTATGTTAGACTCCTGCGTACATCTTTTTAGATCCTCAGTTCGGCTTTTCTTTCCGAACACCAAACTGAGCATCAGGGGCTACTGTCTATGCGGTAATATTTTTACATGTCTTAAATACATACCTCAAAGCCTGTTAGAAGGCTGGCACAGGCTTCCATCAGCCCGCTCTTGGCGGACTGAACCTTCTGGATCACCGCACTCATAATAGTGCGGTTCTCCTCGTCGATGGAGGCGCCGTTAAGCACCTCCAACAAATTATCCGGTGCCTCCGGTTGGACAGAGGTCACCGGCGTCGTAGGCTCGCCCTTCTTACTAGGGGGGCGCCTGCCGGACTCCGGAACCACTGAAGGTTCTAGTGCGGTGTCCGGCCCAGGGCCAGACTTAGAGCCCTTTGGGGTTTCATCCCCTTTGTGCCTGGAGTCCGGGAGGTCGCCTTGCGGCGCCTCTAGGACCACCTCCTCCTGGCTTGGCCCCTTTTGGGACTCCACCTCGGCATCGTCCGTAGGGCGAGGGGAGGTAGCAGTCGGGAGTGAAAGACTATTCACATCCGACGAATCCAGGGAGCCGCTCGATGAAGCGTCGAGCCTGGCCTTGGGCGGACTGCATGATTATACTCGGCGTCAAAAGATACTGTGCAATAAAGGATCGCCATGAGTTATTCTGGTATCCGGATACTTACGATTTTGCCAGGGGCTTGGCCCTGGATGGCCACTCCTCTTCGCCGTCGTCGGTGTTGGTGGAGTAGTCCGGAGGAAGGGTCTTTCCCTTCTTGGACCCTCCGGCCCCCCTAGTTGGGGCAGCCTTCCTTTTCTTTCCTCCCCCCGTTGGAGGGGGAGAGGCCTCTTCTTCCTCCTCCTCGTCTCCGTGGGAGGAGTGCACTTCAGAGTCATCAAACGATGAACCCAACACCACCAGACGCCGGGAACTCTTTCGAGTTCCCATGGCCTTCTTCTTGGCCTTCTTATCCGGCACCACGAAAGGTGCTGGGACCAGCAGCTTCGCCAAGCGGGCATCTACTGGGCCTTCGGGCAAAGGAGCCGGACAGTCAATCTGTCCGAACTTCTTCTGCCAGTCCTGTCAAAGGAACGGGAGCTTAGATCCCGCATAGAGTCAAACTATGAAAAACAAGTATCCCGTAAAGGATAAAACAAGCTTACTACGCTGGCTTGGCGCTTCAGGCAGAATCCGTGATCCTCGGTAATGGGAGGGGGAACCTCGGTGCCCTTGAATAGCACTTTCCAGGCATCCTCGTGCGTTGTGTCAAAGAGCCTAGACAAAGTTTGGTGCTGGGCCAGGTCGAACTCCCACAAGTTAAAAGCCCGGCATTGACACGGGAGGATCCGGTGGAGGAGCATGGCGTGGACTACGTTGACAAGTCTAACCTTCTTGTCCACCAGGTTTTGGACGCAGGTTTGGAGTCCGGTCAGCTCTCCCGAATTACCCCACGATAGGCCCGTCTCTTTCCAGGAGGTGAGCCGTGTGGGGATGCCAGATTGGAATTCGGGGGCCGCTGCCCATTCAGGGTCACGTGGCTCGGTGATGTAGAACCACCCCGATTGCCACCCTTTGATGGTTTCCACAACGGAGCCCTCGAGCCATATGACGTTGGGCATCTTGCCCACCATGGCGCCTCCGCACTCCGCTTGCTGGCCGCCCACTACCTTCGGCTTGACATTGAAGGTCTTCAGCCATAAGCCGAAGTGGGGCTTGATGCGGAGGAAGGCCTCGCACACGACGATAAACGTCGAGATGTTGAGGATGAAGTTCGGGGCCAGATCGTGGAAATCCAGGCCGTAGTAGAACATGAGCCCCCGGACAAATGGGTGGAGTGGGAAGCCCAGTCCGCGGAGGAAATGGGGGAGGAACACCACCCTCTCATGGGGCCTGCGGGTGGGGATGAGCTGCCCCTCGTCTGGGAGCTGGTGCACAACGTCGTTGGACAAGTATCCAGCTTTCCTCAACGTTTTGATGTGCCCCTCCATGACGGAGGAGGCCATCCACCTGCCTCTCGCTCCGGACATGGCTGGAGAAGGTTGAGGTGGGAAGTGCGGACTTGGGCGCTGGAGCTCGAGTGCGCGGAAATGGATAAGCGAAGGAAGAAGGCGTAGATGAAAAAGGTGGATCCTTGTCCCCTTATATGGGCGGACGGAACTATGTGCCCCCACCAGCCTGGTAAAACTCGCTTATCTCCCAAGCGCCGTGATTAATGGCACGGTTGGGTTACCCACGCCCGTATTGATGAGAATCCCGGAATAATGGGACACGATCTCTGCTTCGACAAGACGTGCCAAGGAAACCACCTCGCTAAACGCGCTGAGGTGGGACAGTAAAATGGTTCGAATAAAGGCTTGGCCATGGCGTGATGTCACGCTGCGGAATACATTAGCAGATTAGATTTGTACAAATATTATTCTCTCTACGGTGGTATGTGGAACTTATTTTACAGAGCCGGACACTATCCTTGTGTTCAAAATCTTTTATGAAGTATTCGGAGGAGGAACCCGGCTTGCAATGCCGAAGACAATCTGCGCGCCGGAGTCGTCGTCATTGAAGCCTGGTTCAGGGGCTACTGAGGGAGTCCTGGATTTGGGGGTGTCCGGATGACCGGACTATAACCTTTGGCCGGACTCCTGGACTATGAAGATACAAGATTGAAGACTTCGTCCCGTGTCCGGATGGGACTTTCCTTGGCGTGGAAGGCAAGCTTGGCGATATGGATATGTAGATCTCCTCCCATTGTAACCGACTCTGTGTAACCCTAGCCCTCTCCGGTGTCTATATAAACCGGAGGGTTTTAGTCTGTAGGACGAACAACAATCATACCATAGGCTAGCTTCTAGGGTTTAGCCTCTCTGATCTCGTGGTAGATCTACTCTTGTACTACCCATCTCATCAATATTAATCAAGCACGAGTAGGGTTTTGCCTCCATCGTGAGGGCCCGAACCTGGGTAAAAACATCGTGTCCCTTGTCTCCTGTTACCATCCGCCTAGACGCACAGTTTGGGACCCCCTACCCGAGATCCGCCGGTTTTGACACTGGCAGTCATCGATGTAAAACCACTATCAAGGCCAGTTTTCTGGTGCCTTCTTAGGAGTGCCGGACAGGTATCCGGTCTCTGCAATGCGCCATACTTCTGCCCCACCCACTTGACATAGGGATTCTCCCTGGGTGCGGGGGACGAGGTAGAACAACTTCCTCCATAATCCGAAGTGAGGTTCGCAGCCTAAAAACAGCTCACAAAGGGCGACGTACCCCGCTATATGCAGAATGGAGGTGGGGGTAAGGTTGTGCAACTGGAGGCCGTAGAACTCCAGGAGCCCGCGAGGAAACGGGTGGATGGGAAACCCGACGCCCCTTAGCAGATACGGGATGAGGCATATACACTCCTCTGGAGATGGATTTGGAGATCCCTCCGCTTGTTCCCCTCTGTCATAAGTAGCTATTCCGGCTCGGACGGGGACCATGAACGCTGGTGGGATAAACCCTTGGGTTTGTAACTCTATCAAACGGCTATGAGGAACTGAGCACTCTCCCCAATCCTCCAACTTGGAACGAGGAGAGAGAGCAGAAGAGCCGCAACGGCCGGCCATGTTGGAATGGTCTTTCGCGGAGCGCTCTGTTGGATGCTAGCTTAGAGAGGGAGAGTGAGGTTTGGATCTGAGAATCCCCCTCCCTTCAAATAGATGGTCAGCCCGGAGTATTGAGGGTGGTAAATGCAAAAATGCCTCAACTCTTCGTATTCGCTCGACGCGTGGAGATGGTCATTATTGAGACACTGAAGCCGAGGAGTACAACATTGATGGGATGCCGGACACTATTCGTCATAACAGGTACTTTGGAGTATTCGGAGATGGAACCCGCCTTGCAATTCCGAAAACAAGACTGCGCGCTGGACTCATCGTCATTGAAGCCTGGTTCAGGGGATACTGAGGGAGTCCTGGATAAGGGGGTATCCGGACAGCCGGACTGTATACATCATCCGGACTAGTGAAGCGTGAAGATACAAGACTCAAGACTTCGGCCCGTGCCCGGATGGGACTCTCCTTGGCGTAGAAGGCAAGCTTGGCGATCCGGATATTGTGTTTCCTTCCTTGTAACCGACTCCATGTAAACCCTAGCCCTCTCCGGTGTCTATATAAACCGGAGAGGATGGTCCTTAGAAGGCTGATCACATCTACAATCATACCATCATAGGCTAGCTCTTAGGGTTTAGCCTCTACGATCTCGTGGTAGATCTACTCTTGTACTACCCATATCTTCAATATTAATCAAGCAGGAAGTAGGGTTTTACCTCCATCGAGAGGGCCCGAACCTGGGTAAACATATGTGTCCCTTGCTTCCTGTTACCATCAGCCTAGACGCACAGACCGGGACCCCCTACCCGAGATCCACCGGTTTTGACACCGACAACGACCGTGTGAGGGTGTGGTGCGACCGCGACAGCTGTGCGCAAGTGTACCTCCTTCTCATTTTGAAAACTTTAGGCAAGCTTGGCAAAAATGTGTGGCGAAGTTTGTCAATGCAAGGCCTAGACCCAAACATGATAAGTACATACGTACTAGGAGTACTAGTGTTAAAAAAGAAAGGCGGGGTTTTCCTTCATGGGATTTAATCGATACAAATCCTCGTTTCACATGTCAATTAATGCGTATTTTTTTCTCCAAATACCAAAGAGCTAACCATCTCACTCCTCATCGGTTGATTAATGTAGCGCCATGCAAACCAACCTTCTCACTTCCGCATGCATGCAAGGGATATTAATGTCCTTGGTTGCTAACCCCATCAATTTTTCCTCGATTAGTGTTAGTGGCCCTTTGCGAATTGTAATTTTGATATACTGGACTTGTGTACAAAAAAATGGAGGTAGTAACTATATTTGACTTCCTTCCCCATTGCGGTGACATCGATCATATCTTTTTTTTGTGTGGTTTGGCAAAGTGCGTTCGACGAAGAACACCATTGAGGGAGACCACGGTAAGTCGTTCGCAAGTGCCGCCTGCAAGCCGAGACAACCGCCTTATTTGCACCCAAGAAGTCCTTTACTAGTACTACTAGGAGTACTAGTGCGGTGAGATGGTTTCTTGAAGAAGACGATGGATAAGCGGAGTCAGCGAAGAGTGAAATGATGGTTGCTTCGTCCGTGTTTTTGTGATTTGATGCCTCACTGCTTTGTGATTTGTGATAGAAGGGACAGGGGAGTAGACTCTGTGCTCTATACTGTACTACATGCGTCCAAGCATGGGAGAAAGAGGAGAGATGTTGCATTTTTCTATTCCTTCAATCAATCAATCAGGGAGCTTCGGTTCCATCTTTTTGGCTTTGGCAACACCGTCCACAATGGTTCCCACGATGCCAAAAGCTATTTTCACATTTGGCTACACATTGTGGATGCCCTTAACCGTACCACTTGGTTTTGCTCCTGTGTGCTATCTATACAAATCTCAATTATATTGATCTAAAAAATTATAGAATCAAGATTAGTAAAAAGGAGGTGATTTTGCCGCGCGGATGGCGGGGGAGATTTCTTATTTGAGCAATGCTACATCCACGTAATGGTTTACATAAAGTTATGAACTGATGTGATGTGGGACTATTTGATTGGATTAAAGGAGAGGATTAGGCCCACCCCACCTGAAAATCAGGGGGCATATATAGATTAGATCGAAAGTATACGTAGCAGCTACGTAGCCCTTTGTAAGTCTAGGATTAGGCTTCTTATTTTTGGAGGATGTTGTCCTGGCGGTTTGCTAACATGCGGTCCCACGTGTCAGTGCTTTACCAAGCCAATCCGCGTCCCACATGAGGCAGAACAACGACAGAAGCAACACGTGGTTAAGTTAAAGAAGATGAGGGAGAAGCGGATTCAGCAACGAGTGAAATGATGGTTTCTTCGTCCCTCCAACTTATTTTTTTAGCATTACTACTTCGTCCCTCCAACTTAACAGCGGGAAAGGTGCAACTTTGTGATTTGACGCCTCATTGCTCATTACTACGCCGGCGCCATGACTGGGGTGCTTCTCCCCGGCTGCTCTGCACTGTATTCCGGTATGGCACGTGGACCCGGTAGCTTGATGTCCCACATGTCGGCGAAAGGGACTAGAAGATTTATGAAAGCGAGCGCTCCACTCTTACGACGGAGGAGTAGACGACACGACGGCCCAGTGAACTGTCACTTGTACTGTATAGTACTATAGTTTTGTTGTTTCACACGATCCATCGATACAAACCCGATTAAATAGGAAAGGGCGGGATTTTTCCCGCACGGTAGATGATACTGGCCATACATTTCAAAGGCAATTTTAATGTATGCAAACTGAATAATTATAAGTAACAATATGATATCTAGTAAAACTAAAAACACATATGATTTATTGTGTTAGAGTGTAGTAGTAGTGCTGTATTGCATAGTTGTTAGATGTAACATGCGAGAACGTGTATAGATGTAGTTTTGGAGGTCCTACATAGAGAAAAGCGTAATACGGTCACCGAACTTCAGAATAAGCTGATTACGGTCACTATATACGTTTTGTGGTGATTATACGGTCACTTGCTCACAGTTCAGCATCGGATTGCACTGTTGACCGGCCAAATAGTCTGTGTGGCGCCATGTTGACTAGTTAAATTGACCACATTCCTTGTGGGTCCCACCTGTCAGTTCGCATAGGAAAAGGTCAGATAAACACAAATTTACGTAGGCGTGACAAGGCTCCAACCTGTGCGTGGGAATCACCAGGTTGTGTATGTGTCTGTTAGGGCCTGTTGTGTGCGCATGCACGTGTAGGTTGAGCACTTGAGCATGAGAGTGTGTGTTGGTCGTGTGGTGTACTGATGTGTGCATGCATGCGTGTGTGTGTGCGTGTGAGTGTTGCGTGCGTGCGTGGCTGTGTGTGTACGTGTCAGTGTTGCGTGCGTGCGTGGGTGCTTGTGTTTGTGTGAGTGTTGCGTGGATGCAGTTCGTGTGCATGCGTGCGTGTGTGTATAATCACCACACCAGCTCCTGTGTGTTAAAAAAAACGGCTCAGCATACCAATACAAGGCCACCTTGTCCGCTGTGCCCACGGTCATGACTTTGAACCACCGTCCAAATATTTTTTTGTCGTTTGTTTTCATTCTTACTAGCAAGATGCCCGTGCGTTGCACGTAACATCAAGATGCATTTGTATGACTTGTTTATCTTGTGAGAGAAAAGGATGAACGAGGGAAGGCCTTATTTGCAAATGTGGAGAGGTGTGTGGGTACCTTTTTGCAAAATTGCCATAGTTTCTTTCCTATCCGTCAGATATAAATCGGATGGCCTATATTGCAGGATGGCAGGCACACCATCATCACCAACTTTGTTTTTTATAAGAGTGTATTTTATGTATTTTATAAGAGTGTACATGTAGAGTAGATACAAGTCGACAGGTGGGCACGATGGTAGTGAGATAATGTGATGCAACACTAGAGGTGCCACGTGGAGCGTTTAACTGGTCAACTAGTCATGTCATGAGCAAATACAGAGTTGTACGGTGAGCCCGTGACTGTATAATAACCACTAAACATAAATGGTGACCGTAATGAGTGGATTCTGAAGTCCAATGTACGTATTGTTCTTTCGCTTCAAATACAATGATCGTCATTGCATATATCGCGAGAGAAAGATGAAACATGCGTGAATTTTCTGGGGGCTTACTTTTAGAGGACCTAGAGATAGTTTTGTGTGCATGCGTGAAAGGGGCGTACAGGGGGGGGGGTATGCGATGGAGAGGGAGATGCTCCTTGTTTCTCTTTATTATGACTAACTTTGTATATAGTATAAAAATATACAAATTCACAGTGTGGAATAAATATCATTGTGGGCACCATGCAATGCAAATTAGCGTTCGTACTCCTCCATATAACTTTGTAATGTTGTATATATGTAGAAACTCTAAAATAATTTTTTGGCCACACTTTATTCAAAAGGAATGTTGTATGCGAAATAAACGTGAAGAGAGGGCTTTTTAGATCAATGGGGTACGTGATGTAACATGTGTGAATGTGTAGTTGATGCATTTGG
>NC_041387.1:618613658-618667214 GCF_002162155.2 Triticum dicoccoides | reverse complement strand
GGGCGTGGGAGAGATAGCACGAGAAATGAGAGTGGTCAAGAGAGAGAGAGAGAGAGAGAGAGAGACAAATATGACGTCACGACAAGAGGTTCCATTCCCTTGAGTGTGTATATGCAAGGGGGAGGGAATAGAGGCACCAGGAGAAATTTTCTGTGTGTGTGGTGTTTGTGTTGGTATGTGTGGGTGTGAGAAGATAATGAGACGTGGGGGCAGAGGGTGTGTCACCGCGTGAGGTCCGGTGGGTCGAGGTGAGGCCCTTCATTTGGTTCCGTCCTGCGCCACATTGGTCGGCCTGTGACGCATTTAGGAAGACCCATGGATGACTAGTCGTACAAGACAAAGATAGAAGAATTGTGAAGGACTCTATGTCCATTGACAAAGCCGGCTAGGATTTGTAACCCTAGGTTCTCGGACTAAAATAACCCCTTTATCTCTGATATTACTATTCATCCAACCTAACTTTAAGGGGCATCCTACAGAATGCTCTGCTAGAATCATACTCGTCGATTAGGAAGAGAGGTGTGAGACAATGCGTGAGAGACATGCGTAAAGATAATGTGCGTACATGAGACGCGTAGGCAGGTCCATGTATATAGAAAGGGTTGATGAGGATTGTGTGTGTGTATGTTTGCGAGAGGAAGAGTGCTTGTGATAAAGGTTAGTGAAAACAGTTGTAAATGGTTACGAGAGGGAGGGAGGGTTATATCTAGAGCATGTGCGCAAGAAAGACACCTCGGGAGAGTGTGTGTGAGCATGTGTGAGTGACCACCGATGGAGAGTGAAACTACACGTAAAAGACTGCTCTACACATTGATTAAAGATATAAATTGTATCCAAATATTAGGATGGGATCATGATATTTGCAATTCGTGTAAGGAGCGGTCATTGATCCATCAGACATCTAGATTCTATCGAATTTGAGCATGTCTATGTTATTATTCGACACAATTGATCCACATAGTTAGTATTTTGAACTCCAGACAATGCATCACTTTAGCAATCGAATATAAACGTGAGTATAGTTCATGTTGTGTGTGTAAAGCACATTATACATAAGAAAGTTACATAATGGACGTTATAAATAGCTACCTATGAACTAGCATACATTTGAATTCAACTTAAGGTGGTTTAAAAATAATTGAATTCAACATGAAGTCCATTCAATTATTTGAATTTGATATCATGGCATTTGTAAACCATACCTAAATTATGGGGGCACCAATCTTTGCTTTGATTTTGTACATAATAGCATATGTAGTCGTGTACAAAATAGATTCAAATTTAGCTCCTCCATTCCAAAATAATCGTAGTTATAGGATTTTCAAGTTTCAAAATTTCAAAAAGAAGCGGATAATTTAGTGAGGTTTTCAAACATACAAGGTCAAATATAAGGTTGTCTATTTAGGTCAATCCTCATAGTTCAAGAGTACTCTAAACGTGAATGCTTGTGTTTCAAAATTTCGAACGAAGCACCAAAAGAGCCTCTACTCGCCCGAAACCGCGTGAGACCAACGTTTGGTAGTACAAGGAAATTACTTTTCTAATAACTCCGACCCGTGAAACCTACTGGCCCGACATCCAAAGGTCTAAACCGGGGTAGGTTTGTAGCTTCATCTAGACGCCACGCAACCGCCTCCGAAAAACATTCATACACAATGGCCGCCTAAGCACACATGCGCGCGGCCGAATTCGCTCCCGCCCACTATTTGGGACACCTGGGATTACCATCCTACCCCCGACCCACAGTAGGTCCGAAATTTAAGAGGGGGGCAAAGTTTGTACTTTCCCAAAATTTTAAACAAGCGCGTCCCATCTTCTGTTCAAAAAAGTCGAAAACAAGCGCGTCCTAGACCGAAACATGGTTCCCCACCCGTCCGATTCCCCATTCATACTCCGTGGGCGCCAAAACTACCTCTCCACCAGCCGCAAAACCCCGGCGTCCTCCGTCCGCCACCCCATCCCACCCATCAACCGCCACCCTCCTCCATCATGCCGGAGCGAATACCCTGACGTCGTCGTCCACCGCAACCTCAACCGCAACGCCCTCCACAACTAGTAGTTGAAGCCGAGGCTGAGCCGTCCGTACCCGAGCCAGTTCAACCACGCCGTCCTGTGCCTCACCGCTGCCGCTCCAACTTTGCCACCCTCCACCGCACCAGAGCTGTTCCTGCCATGCCATCCTTCGCCGCCTCGGATCTGCTTCCCCTCCGCCGACATACGGCCACGGCAACACAGTCAACAATTTGGCCATGGGTTCGTCCAAGCCTGCACCCTCCAGAACATCGGTTTCCCCGGTAAAAAGAAGAAGATCGGCGCGACATGTGGAGGTGACCACACTGGCAACCGAAAAAGGTACTCCTCTTCCCTTATTCGTGCAAACCTTACGTCTCTGCTTGCTCGGTATTCATCCCATAGAAGACACTAGTTGACCGCTTCTTCTTGATACTAGATGTTCCTAGTAACTCGCGATGCACAAGGTTTCTCCTCATATACTATTTCACCTTAGGTAGAGGTCCATCGCCCCCTTGAATTTCAATTTCTGGCCAGTTGATTCCCAATTAACGGAAGCATTCCCCGGCGTAACAGGCGCTAGTACGACTATTACGCCGGGGAAGTAGCGCCTTGGTGTTTATCTTAGGGGCGTGTGCGGCCTAGAGCTACTGGCGCCCGATCTGGAGGTCGGCCGGGATTAAAGGGATGGCCTGGGGGCGCTGCCAAGCACGGCGGTGGTGTGAGGTCGATGGGAGGGCGGGGCGGCGGAGGCAGGGGTCTGGGCCGGTGGTCGCTGGCGGTTCGAGAAAGATCATCAACAGTGACTGGTGGGAGGTAGACGAAGGCCATCTGCCCGTTCCTTATAGATCGGACGGTTCATTAAAAAAATTGACTGACCTATTTATTTTCACTCGACTGTTATCTTAGATATGACCACATGTGGTGGTGTGCTGGAGGAGTACCTGCATTTCCTGTGCTCATATATTACAAAATCATACAGAGTAGAATATAATTTTGTTTGCCATGCAATGTTGTAGAGCTATCATATGTCTCCTGTCATTTATTTTTCAGCCACCTGCTATTTGCTACTTTTACAGTGCACTAGTTCTGCACACACTTCACCCATACTCTCACTATTGTGTTTTTATGCAACGGTATTTCAGAGTCTGCCTGGAGAGAAGCAAAAAAGAAAAGAGACAAGTCATGCCAGCTTTCTACGCGGCTAGGCATGGCACGTTACAGCGCTATAAAGGGTGCAGTGTCAGCAGATGGAGACAGTAAACGTAGCTCTGGAGTTGATGACCTCGCTCGCAATGAACCACCATCCGAGGTGCTTGCTTTAACTTTGCGGTGTCATATGTGGTCGCATGTTCCATATGGTGTCTAGCTTGTATTCGAAAGGCCGAAGTCGGTCTTTATTAAGATAAGGAAAGATATTTTTTACATGAACCACCATCCCGTGAGCACCAGAAGACAAATAGCTAGTCAGGGCACTGGCCGAGCCAGTGACAAGCCCAGCAAAGATAGGCATCACCTGGAAGCCAACTAAAAAGCTGCGATGGCGGCGAAGCAGCCCACCTCCCACCAGGCTCTCAGGTCCTAGATGATCATGCTCACCACTCCAGCCGGATGTCTAGCTTGTATTGCTTCGAATTTGGTTAAATTGCGTCTGCTTAGCTTACACATTATACCTTTGAATATGACATGCCTTTCTGTTTTTGGTACATACTAGTACATCTATGTATTAACCATGTTCTTACATCAAATGAATGTTCTTGTGTATCCCTCATCTGTGTAATCACTTATGATAGGCAAGGGGACTACTCCTCATTTAAAGAATGCAGTGTCAGCCTCCCGACATGATTCTCAAGAAACAGAAATGCTAGATGAAGATAGTGAACGTAGCTCTGTAGGTGATTACAGCATTTCCCCTACACTAGCATCGCAGGTGCTTGCTCTAACTTGGCAGCGTGATATGTGGTTGCATGTTGCATATGGTGTCTAGATTGTAATTCTTCCAATCTGGTTAAACTGCATGTGCTAGTCTGCTTAGCTTATACATTATACCTGTTAATGTGACATGCCTTCCTGTATTTAGTACATAGTACATCTATCTATTAAGCATGTCCTTACATAAACCTATTGTTTTTTTGTATCCCACATCAATCAACATGACGAGACACCTTTAGTATATGTATTGCGATATTAGTTGCATCTTTCATATGATTTATAGCATGCGCTGCTTCTAATTTGTTGAAATTCCATTTATGATGGGACGCTTTTAACTTGGCAGAGTCATATTGGTTACATCTTTCATGTGGTGTCTAGCTTGCATTGCTTCTTATTTGCTGGAATGGTTTCTGCTTAGTTTACACAAACAGTTGTGAACATGCCATGCCGTCCTGTTTTTCGTACATATTCCATCCTGGTATCATGTGTTTGCCTTACATCAAAGTAGTGATTGTCAGTATCATGCATGAATGAGTTTTGAGGAGAGAATTTTATTGCTTTTTCTTGTCGGTTTTACTTGACAATTCAAAATCAATAAAGCGGAAGGAAGTTAGCAAGGCAGCGGATAAAGGTGCTCCTTCCGAACGGAGGGCCTCTACAGTTTCTACTCCTCCACAACCCCAAGATGATTTCCAAGACAACACATGCATAGACACTCAACAAAGTTGTGTTTATGATGAGCACGTCTCCCCTAGTGCAGCATCACCGGTGCTCCCTCTAACTTGGCACTGTTATATGTGGTTGCATGTTATGTGTGATGTCTAGCTTGTATTGCTTCTAATTTGGTTGAATTCCATCTGCTTACTTTACACATTATACTTGAATAAGACACGTGTTCTTATTTCTAGAACATACAATATCTGTCTATCACACCATGTTCTTACATCAAATTACTACTGTTGTGTAACCTGCAACAATCACTTATCATAAGACACGTTTGACTTTGGAGTGTGATATAGGTTACATCTCACAATCTTTTCTAGCTTGTACTACTAATTTGTTGAAATGTCACTTATGACGAGATAGTTTTAACTTGGTAGAGTGATATTCGTTGCATCTTTCATATGGTGTCTAGCTTTCATTGCTTCTAATTTGTTGAAATGCCTTCTCCTTAGTTTACACATCATAAGCTGTGAATATGCAATGCTGTGAATTTGCAATGGCACTAATGACGAGAGACCTCTAACATGGTAGTGTGATGTTGTTTGCATCTTGCATATGATTTATTTCTTGTAGTGCTTCACATTTGTTTAAACGCCATTTATGATGAGACACTGTTAACTTGGCAGAGCGATATTTGTAGAATCTTTCATATGGTGTCTACCTTCCATTGCATTGCTTCTAATTTGGTGAAATGTCTTCTTCTTAGTTTACACATCATAGTTCTGGTTATCTCTTCCGTCCTGTTTTTCATACATATTACATCCTCCTATCATGTGGTTGTCTAACATCAAAGTTCACTTCGTCTGCATCAGGCATCAATTTGTTCTGAAGAACTAAATAGTTATTCATTTTTCTTGTCGGCTTGACTTAACATGGCACAGAGAAAGTGGAAGAAACACAGAATGGCAGGGAATGAGAAGCGGATGAATCCTGCAGATTCTGCTGGTACTGATGGTGCAATAGAAGGTCAAAGTCTAGCGGAAAATTCTACAAACACGGCATCCCATGCTACACGAGTTGCAAAAAAAGCCAAACAGAAACAAATAGCTACCACCAAACAAGCAGAGAAAGCCCTAGTTCTTGCAACACCTACCATAGTACTACCAGCTGCACGACTTACTCGTGTGTCAACTGAGCTAGCAGCACATTCCCAAGCTCCCTTGCCACCTGACACTACTTCCCAAGCACTCTTAACACAAGACGAGTTGGCAATATCATATGAACCTTGTGAGCTTCAACAGCAAGAAGGTAGTTGCTGGAGTCAAGTTACAGTTGCATGCTTCTTTATATGTAGTCTCACAGTTTGATGTAACTAACACTTCCTATGTTCGTTGTTGGATTAGCACCTAGGCGCAAGAGGAAACAAACATCAGGGATAATGCTCGATAGGTTAACTAAATCTAGAGGAGGAAGAATGGAGATCCATTTTGAGACAGGTTTAAAAAGGCCACGTGATGCTACAGAGTCAGCCAAGTTAGTATCAGAGGCAGCGGTTGCCGTTAGGTGTCATGTACAGATCCTTCCAACATGGATTCAGTACACGAATGACAAAGACGAAACCCAGTTCAACACCTTCCTCGACCATTTATCTGTAAGTATGGTTATGTATGGAAACTAGTAATATCGTCTTGCTCTATCCCATACTTTCTAGGTTGCTGATAATGAGACTCCCATAATTTTCAACAGATGAGGTTCAAGTTGGATAGCCAAGATGATGCAACCAGACAAGCTTGCACCCATGTTTTCAAATCTGCTCTGCGACAGTATCGGTATAACTTGAGGAAAACCCACTTTGAAGGCAAGGCTAACAGTGAACTTTCCCAAACATCTCCAGTGGAAAATATATCGGATGAAGACTGGAGGGGCCTTGTTAAACGCTGGTCTGATCCGAAGTATCAGGTACATTATATATATGTGATCAGATCACATGTTGAAGTCCCATTTACGCATGTGCCACACAAATCTATCTTCTTGTAGGTGAACTGTTCAAAGAACAAGGCCAACCGTACAAAAGTGAAATTCCAACAGACGACAGGATCTCGTAGCTATATTGCACACTGCGAGGCTCTTGTAATTAGCTGCTGTATCACTCTTTTCGCTGTACCATATTATCAGATCTATATTGACTTGTTTGAAATGCAGAGGAAAGCCCGCAAGGACCAAAAAGTACCCGAACCAAATGTTGTGGAAATCTTCAAGGACTGTCACACCAGCAAGAAGAATGGCATGACTACACCAGTCAAAGCCGCTGTTGTAAGTCCTTAATCCTCATGCCTTTTAACTACTACTTACTCTTACTTGTGCCTTGAATTGCATGGTTTGCAGCCAATGTCTATTACTCTTTTAAATTTAATACACAATTGTCTTAGCGTGTCATTGCACCTTACAAGGTTTAAAAGAGAGGAGTGATGTTCCTTTGATCTTGACCCGTAATCTAGTTCCGTGCTGGACTTGCCCACACAATGTTACAATTGCCTGTTTGTCTATTCTCAGTTGTTTTGTGATATGAATGATGTCATACTATGCTTACCGTATTATAAACTTCGTCTCTTTATCCTTAGCCCTCAATACAATGTGAAGAAATAGACAATACATTAGCGATGGTACATGGTCATATGTTTGGAACCTGGTTTTACTATGTACTTTGCAATAAAATACAACTAATATTTTACATGGGTTAACCATAATAAGTTCTGTATATAGACAAAGCTATTTTGTTGGTTTTGCTGCCTCCTTAATATCTTCTATTCTGGTACTACTAATGTAAAATCTCAACTTTTTAGCGAGCTATGGAAAAAATGGTGGAACCGCCACCTTCTGAAGGTGGCGAGGCAACTATAACCGCAATGTCAGCTCTTGCCGCAGTGGGTCAGTACCTGTCCACTAATAGTGCCAAAAGCACGTTCCTGCGTAATACTGGGTTGGTTGTTAAGGCAATATCATCCAAACTGCCTCATGATCAAGATATGCAAACTGAAAGCAATGTTGTATCTACGCTCCAGACACAAGTCCATTCCCTAATAGAGACCCTTTGTGAAACAAGGAGAGAAATTGTTCGATGTCGTCAAGATATGCATGATTTTGAAACCAGACTATCAGACATTTGCTATGTTGTTCAGGAGCCTAGGGGAAATGAAGGCGAGGGTTATGGTGCTCCATCGGACAATACAGCATGAAAACGTAACTGTCGGGTCAAATGAACTGAGCTTCTGCACTTCTGGTGGTGCATTTATCTGCTAGACTGTTAAGTTTTATGCCAACCTTCCTTTTGATATATAGTTGTAATTTGTTTTGGTGCGATACAAAATTTATTCTTAATGTGCAGCCATCGGCTGAAGAAAACAGCAAGCCATTTTTGTATAGTGTAGGGTGTTCTTTGATGCCGAGTGGATGTAATCTGTGCAATCGCCTTAATAGCCTAGCATTAGTTTCGGCCCTATTTATTTCCTAGTCTTCTTTTTCCCTGGTTTGCTAGTGGCGGCCATATACGGGCCATAGGATCCATGGGTCTCCTACGGGCCGTCGATAAATGGGCCTGTAATCGGTGGGCCTCGGGCCGTCGGATAAATGGGTCTACATGGGCCATAATCGGGCGTAATTGGTATCGGCCCAGCACGGTAACGGGCCGTTAACAGGCCGTAGGACAACAAAGGCTTAATTCTGTCACAGGCATAACGGGTCGTTAATGGGCCAGAATATAGGACGGGCTGGAAACGGTGCAACGGGTTAACAGGCCAGAAACGGGCCGACTCTTGCCATGGGCCGAATTTGGCCAATTAGGGGAACAGGCGAGTAACGGGCCAACTTTTGCCATGGGCCGAATTTGGCCCATTAGGGGAACAGGCCAGTAACGGGTTGGAAGTAATCGAGGGCCGAAAAGGAGCCCAAGAACGTATGGGCCGTCAATAGGCCGAAAGCTAACACGGGCTGGAAACGGCCCATGTAAATCACGGGCCGTTAACGGGTATAAAGAAAATTACGGTTCATTATGGGCTAGATCACCATGGGCCTGTAAAGGGTCGAAAGATACGAAGGCCTCATATGGGCCGAAAGACGTCGTGGGCCATACATGGCCCGAAAGTGAAATGGGCTGTTGTTATATTCGACAGTCCACATGACTTTGTTGGGCCGATTTCCTTTAGGGCCTAACGGGCCGTGAGTTAACGGGCCGTAAAATGGGCTATTTGCAAAGAGACCGTTAACAGGCTTTTCATGGGCCAGCCCGTTAACTTTTGACCAAGTCAAATGGACCGGCTTTGTAAGCTAAATGGGCCAGTGGTGGGCCGTGGCACGTGTCGACATATCATAGGCGCATATCTGACCCACTGACAAGCTGACACGTGTTTCGTCCGGACAATAAGAATTTTACACGTGGAAATTTCCCATTGGTCGGGGCTGTTAATGGGTTATCGGATCCAAAACCCTACCGGATAGGTTAACGGCGTTCTGTTACGGTGGATGCCACGTGCCGGTCACCCTTGATGAAAGCACTTCTGTGACGCGCGATTTATCGTCATGGAAGTGGACACTTCCGTGATGATAATTTTGGTAATGTCATAGAACACTTCTACGACAGCACAGGTATGACAATCTTGATTCTATCATAAAATCGTCATGGATGTACATGCATGACAAAAGCCGCGACCTACTGTGACAAACACGTATCATCACAGAAGTGTATTTTTTTTGTAGTGTCTCTTGTGATGAATTGAGTTTTCCCCTTGAAGTTGTCTTGTCGGATTGAGTCTTTAAGGATTTGAGAACACTTGATGTATGTCTTGCCGTGCTTATCTATGGTGACAATGGGATATTCACGTGATCTACTTGATGTATGTTTTGGTGATCAACTTGTGGGTTCCGTGCCCTTGGGAATCTATGCATAGGGGTTGGCACATGTTTTCGTCTTGACTCTCCGGTAGAAACTTTGGGGCACACTTTGAAGTACTTTGTGTTGGTTGTATAGATGATCCTGAGATTGTGTGATGCATATCGTATAATCATGCCCACGAATACTTGATGTGACATTGGAGTATCCAGGTGACATTAGGGTTTTGGTTGATTTGTGTCTTAAGGTGTTATTCTAGTACAAACTCTATGATAGATCGAACGGAAAGAATAGCTTTGTGTTATTTTACTACAGACACTTGAATTAATAGATTGATCAGAAAGGATAACTTTGAGGTGGTTTTGTACCCTACTGTTAAGGCATATCTCTCTCTATGTAGTTTTGGTGATTGATGACAACACGCTTGCGGACTAATCGTGTGCTTTGAGCAGTTCAGAGATTCATCCTTTGGCACAAGACGATTCCTCCCCCCCCTCAGAGTTTTAATCAAAGACGGTGTAGCTCTTTCGTTTCTGTTTTGGTGGACTTGTTTCATAGGAGTCACCATACTATCAAGAGGGGGTCCACTTTGGTAAGGCTAGGGTGGATCAACACGTACACATCCTCTTCGCACCCTCTAAGCCTTCCCGCTTCGATGGAGCTTCCTTTTCTTTCCTATGAGCAAGTTTTGGTCCCAGCGGTAGTACCGCGGTGCCCAGTGATAGTACCGTCCAAGAGCCACAGGAGGCAGTACCGCTCTGCAGTGGTAGTACCACCTGGGGGTCCTCAGCCGTAGTACCACTGCGGTACCGGGCTCCTACCACCTCTCATGTCAGATTGTGCGGCACTAAGCAGCGATAGTAGAAGCGGTAGTACCGCTCGAGGGCGGTAGTACCGCCCTACCACCGCGGCAGTACCACACAGGGTCCGATTCCTGCTCATATGCTAGCCCTCCCAGACTGCACGACAGTACCGCGAGGGGGAGCGGTAGTACCGCTGGGCCCAGCGGTAGTACCACTGCCCCCTGCGGTACTACCGCCCTCTGCGGGGCTGTTTTGGGGTGGGGTGGGGGGGGTAACGGTTGGATTGTCCCCCCCTCTATAAAAGGAGGTCTTCTTCTCCAAAGTTGACTCACCTCTTCCCCCAAAAGCTCCATTGTTGCTCCAAGCTTCATTTTCGCCCGATCTCTCTCCCTAGCCAATCAAACTTGTTGATTTGCTTGGGATTGGTTGAGAAGGCCCCGATCTACACTTCCACCAAGAGAAATTTGATTCCCCCCACTAATCCCTAGCGGATCTTGTTACTCTTGGGTGTTTGAGCACCCTAACGGTTGAGGTCACCGCGGAGCCATAGTCCATTGTGGTGAAGCTTCGTGGTGTCATTGGGAGCCTCCAATTAAGTTGTGGAGATTGCCCTAACCTTGTTTGTAAAGGTTCAGTCGCCGCCTCCAAGGGCACCAACAGTGGAATCACGACATCTCGCATTGTGTGATGGCGTGAGGAGAATATGGTGGCCCTAGTGGCTTCTTGGGGAGCATTGTGCCTCCACACCGCTCTAACAGAGACGTACTTCCCCTCAAAAGGAAGGAACTTTGATAACACATCCTCGTCTCCATCGGTTCCCCTTTTGGTTATCTCTCACCTTTACTTGTGCAAGCTTATATTGTGTTGCATCTCTTTCTTGCTTGTTGATAACCCACAAGTGTAGGGGATAACTGTAGCCTCTTTCTTTAAGTAAGAGTGTCGAACCCAACAAGGAGCTAAAGGTAGAACAAATATTCTCTCAAGTCCTATCTGCCACTGATACGGCTCTACGCACGCTTAGTGTTCGCTTTACCTAGAACAAGTATGAAACTAGAAGTACTTTTGTAGGTGTTGTTGGATAGGTTTGCAAGATAATAAAGAGCACGAAAACAAAAAGTAGGGGCTGTTTAGATGAAGACACAACTAAGTTAGTTTTAGTAGAGAGCTTTTTGTCACGAGAAAGTTATTTGTCCCTAGGCAATCGATAACTAGACCGGTAATCACTATTGCAGTTTTATTTGCGGGAGAGGCATAAGCTAACATACTTTCTCTTCTTGGATCATATGCACTTATGATTGGAACTCTAGCAAGCATCCGCAACTACTAAAGATTATTAAGGTAAAACCCAGCCATAGCATTAAAGTATCAAGTCCCCTTTATCCCATACGCTAACAACCTACTTACTCGGGTCTGTGCTTCTGTCACTCACGCCACCCACCATAAGCAAATCATGAACATATTGCAAACCCTACAGAGGGGATCCCTCACTCTTGCGTGACACGGAGAGCACCATATGATAGCACAAATAATAAAACATGCAACTCAAACCAATCACGATCATCAATTAACCCATAGGACAAAACAGATCTACTCAAACATCATAAGATAGCCATACATCATTGGGAAATAATATATAGCGTTGAGCACCATGTTTAAGTAGAGATTACAGCGGGTAAGAGAGGGGTTACACCGCTGCATAGAGGGGGGAAGAGTTGGTGATGAAGGCGGTGAAGTTGTTGGTGAAGATCGTGGTGATGATGATGGCCCCCGGCGGCGTTTCGGCGCCACCGGAAGAAAGGGGAGAGAGCCCCCCTTCTTCTTCTTTTTCCTTGACCTTCTCCCTAGATGGGAGAAGGGTTTCCCCTCTGGTCCTTGGCTCCCATGGCTTGGTAGGGGCGAGAGCCCCTCCGAGATTGGATCTGTCTCTGTGTCTCTCTCTGATTCCGCGCTCTCAGATTCTGCCCTGGCATCGTTTCTTTTATATCCGGAGATCCATAACTCCAATTGGATTGAAACCTTCGCCCAGATATTTTTCCAAAAATTAGCTTTCTTGCGGCCAAAGAAGAGCAGCAACCGCCTTATGAGGGGCCCACGAGGGTCAAGGGCGCGCCCAGGGTAGGCAGGCGCGCCCCCTGCCTCATGGCCACCTCGGGCACCGTCTCACGTTGATTTTACTTCCCAAAAATCATAAATATTCCAAAATAATTCTCCGTCCGTTTTTATCCCATTTGGACTCCGTATGATATGGGGTTTCTGCGAAACATAAAACATGCAACAAAAAGGAACTGACACTGGGCACTGGATCAATATGTTAGTCCCAAAAGTAATATAAAAAGTTGCCCAAAGTATATGAAAGTTGTAGAATATTGGCATGGAAGAATAAAAAATTATAGATGCGGTGGAGACGTATCAGCATCCCCAAGCTTAATTCCTGCTTGTCCTCGAGTAGGTAAATGATAAAAAAGATAATTTTTGAGGTGGAATGCTACCTAGCATAATCTTGATCATATGTCTAATCATGGCATAAATATTAATACACGAGTGATTCAAAGCAATAGTCTATCATTTGACATAAGAATAATAATACTTCGAGCATAGTAATAAAGCAATCATGTCTTTTAAAACAACATGGCCAAAGAAAGTTATCCCTACAAAATCATATAGTCTGGCTATGCTCCATCTTCATCACACAAAATATTCAAATCAAGCACAACCCCGATGACAAGCCAAGCAATTGTTCCATACTTTTGACGTTCTCAAACCTTTTCAACTTTCACGCAATACATGAGCGTGAGCCATGGATATAGCACTATAGGTGGAATAGAGTATGATGGTGGAGGTTGTGTGGAGAAGACAAAAATGGAGAGAGTTTCACATCGACGCGGCTAATCAACGGGCTATGGAGATGCCCATCAATTGATGTCAATGCGAGGAGTAAGGATTGCCATGCAACAGATGCACTAAGAGCTATAAGTGTATGAAAGCTCACACTGGAAACTAAGTGGGTGTGCATCCAACTTGCTTGCTCATGAAGACCTAGGGCATTTGAGGAAGCCCATCGTTGGAATATACAAGCCAAGTTCTATAATGAAAATTCCCACTAGTATATGAAAGTGATAATATAGGAGACTCTCTATATGAAGAACATGGTGCTACTCTGAAGCACAAGTGTGGTAAAAGGATAGTAACATTGCCCCTCTTTTTTTCTTTTTTTTGCGGGCTTCTTTGGCCCCTTTTTTTATTTAGGCTTCTTTGGCCTCTCTTTTTTTATAGTTTTTTTTATTTTTTATGGGGAAATGCTCTATAATGATGATCATCACACTTTTATTTACTTACAACTCGATATTACAACTTGATACTAGAACAAAGATCTGACTCTATATGAATGCCTCCGGCGATGTACCGGGATGTGCAATGATCTAGCGTAGCAATGACATCAAAAAACAGATAAGCCATGAAAACATCATGCTAGCTATCTTACGATCACGCAAGGCAATATGACAATGAATGCTTAAGTCATGTATATGATGATGATGGAAGTTGCATGGCAATATATCTCGGAATGGCTATGGAAGTGCCATGATAGGTAGGTATGATGGCTGTTTTGAGGAAGATATAAGGATGCTTATGTGTGACAGAGCGTATCGTATCACGGGGTTTGGATGCACCGGCAAAGTATGCACCAACTCTCGAGGTGAGAAAGGGCAATGCACGGTACCGAAGAGGCTAGCAATGATGGAAGGGTGAGAGTGCGTATAATCCATGGACTCAACATTAGTCATAAAGAACTCACATACTTATTGCAAAAATCTATTAGTCATTGAAACAAAGTACTACGCGCATGCTCCTAGGGGGATAGATTGGTAGGAAAAGACCATCGCTCATCCCCGACCGCCACTCATATGGAAGACAATCAATAAATACCTCATGCTCCAACTTCCTTACACAACGGTTCACCATACGTGCATGCTACGGGAATCACAAACCTCAACACAAGTATTTCTACAATCCACAACTACCCACTAGCATGACTCTAATATCACCACCTTTCTGTCGCAAAACTATTGCAAGGACTCAAACATATCATATTCAGCGATCTACAAGTTTATGTAGGATTTTATGACTAATCATGTGAATGACCAATTCCTGTCATCTCTCTAAATAGATACAAGTGAAGAAAGAGGGTTTAATTCTTTCTACAAAATATGCCCACGCTCTAACAAATATAAGTGAAGTAAAAGAGCATTCTACAAATGGCGGTATTCTATGTGAAGAGAATCAGGAAATCCAAACTTCAAATGATATAAGTGAAGCACATGAAGCATTCTATAAAGCCATACTCAAAAGATTTAAGTGAAGTGCAATGAGCATTCTATAAATCAACCAAGGACTATCTCATACCAGCATGGTGCATAAAATAAAAGTGAAAACTAAATGCAAAAGATGCTCCAAGACTTGCACATATCGCATGAACGAAACGAATCCGAAAACATACCGATACTTGTTGAAGAAAGAGGGGATGCCTTACGGGGCATCCCCAAGCTTAGAAGCTTGAGTCTCCTTGAATATTTACTTGGTGTGCCTTGGGAATCCCCAATCTTGAGCTCTTTCCTCTCCTCCTTTTCCTCATATCGAGACCTCCTCGATCAAACACTTCATCCACTCAAAACTAGAGCAGAAAACTTGGTAAGATCCGTTAGTATAATAAAGCAAGTCACTACTCTAAGTACTGTTTCAAACCAATTCATATTTTGTTTTTGCATTGTCTCTACTATAATATAGCTTTTCCATGGCTTAATCCACTGATAGAAATTGATAGTTTCATCAAGACAAGTAAACTATGCATCAAAAACAGAATCTGTCAAAAACAAAACAGTCTGTAGCAATCTGAACATTCACCATACTTATCTACCCCAAAAATTCTACCAAAATTAAGAAAGATAAAAAATTTGTATATCAAGACAATGCCAAAAGAATCATAACCGTTTGACGTTCCAGTAAAAAATGTAAAATCGCGCACTACAGCCGAAGTTTCTGTCCTGCACCGTACAAACCAACAAACATTGTAAACATCCTAAAGGCAAACCTTGGCACATTATTTTTATAATACAATGGAATTGTACAAGGGGATAATTATTTTTGATGAAAAGTTTCTGTAATCAAGATTCACAAAGTTTCCGTGAGCATGAACAAAGTTCAAGGAGCTCCCCCACTTCAACAATGCTTGTCTCTCTCACTTTCACTTTCCTTTTTGGAAAGGTTTTGGGTTCCCCTCTTTATTTTTTTGTTTTTAAACTTTATGAAAGCACTCAACAGAAATAAATGACTCTCTAAAACTTCCAGGTTGTCTCCCTGGCAGCGCTTTCTTTAAAGCCATTAAGCTAGGCATATAGTGCTCAAGTAATGGATCCACCCGGATCCCAAAGTATATCAAAGCCAATTTTAATTAACAATGATTTGTGATTTAGTAGTGAGCACAAAGTAGCATATATCATGTAATGATGAAGTCTAACTCTCTTCCTATGCATCGGCATGTCATAAAAGAACAATTCATGCACACATAGTAAAGGCCAATGCATAGTATAAACAGTTTCTTTCAATTTTATTGCATTGGAAACATAGAGATGTGGAGATATAGTTCCTCTCTCATAGTAATTGCAAGTAGGAGCAGCAAGCACATGCATATTACATTCATCAAAATTATCATGTGCAATGGTAAAAGGCAACCCATCAATATATTACTTAATAAGCACAGACTTCTTCGATATAGTGTAGTTTAAAGAATTCAAAAAGATAATAGGACTATCATGCCTGGATGCGATAGCAACAATTTCATGTTTAGCATAAGGAACTATAGCAAGTTCATCTCCATAAGCATAATTCATATTGGCATCTTGGCCACAAGCATCATCAAAAAGGGATATTTCAAGAGAATCAATGGGATCATAACAATCATCATAGCAATCGTCCTTCGGTAAGCACGAAGGGGAATTAAACAATCTATGAGTTGAAGAGTTACTCTCATTAGAAGGTGGGCACGGGTAGCTAATCCGCTCTTCCTCCCTTTGTTCTTCGCTCTCCTCATAATCTTTTTCATCCAATGAGCTCATAGTTTCATCAATTTCTTCTTCCATAGACTCCTACAAAATATTAGTCTCTTCTTGGACAACGGAGACTTTCTCAATAAATGAATCAATATCGGAATTGTATTGATAATTCTCATAGCAATATCTAAGTATAGCAAAATTTTCAGGTATGTAAACTGAATCATCAAAATCTTCAAACTCTTTAAACATAGATTCAATCTCATAAGCACCCATAAAAGCAACGAATTCTTCTATTTGTTCCATATCATAGTAATCATAGATACCATTAGCATAAGAAGCCAAGGTTTTATCATCATTGAATTAAGGACAGTATAACCGCACCTAATCCCTGCCTGCACAGCGATTTGGGTTTTCGGCCGTCCGTTTTATTGATCTGGGAGTTCCTGGCCATCAGATTTAATGTGAAAAAAGCAATCTGTTTTGCAATGTGGCTAATCTGGCCCAGCTATACTGTGGCTGCTGCTCCACGGGCCGAAACAGCCGCCTCTTGTGCATTGGGCCGTCTGCCAGCCGCCGGCCCATTCCAGCGCTAAAATGAGGTCAGCTGGGCTTGCGAGGCGTAGGAGTCGGAGCAACAGAGGAGCGACCGATGTGCGTTGCTCCATTGGATCCACAGGAGGTGCGGGATCGAGGAAGTCGATGCGTGCGCTAGGATCAGCCGGAGGAGAGGGATCCGGGTCCAGCCGATGCTGTTCAGTACGCGAGCGAGGGTTCAACATCTGGGACACTACCGGCGAGTAGCACTACCACAAGCTCGCCCCCATGTTCCCCGGCGCCGCCGCCACCGTAGTCATCTACGACATCACTAGCACGGTGAGGGAGATCTTCCCTTGTCCTCGGTACTTCGTTTAGCAATCTTCTCTGAATATGTGCCGGATGAGTTGATCGCCTGCTTTCTGTTCACGTTAATCTGTTTGATTTTTCCTGTGTGGGCGTCATGACTTTTACATCCGAGCAAAGAAGAGGTGTGTTGACGACCTTCAGAGACTAGGTATGACTGAACATGTTTCTATACTTCCATCTTGTCGCACTACTTCAGTTGGATCCAAAGAACACTCAACCTTTTGTGGGTGGAACTCATCTGTATGTCAGTGCTCATATGCACATGTCCAAATAGGGAACCCAGGTTTGGTGATGGTGTTAGTGGGCAACAAGTTTGATTTAGAAAACAAGAGGTAGGTTGGCACACAGGTACACCAGACAAAAATTTCAGAACCCCGGTGCTCCATCTTTCAGTCAAACCCATCATCATCTCTGTTGTTTCTCTGAATGCGAGCTAACAGGAGGCGCTAGAGATGTCAGCGAAGATGGCGACCTAGCCCAGGCGATACGGCGTACGGCTCTGCGGGATTGGAATGATTCGATCATCCGGACCGCACGCCAATGCACATTCATGCCAATCTCGTCTCGCTGTTCATCTGTTCGTCGAGCGAAACTGCTTCACCGGGAATTGAAGGCAAACAATTGCTCTTCAGTTTCTCTTTAGGCATTCATGTTGGATGATGTCCGCCTCTCGCCGGCGTTAATTAATGGATGTCTGCCTCTTTGTTTTCCCATCCTTCAGCTGCCGTGTATATATGATTCCTCCCCTACCTTTTTTGATCCGGCGACAAAACATCCATCAACATGGTGCTCTACTAGGTTCCCCAATAATCTTCATTTCCCCCCATTCATATATGATTCCTTCCACCACAGGATTACATTGTTCTAATTTCCTCTTAGTCAAAAATTTGTACAGGTGTTGTTCATACCGGCTTATGCTCAATTGATTCGGGCGGATCTTGGAGACTGGATGTCGCATTTTTTTGTTTCAGGAATTCTCAGCTCATATCCCCAATGGCTTCTAGAGCAGGTAATTACTTCTTGTGCACTGCTAGACCTTATCTTTTGCCATCCATTTTTTACAGTGTACGATTGCTTAGATTATGTGTTTCTAAGTTAGGATATTTACTGTTGTTGGACAGATTACTTAGAACTGTAAAAAAATGCAAAAAGTGTTACCATGCTCTTCTAGAAGGGTGTGAAGCCTCAACATCTTCTGCTTCTATCCATACATGAGGAAAGCCGAATAATTATGTGGACAATACATGAGGAAAGCCGAATAATTATGTGGAAAATTTCTTTATCCATAAATGAGGGAAGCCGAGTAATTATGTGGACAATTTCTTTATCCATACATTTGGAAAGCCAAATAATTATGCGGACAATTTCTTTATAC
The DNA here is from genome assembly GCF_002162155.2 of Triticum dicoccoides. Classification (NCBI taxonomy): domain Eukaryota; kingdom Viridiplantae; phylum Streptophyta; class Magnoliopsida; order Poales; family Poaceae; genus Triticum; species Triticum dicoccoides. Next base: position 618,648,596 of record NC_041387.1, on the reverse strand, counting down.
ATACATGAGGAAAGCCAAATAATTATGTCGACAATTTTTTCCTTAAATGCATGGTGCGACATGCAAAGGAAATCACTCGGCCCGTATTAGATACAAATAACATGAATTCTTAATTCAGGACCATCGAGTGATTCCAGCTATAGTTGTCTCTCAGCGAAGAGAATACAAATGCCCTTATAGGTAATCTGGTTACCAAAGATAATGCTTACCTGTTATTCATGTACATAATAATCAACTGAAATTGATTCCTTCTGTATTACCCTTCTGGCTAATCAGCTACATATCATGGTCGTTCACATCTAAGTGCACCTTATTATAGAATGGAATGCCTATTGCTTTTGTTTCTTTATATGCTAACCATCAACTCCACTTGTGTTTTGTTTAATTGGGAGTTGAGCATGGTACTCGAGAATATATAGAGGAGAGATTTGATTCCTTAGGTCACAACCAGCACCTCCACCCCTTATAATTTTGTTTTCTAAAAATACTGCTCAACTTCTATTATTATGCTTACATATGTAGCCTTTCAAGGTATGTTTCATTTGTCAATTGGCTTTGCCAACTATTGGTAATTATAGGTCATGTTTTATGTATGAGCCTAATGCCAACCCTGTAGGATTTGTTCTTTAAATTATGGTTACCTTTGGCGTGCGGGTTCCCAGTGTGATGCTAAGTATTACGAAAACAAAATGCTGAGTTGCAGTAACCAGCAAGTCACCTTTCTACTACTTTTGTTATCTTAGATTTTGGAGGTTATTATAAGGAGCTTTCTTTCTTGCTTGATTAACCATGTACTTTGTGTGATGATTGCACAATATCTTCTTGTGGATCTTACAAAACAAGAAAATATATCAACTAACAGCTTGGTTCCATGGTTATGTACAACATAGAAATACTTAGTTACCTAGAATCTGCCTGTTTACTCAATGCAAGAGTTTATCTTATAAAATCTGAACTATAATTTGGGTTACTCTATTTTGGCATGGTTTGCACATATTGCTACTCTGCTGTACTGTGCATGTGGTATGCCATAATAGGGTATTACTACTCTGTGTTATCCTAATTTTGGCGCTGGGCTACTTTCTGAGTGTTTGGATCTCCTATAAGATTTGGTTGGCTGAAGACAGATCTAAATTATGATGGTTCCAAGTAGTAAAATGATTTTCAACTATTCATGCTGTCAATTTTAACAAAATACCATATCCATCTGTAGGGCCCTTCTATGGGAATTCATATCGGTTCATCGAAAAAAGAGACAAGCGCAGCAACGCGCGCCAATAATGATCTAGTTTGCATGAAAAGGGAAGGTGTGGAGCCTTCATCCTAGAGCAACAAGTATAATCATGTCTCAAGCATAGATCCCGAGCATACCAACACAACATATAAATTTGATCTCATAATAGTTTTCCTTTTTGTGTTAAGCGATGATCCCTAAAGTATTCACGTTGATCCAACGTGTCTCCCATAACATAATTGAATGGGGTTTTCTCAGGATTATCAAAGTAGTACATAATTTCTTTCACATAACGAGCATCGAGGGTTTTAGGAGGTTCCCTATCTCCATGAGTAGCAAGTAAACCTAATTTTTTTGGTATTTCATGTTCCATATCCATAACTAAATATAGAGAACAACTTAGAACAGCAAATAAAAATTACTTAGTGATAAAGCAAACAAGCACACACGAGAATATTCACCCCACGCTATGACTCCCCGGCAATGGCGCTAGAAAAAGGTCTTGATAACCCACAAGTGTAGGGGATAATTGTAGCCTCTTTTGATAAGTAAGAGTGTCGAACCCGAGCTAAAGGTAGAACAAATATTCTCTCAAGTCCTATCTGCCACTGATATGACTCTACGCACGCTTAGTGTTCGCATTACCTAGAACAAGTATGAAACTAGAAGTACTTTGTAGGTGTGATAGGATAGGTTTGCAAGATAATAAAGAGCACGTAAATATAAACTAGGGGCCGTTTAGATCAATAAGCAATAAAGTAAATATAGCGAGTGTGGAAAAGTGGTGGCAGGAGTTGTGAAATTGTCCCTAAGCAATTGACTACTTTACTAGACCGATAACAAGTTTTATGTGGGAGAGTCATAAGCCAACATACTTCCTCTTCTTGGATCATATGCACTTATGATTGGAACTCTAGAAAGCATCCACAACTACTAAAGATCATTAAGGTAAACCCAACCATAGCATTAACATATCAAGTCCCCTTTATCCCATATGCCACAACCCACTTACTTGGGTTTATGCTTCTTTCACTCAAGCAACCCACTATAAGCGAATCGTGGACATATTGCAACACCCTACAGTGGGGATCCCTCATGCTTGTGTGACACGGATGTCACAATAGGACAGCAACATAACCACAAGCAAATTAAACCAATCATAGCAATTCATCAATCACCAATAAGACAACAAAAATCTACTTAGACATCATAGGATGGAAACACATCATTGGATAATAATATGAAGCATAAAGCACCATGTTCAAGTAGAGGGTACAGTGGGTTGCAGGAGAGTGGACCGCTGAATATAGATGGGGGAAGGTGATGGAGATGTTGGTGAAGATGGTGGAGGTGTTGGTGTAGATCGTGGTGAATAAAAATGATGATGCCCCCCGGTGGCGTTCTGGCGCCACCGGATGCAAGGGGGAGAGAGCCCCCCTTCTTCTTCTTCTTCTTCCTTGACCTTCTCCCTAGATGGGAGAAGGGTTTCCCCTCTGGTCCTTGGCTCCCATGGCGTGGGAGGGGCAAGAGCCCCTCTGAGATTGGGTCTGTCTCTCTGTTTCTCTCTGTTTCCGCGTTCTCAGATTCTGCCCTGGCACCATTTCTTTTATATCCGGGGATCCGTAACTCCGATTGGATTGAAACCTTCGCCCATATATTTTTCCAAAAATTATCTTTCTTGCGGACAAAGAGGAGCAGCAACCACCTTACGAGGGGCCCACGAGGGTCAGGGGCGCGCCCAGGGTAGGCAGGCGCGTCCCCTGCCTCGTGGCCACCTCGGGAAACGTCTTGTGTTGATTTTACTTCCCAAAAATCATAAATATTCCAAAATAATTCTCCGTCCGTTTTTATCCCGTTTGGACTCCGTTTGGTATGGGGTTTCTGCGAAACATAAAACATGCAACAAATAGGAACTGACACTGGGCACTGGATCAATATGTTAGTCCCAAAAAATAGTATAAGAAGTTGCCAAAAGTATATGAAAGTTGAATAATATTGGCATGGAACAATCAAAAATTATAGATACGACGGAGATGTATCACTTGTGTGATTGTTGTTATCACATCATATAGGTTGCTCACCTAGTTGCATATCTAGACAACCTACTTTGATGCAAAGTTGAAATTGGTAAAGAAAAGCTAAAATTTGTTAGTTTCCTATTCACCCCCCTCTATTCAACTATATCGATCCTTTCAATTGGTATCAGAGCCTCGTCTCTTTATTAAGGACTTTTCCGTTCGAAGAGTATGGTTGACACCGTAGACGATGGGGAGGAGCACTTTGTTGTGAATCCGAGCTATTCTACGGCCGATGGGGGAACCGCGGTCTCTCATGAGGAATTCAATGTGTCTTTGGACACATTGAAAACCTCCATGATAACCGAGGTTGAAAGCATGTTTAATAAATTCTTAGAAGGAATGAAACTATCTACCTCGCCGATGAAAGTGGGTGATCCCACTAACAAGGTGACAGATGCTAACTCCAACAAGGGGGAAGCTACTAGTGAAAAGGGTCCTACTAGTGGTAGAAATGGCACTGGCATCTTTGCCCATGTGGAACCTCCAATTTATGGAGGACCAATTCTCTCTACTCATTTAAATCATGTCGGCCCTCCTCCTAAGATTGTGAAAAATGAAGATTTTGATGCTTGGGTCCATCGCTTTAAGCGTCATTTAAAACATGTTAACACTAATCTTTGGAGAATTATTGAAGAAGGTTTCTATCCGCATGACCCAAGCAACTTCACTCCAAGAGAAGCCACGGATAATCAATTCAACGAGAATGCTCTCTTCATCATTCAGGATGCAATTCCACCCGAAGACATTTCTCATCTCCGACCATTCACCATGGCCAAGGAAGCATGGCACCATGTTGTTTCCCTCTACAAGGGAAGCGCTAGCATTCAACGCTCCAACTATGAAGTGGTGCAAGATGAAGCCGATGAGTTTGCAATGAATGAAGATGAAGAACCTCATGTGCTTTACCGGAGATTGACCACTCTCGAGGTATTACTCCGAGATCATGGGAATAAGGATACGAATGACAATTGGATCAAGCACAAGTTCCTCAAGGTCATGATGCCCTACCACAAGGCCATGTCCTCCGTCATCCGTCAAAGACCGGACTTCCACTCCTTGTCCTCAAATGAAGTGTTGAATGAGTTTGTGGCAATGAGGATCTTGGACAAGACCGCCGACAACATGGTGTTGCGTTCTCAAAGAGCAAAGAGGCCCAACCTTTCCTTGAAGGCCAAGGTTATTGTGGAAGAAGAGGAAGATGAGGAGAGCAACCCAAAGATACCAAGTATGATTATCATGAGCACATGGCTCTTGCTTCAAGGCAATTTTGGAGCAAGAAGAACACAAGGCCCAACTTCAAAAAGAACAACTCAAGTGGTTTCAAGGGCAAGCAACATGTGAGAACATGTTACAATTGTGGCAATGTGAGCCATTTTGTTGTGGATTGCCCTTACGAGAAGCGGGAAGACAATGGTGGCAAGCTCATCCGAAAAGACAAAGCCAAGTCCTTCCCCAACAAGAACAACTTCACCAAAAAGACTCCTACTCGAGGGTTGGTGGTTCAAGAAGAATACCATGAGGATGACGATGATGATGAAGATGGTGAAGCAATGACCATGGCCTCTGTTGCCATTGCCACAACTCCACGGGTGTCTCTATTCAATTCACCCAACGAGAACATCACCGCCAAGTGCCTCATGGCTAAAGCCTCTAACAAGGTAACCCCCAACATCAAAACCACCACCATTACTAATCCCTCCTTGACGTATTGCATTGATGAAAGTGAGGGGTCTAAAGAGGAAGTGAATGAATTTGAGCCTTTTATGAGTAAGCTCAAGGGCAAATCCAAGAAGCACTTTATTTCTCTCTTGGAACAACTTGGTGAAGCCAATGACATGACCGAGGCTCATGAAGAAACCATCTCTAAGATGGAAGGTCATAGCCGTGCCTATGCCGATGAGATATCGGATCTCTCTAATGCTCTTGAGGAAGAGCGTGGGCATCATTTGGCTCTTGAGGAGTCACACAACGATGACCATGCTAAATTAAAGAAAGATCTTGATCATGCTCTTGTTGTATCTCATGTGCTAAATTCCGAGAAGGCTAAACTTGGGGTTAACCATGCATGCTAAACTCAAGGAGGAGTTTGATATACTTGACAAGCCCCACAAAGTCTTGAAGGGTACTCATGCTAGCCTCAAAGAGTCTCATGATCAACTCCAAGTGAAGCTAACCAAGGAAAAAGCTACCTTTCCTCATATGGTATTAATTGAGAATGCAAATGCTACTAACCCATGTTGTGAGCATGTGCATCTTGTGGAGGAGAATGCCAAGTTGAAGGAGCAACTTGAGAAAGGCCTTGTAACGTGCTTACAAGGTGAGAAGAACCTCAATGACCTTTTGAGCAATCAAAAGGAAGTTGTGGCCAAGGAGAACCTCAATGACCTTTTGAGCAATCAAAAGGAAGTTGTGGCCAAGGAGGGAGTTGGGTTTTCACCCAAGTCCAAGAACAAGAAGAAGAACGACAAGACCAAATGACCTCCCCCTCTCAAGCAAACTTTTGTGAAGGAGGGAGAGGGTGCTCCTAAGGAGAAGAAGAACAATGTGAAGGGTGGCGATGTCAAAAAGGGAAATACCACTGTTGGCATTCTGGGAATGGGGGGTACCCAGACTTTCTTGCCCGCGGCCTGCGGCATGGCTCAAGGAGTGGCCCATTACGGCCCATCTCCGTCAACACATGCTCAAGACCCTCGCGAGGGGCCAAGCCTCGCGGGGCTGACGACAGGAAGCTTCCTCAGGCACAACCTCGTCAGGCTGGCTCGCAAGGAGGCGGAGAGATCAAGGCGGGGTACCTCACGAGGTGCCCATGACGCAAGCCATGACGACCGAAGCCAGGCGGGTGCCAGGCGGGCGCCGCCCTACGCAAAGTCCTTGCTTCCTCTTTGGTGCAAAGGGGGCAAGCGCAGGCAAGGGTATCAAGCAAAGGCAACCATTTCGGTGCAACAAGACCAAGACCAGCAAAACGGCAGGATGGAGATCATCGTGGAGCCCAAGCCGGCATCATCATCAGAGTCTTTGGCAGGCGAGGACCAACTTTAGTTAGGATAAGTGTACTAGATGTTCCCCTTCAAAATGGCCAATTGTTGGCGCCCTTCCTGCTCAATGTTTGGGAAGAGGACCAGGGCCTCGCTCTATAAGTAGGGCTAGCTACCGCAGTAGAAAGGGACCCGGGATCCAGATTCAATCCTTCCCAAGAGGCATCACCTCCACAAGAACTCCTCCCCTCGCGAGGCGGTTCTTCCTTTGTACTGTTCATCATCAGCCCCAGAGGCAATCCACCACACCACAAACTAGAGTAGGGTATTACACCACAATGGTGGCCCGAACTAGTATAAACCTCGTGTCCCTTGTGTTGTTCTTCGTGTAGTTTAGATCCTTTGCGAGGCGACGAGACGTGAGTAGGTAGGAGGTGTGATCTCCGCGCGCACCCCAGAGTTCCAACCTTAAGGGTCTCCCGGAACACGAAATCCGACATTTGGCGCGTCAGGTAGGGGTGCGCCGGAGCTTTCCCTTCCACCGGCCCGCTCTCGATCGACACCGCGCTTCACCCTCGTGATGGGCGACGTGCCCGCTCCGGCAGCCAGCGCCATCACTGGGGCCAATGGGCTCCGAGCTTTGGCCCCCGCCTTGCGGCAGGCGCAGTGGCCGCACAAGTTCAAGCCAGAGATGCCACCGCGCTACAACGGCATGGCGGATCCGCTGGCTTTCCTGCTGGCGTACGAGGAGGCCGTCCTCGAGGCCGGGGGCAATGACAGGGTCATGGCTAACTGGTTTCCCATGGCTCTCATCGGCCTTACCGTGTATGTGGCTGCTCCACCTGCCAACGGCTTCTGCGGCCTCTTGGGAGGAGCTGCGCGGCCTCTTCCTCGCCCAGTACGCTGCACCGGCGCCCCCGGTCGTTGCAACTCTCCTGGGTGGCTCGCAGGCGCCACCCTCAGGCCGCCACGTCAAGCCATTCGTCCACTAGATCAGCGCCGCCTTCGCGCAACGTGGGGCTCCTCTGGGTTGGATGGCGCCTAAGGACGATCTGGCCTTCAGCTCGGATGATCACCCCTCCAACTCAGCCTGCTCGGGCGCGCTCCCAATGCTGTGCACCCCCACCATCTGCCAGGTGGCCATCACCAGGACCCTCATTGATGACGGTGCTGGCCTCAGCGTGCTCTCGGTGGAAGCCTTCAGCCTCCTCCATGTGCCGCCAGAGCGGCTTCAGCCCAGCAGACCCTTGTTGGGCGTCGGAGGCGGTTCCACCGGCTCCCTGGGACAGATCCGCCTCCCGGTGACCTTCGGCACCTACGACAACTTCTGCACGGAGCTAATCGACTTCGACATCGCCCCCATCGGCCTCCCGTACAACGCCATCCTCGACTACCCGGCCCTAGCCCGATTCATGGATGCAACTGACCCATCATACAACCTCATGAAGATGCCCGGGAGCAACGGCATCCTTACCGTGTCCGGAGACACCGGGGATGCATTGCAAGCGCTCAAGATTTCCTTCAAGACTGCGGCGGTGGTGTAGCCCGCCAGCTCAGCCGCCCCCGAGCCCAAGAGGGCTGTGCCGGCCAAGAAGAAGCAGCTGTTCAACCAAGACAAGGCGGAAACCAAGCAGGTACCAGTCGACGAGTGTGAGCCCATCGGTGATACCTTCACGATTGGTACCAACCTCGAGCCTGAGCAGGAAGGCCCTGGTCAGTTTCCTGCGCATGAATAGGAAGGTGTTTGCATGGGAGCCCAATCAGCTAGCGGGAGTCCCGGGGGATGTAATTCAGCACCATCTCAACGTGTGTCCCAACATGCGCCCTGTGAAGCAGAAGGCACGGCGGCAGTCCACTGAGAAGCAGGCCTTCATCGTCCAAGAGACCCACAAGTTAGAAGCAGCAGGGGTCATTCGCGAGGTTCGCTACCCAGATTGGCTGGCCAACCCTGTCGTCGTGCCAAAGAAGGGGGGAAAGGAACGCATGTGTGTCAACTTCAACAACCTCAACAAAGCCTGCCCGCAGGATCCATTCCCGCTTCCTCGCATCGACCAGATCGTTGACTCCACCGCCGAGTGTGACCTACTGTGCTTCTTGGATGCCTTCTCGGGCTATCATCAGATCAAAATAGCGGTGGAGGACATGGAGAAAACGGCCTTCCTAACCCCATGTGGGGTATACTGCTACACCTGCATGCCATTCGGATTACGCAATGCAGGCACAACCTTCCAGCGGTTGATGCACATCGCTATGGGGCGACAGCTCGGGAGGAACGCTGAAGTGTACGTTGATGACATTGTGGTGAAGTCTCGGGAGGCGAAGACCCTGATACAAGACCTGGAAGAAACCTTCGCGAGCCTCAGCGAAGTGGATCTGCAGCTCAACCCGGAGAAGTGTGTGTTTGGAGTCCCCTCGGGCAAGCTCCTAGGCTTCCTCGTATCACACAGGGGCATTGAGGCTAAGCCAGAGAAGATCAAGGCAGTCGAGGACATGAGCCCGCCAAAGACCCTCAGGGAAATGCAGAAGCTCATCGGGCGTGTAACCGCTTTAGGACGTTTCATTTCCAAGCTGGGAGAGCGGGCGCTGCCTTTCTTCAAGCTGATGAAGAAGAAAGGCCCCTTCGAATGGATTGAAGAGGCCGACAAAGCATTCCAAGACCTCAAGAGGTACCTCACCAGCCCCCCGGTGATGGTGGCCCCTCGTCCTCGAGAGCCCCTGGTGCTCTACCTTGCAGCCACCCCTTATTCCGCCAGCGCAGCCCTGGTAGCAGTCCGAAAGGAGCGTCAGGCCTCGGCCGCCGTCGCACTCCTGGCCGAGGCAGAACAGGGCCCGGAAGGCCTCGCAGAGACCATGAACACAACAGAGAAAGATCAGCCCCGCCAAGAGAGCGCGCCAGGAGCAGAGGAGGCTCCTTCGGGCGACCAAGGACTGAGGACCGCGCCGCCCTAGGAGGCGCCTCGGCCTCCAGAAGACGCGGGCCACGCCCGCACCCTCAATCTCGTCAAGCACCCGGTGTACTTCGTCAGTACGGTGCTACGGGACGCAAGGGCACGATATACAATGCCCCAGAAGCTCCTCCTTGCACTGTTGGTAGCCTCGCGCAAGCTGCGGCACTACTTTCAGGGCCATCCCATCAAGGTCGTCTCAGCCTACCCCCTAGAAAGGGCACTCAGGAGCCCAATTCAGCGGGGAGGGTTGCCCAATGGAACATCAAACCACAAGCATTCCAGCTAGAATTCAGCACTACCTGGGTCATTAAGGGGGCTGCGCTCGCAGATTTCGTGGCGGAATGGACAGAGGCGCCAGGGCTCAAACTGGGCGAGGATCGGTCGCTCTCCCTGGTAAGTGAAGCACCGGCTAGTTGGGTGATGTACTTCGACGGAGCATTCGCGCGGCAGGGCGCAGGGGCTGGTGCAGTGCTCATATCCCCCACTCAGGACAAGCTTTACTATGCCGTGCAGCTCTGTTTCCAGCATGGGGAGAAGGTCTCCAAAAACATAGCAGAATATGAGGGCCTGATAGCAGGCTTGAGGGCAGCCATCGCCTTGGGAGTAAAACGAATCACCATCAAGGGTAACTCGCAACTCCTCGTCAACTTCTCCAACAAAGTGTACGAGCCAAAGGATGAGCACATGGAAGCGTACCTCGCTGAGGTCCGCAAGATGGGGAAACAATTTTGGGGACTGGAGTTGCAGCATGTGCCTCGCGGTACCAATCAAGAGGCTGACGACATCGCCAAGAGGGCATCCAGACGGCTGCCTCAGGAGCCTGGCGTCTTCGAGGAGCGACTCTTCAAACCCTCGGCGACCCCGACGTTATCAAGCACAGCGCAACCTAGGGAGGAACTCCCTCAGCCACCTGCCTCAGGAGCCCCGGCCTGCGGCCCGGCCTCGGGGGCACGCCTGCTTCTGGCGATGGAGCCTCAGGAAGAATGCTGGATGGCAGAATTCAAGGTCTACTTGACGCACGGGACTCTGCCGGAGAAGGAGGAGGACGCGGAGCGCGTGGCATGGCAGGCCACAGCTTACATCGTCAAGGATGGGGAGCTCTACCGAAGGCGGCCGAACGACGTGTCCCTGCGTTGCATTCCCAGAGAGCAAGGGAAGGAGCTGCTGGTAGACATGCACGATGGAGACTGTGGGCACCACTCACCCTCGTGGACCCTCGTTGGCAAGGCATTTCACAGCAGGTTCTACTGGCCCACAGCACTCAACGACGCCGTTGAGCTGGTGAAGGCTTGTGATGCCTGCCAGTTCCACGCCAAGCAGATCCACCATCCGGCGGGAGGACTGCAGACCATACCCCTCTCATGGCTGTTCGCAGTTTGGGGGCTAGACATTCTGGGCCCGTTCCCTCGGGCGCCAGGGGCTACCGCTACCTCTACGTCACCGTGGACAAGTTCACCAAGTGGGCCGAGGTGGAGGCCGTCCGCACCATACCCGCGGGCTCAGCAGTCAAGTTCATCAAAGGCCTCGTGAGCCGATTTGGGGTGCCTAACCGCATTATCACCGACAACGGCTCGCAGTTCACCAGCAATCTCTTCAAAACATACTGTGCTAACCTTGGAACACAGATATGCTACGCCTCGGTGGCGCACCCCTGGAGCAACGGCCAAGCTGAGCGAGCCAACGCGAAGGTCCTGAGGGGCCTCAAAACCAGGACCTTCAAGAAGAAGCTGGAAGCCTGCGGCAGGGGCTGGTACGACGAGCTCCAATCCGTGCTGTGGTCTATCCGCACAACCCTGACCAAGCTGACTGGCGAGACCCCGTTCTTCCTGGTTTATGGGGCTGAAGCCGTTCTCCCTCACGAGGTCAGGCGTCATTCCGCACGGGTCCTGGCGTTCGACGAGGCGCGACAGGACGCCATGCGTGGGACGGATCTCGTGCTGGGGGAGGAGCGCCGTCGAGAAGCCGTGCTGCGAGCAGCAAGGTACCAACAAGCACTGCGGCGATACCACTGCCGTAACATCCGCCCCAGGACTCTTGAGGTAGGGGACCTCGTGCTCAGACGAGTTCTCTCCAGGGAGGGGTTGCATAAGCTCTCTCCCATGTGGGAGGGCCCATTCAAGGTTGTTCATGTTTCCAGGCCCGGCTCCGCGCGCTTGGAGACCCAGGAGGGGGTGCCCGTCCAGAACGCGTGGAACATTCAACATCTCGAAAGATTTTACCCATGAACAAGGCTCGGTGCTTGTGAAGAAGGCGAATGCCTGTGAAGTTGCTGCGTTTTGGAAAAGGCCCGATGCCTGTGAAGAAGGCGAATGCCTGTGAAGTTGATGCGTTTTGGAAAAGGCCCGGTGCCTGTGAAGAAGGCGAATGCCTGTGAAGTTGTTGTGTTTTGGAAAAGGCCCGATGCCTATGAAGAAGGCGAATGCCTGTGAAGTTGCTATGTTTTGGAAAAGGCCTGGTGCCTGTGAAGAAGGCAAACGCCTGTGAAGCTCGCCGCCCGTGACACTCTCACGTAACAATGAGTGGGGCTGTACACGCCCCGGAGTCTCCGGAGTGTCGCCCTCGGGCCTCGGAGGCTCCCGCCCACGCCTAGTGGCAGCACTTAGCTCCGCGCTGGTGAGAAGACGTCGAAGACTAGATTAGGTGCCGGACGCACTTTTTTCATTTGCTTTCTGCAGTTGGTTTGCTTGTTCCTATTTGAAGTTCTATCGAAGCTGTTACCGTTTCTAACTCGCGACCCTTCGTCCATTTCACTTGTTTGCTTCGTTTTCTCTCGCACAAGTCTCACGAGGAAGGAACACGGGCACCCTCGCGAGTGTTTTCTGCCCCGGTGGTTTGGCACTTCCCTATCCGAGCGTGCTGCAGGAGCACCCCTCCCAGTCCGTGCCCCACGGGCATCGCGACATGGTCACGGGACCTAGGTTGGTCGTCCCCGCTACCAAGGTTGGGGACTACCCCTACTGACTAACCTTTGCCGGACATAAGGCGCATGGTGAGGCCCTAGCCTTAGGAGGCGAAGACCACGACGAGCTTCTCCCAAGCTAAGTGATTTCCACACATAAACACGCAGAACGAAAACACAGCGCAAAAACAGTAGAAACAGTGCGATAATTAAACAACAACAGTCCAACATGCCCCCGTGGGGCACCTGACTACCTTCTTTTTGCGCAGGGAAGGAAGAAAAGCAAAATGGGCGCAACTTGCCCAACATCAACTCTCGGCAAGGACTCGTACTGCACCCGGAGCTCAGCTGGATTCCATCTCCCGTTTCACCGAGGCACGGTGGCGGGCCGACCCGCTGCCCTCTCACAGGCGGGTGCGACAGCGAGGGGGCTGGTCGCGACCGCCGCTGGAGGAGCTGCCGTCCGATGGGGAGTCACCAGAGCTTGGCGGGCCTCGGGCGCCGCTGCCCGCACGCCTCCCACCACCTTCGTTCCAATCAATGCCGGGGCTGGGCGCACGGCCGCGGTCATCGTCTTTGGGGCAGCATCCAGCACGGCGGCCATCTTCCCCGAACACCCTCACATAGAGGGTGGCATCGCCGTCGAACTTGAAGTGTATAGTGCACCCTCGGCTCAGGCTGCGCGCGCGGGCAAACGTTTGCCAGCCGCGGGTCAGGGCTGCCTCCCCGGCGGCGGAGACCTCCAGCGTGGCCCAGGAGGCCTTGCTGCAGCAACCATCCGCCTGAAGCCAAAGGCCGCCCGGGGCACCAGCCGAAGTTCACCTACAAAGAAGCGGGGAAGCTGGAGCCAGGTGCCAGCCGGATCCGCTGACCACACGACGAACTCCGGCAGCACCTCCACCGAGCGGGAACGCGGTCTGGGAGGTCGCGCAGCCGTGGCGTACCACTCCTCGGGAGCCGGGCGCCCACCACCGTGTAGAGGACTGCTTCCACGACCACGGGAAGCTGCAGCGGGGGCCGAAGGGTGCTTGCAAGGGCTGCCCCGAACACTCTTGGTCGGAGGGGAGCCAGGCCCTTCCTGGTGAGCCTTTCCTTTCTCCACGGCTGAGAACCTCTTCGGCGGAGCCATGGGGACGATGAGCGGCCGGGAAGAAGAAGGGAAGTAGCAGGAAGGGACGAACTGGAAGGGCTCGCCCCGTTCCGTACATATAGCCGGAGGAGGCCAACCACCGGCCTCCACGATCACAGGTAATCATGACCCGTTTTGCATGAAGGGACTTGTCAAGTCGCACGGTTGCCGAGGCGTCGTGGGGAAACAGGGACGCCCACGTCCAATCAACCGCCACGCAGCGCCCATGGCCGCAGGCTGTTGGGGCCCGCGGTGCTTCGCACTTGCCCCTTCGCTTCTTTGCTAAGCCAAGTCCGGGCGCGCCTTGGGCCCGGGGGCTACTGTCGGCGTTCTGGGAACCGGGGGTACCCAGACTTGCCTGCCTGCGGCCTGCGGCGTGGCTCAAGGAGTGGCCCAGTATGGACCATCTCCGTCAACACATGCTCAAGACCCTCGCGAGGGGCCAAGCCTCGCGGGGCTGACGACAGGAAGCTTCCTCAGGCACAGCCTCGTCAGGCTGGCTCACGAGGAGGCGGAGAGATCAAGGCGGGGTACCTCACGAGGTGCCCGTGTCGCAAGCCATGACGACCAAAGCCAGGCGGGCGCCAGGCGGACGCCGGCCTGCGCAGAGTCCTTGCTTCCTCTTTGGTGCAAAGGGGGCAAGCGCAGGCAAGGGTATCAAGCAAAGGCAACCATTTCGGTGCAACAAGACCAAGACCAGCAGAACGGCAGGATGAAGGTCATTGTGGAGCCCAAGCCGACGTCATGATCAGAGTCTTTGGCAGGCGAGGACCAACTTTACTCATGATAAGTGTACTAGATGTTCCCCTTCAAAATGGCCAATTGTTGGCGCCCTTCCCACTCAATGTTTGGGAAGAGGACCAGGGCCTCGCTCTATAAGTAGGGCTAGCTACCGCAGTAGAAAGGGACCCGGGATCCAAATTCAATCCTTCCCAGGAGGCATCACCTCCACAAGAACTCCTCCCCTCGCGAGGCAATTCTTCCTTTGTACTGTTCATCATCAGCCCCAGAGGCAATCCACCACACCACAAAGTAGAGTAGGGTATTACACCACAATGGTGGCCCGAACTAGTATAAACCTCGTGTCCCTTGTGTTATTCTTCGTGTAGTTTAGATCCTTTGCGAGGCAATGAGACGTGAGTAGGTAGGAGGTGTGATCTCCGCGCGCACCCCAGAGTTCGAACCTTAAGGGTCTGCCGAAACCCGAAATCCGACAACCACCCCTTCCAACAAAGTCGGCGATTTTAACCCTTCTTGTGTGTTGTGTCGTGCTAGTGATGGGCATGTTTATGCTAATTTTGTTGGTTCTCCTTATGAGTACATTGAATGGTCTATTTGGGTTCATAAGACCCTTGTTACTAACATTAAAGGACCCATTGCAAAATGGGTACCTAAAACTAGTCATTGATCTCTTGTAGGTGTTTGCTTCCGGTGGGGGATCATGGTTGCTCGATAGTGGAGCCACAAATCATATGACTGGAAGCAAGGACTTGGTGGTGGATGTGCACAATATCCCTTCTATGCCCACCTACATCGAGTGGGGTGATGCATCGCCTTCCAAGGTATTGGGTCTTGGCAAGGTTGTCATCTCTCATGATCTCATGATCGAGAAAGTCATGCTTGTTGAGTCCCTTGCTTACAATCTACTTTCCGTTCGTCAACTTGCACTCATGGGCTTTTCCACTTTCTTTGATATTGATATTGTGGCCCTCTTGTGGAGCAAGACTCTTAAAGTAGCCTTTGTTGGGCATGTTGAGAACGGTCTTTATGTGATTAACTTTTTGGAGCGACCCACTAAGACCGCGACATGCCTAATGGCTAAAGTTGATGTGGGATGGCTTTGGCATTGCCGTTTAGCCCACGTTAATATGAGATCTTTGCAAAGTCTTCTCAAGGGGGACCATGTCCGTGGACTAACAAATGTTAGTTTTGCCAAATATCATGCTTGCAGTGCTTTTATCGAAGGAAAGCTACATGATAAGGCTCACCCTCCCACAACTATCATCTACTCAAAGAGACCCTTGGATCTCCTTCACATGGATCTCTATGGGCCTCCATCCTTTGATAGTCTTGGGGGTAGAAAGTATTGCTTGGTGATTGTGGATGATTATTCAAGATACACTTGGGTATACTTCTTCAAGAGGAAGAGTGAGACTCAACAAACCATCATCGACTTTGCAAATGAAGCTCAACATCAACATGATGCAAAGATCTTGACAATAAGGAGTGACAATGGCACCGAGTTCAAGAACTACACCTTGGATGAGTTTCTTAGTGATGAGGGTATCAGGCATCAATATTCTGCACCATACACCCCTAAAAAAATGGTGTCACGGAGAGGAATAACCGGACGTTGATGGATGCGGCAAGGACCATGATGGACGAGTTCAAGTCTCCTTACAACTTTTGGGCCGAAGCCATCAACACATCATGTCATGCATCCAATCGGCTCTATCTCCACAAAGGCTTGAACAAGACTCCTTATGAAATACTTACGGGTAACAAGCCCAACCTCAAGTACTTTCGGGTGTTCGGGTGTAAGTGTTTCACTCTCAAGAAAGGTGCTCGTTTGTCTAAATTTGAGGCTAGAGCTCATGAGGGCATATTTGTTGGTTATGCTACAAATCTCATGCTTACCGTGTCCTCAACAAGTCCACCAGACTCATTGAGGAGATGTGTAACGTGGAGTTTTATGAGAATAACGTCTCCCAAGTGGAGCAAAGTGGTACTTGTGATGTTGGTGATGAAATTCCTCCCCAATCCATAAGAAGAATGGGTGTTGGTCTTATCCTACCCATTGATGAACCCCTTGTGGCCAAAGGAGAAGGACAATGCTCCACTCAAGTGGAGCCATCACCAACCCAAGACCCACACGCTTCCGAAGAACAAAGTGAAGGCCCTCAACCTCGTGAACAAGATCAAGGGCAAGATCAACCTCAAGATGGTGGTGAACCACCGAATGATTCCCAAGGTCAAGTTCTCCCCTTTGAGAAAGTTCAAGATCAGGAGCAAGTTCAAGATCAAGAACAAGCTCAAGATGGCGCTCAAGAGGATCAAGTAACCCCTTCTCTTTTCACATCCGAGGAGGAATTAGAGTGTCGTGCCACGAAGATCGCTTCCAAGCTCACTACCAAAGGTCATCTCATGGAGAATGTGGTTGGAAGCCTAAGAAAGGGGGTAAGCACTCGTAGACAATTAGCAAACTATTGTGAACATCACACGTTTGTTTCTTGTGTCGAACCACGAAAGGTTTATGAGGCGCTCGAGGATCCGGATTGGCTCACTGCCATGCATGAAGAACTCAACAACTTCGAGCACAATCAAGTATGGAAGTTAGTGCCAAGGCCGACCGAGAACCATAATGTCATTGGAACCAAGTGGATATTCAAGAACAAGCAAGATGCTCATGGGATCATTGTTCGCAACAAGGCTCGTTTGGTGGCACAAGGCTACTCCCAAGTCGAGGGTATCGACTATGGTGAAACCTTTGCTCCCGCTGCTCGCCTTGAATCTATTCGTTTGTTGATTGCTTATGCTTCTCATCATAATTTCAAGCTGCAACAAATGGATGTGAAGAGTGATTTTATTAATGGTCCTATTAATGAGTTGGTGTATGTCAAACAACCCCCGGGGTTCGAGGATCCCTATTTCCCCGATCATGTGTACCAACTCCACAAGGCACTCTATGGCCTTAAACAAGCCCCACGTGCGTGGTATGAGCATCTTCGGAGTTATTACAAGATCGTGGGTTCAAAATCGGGAAAATTGACCCCAGTCTTTTTACTAAGAAGGTCAAAGGGGAGTTGTTTGTGTGCCAACTATATGTTGATGATATTATTTTTGGTTCCCCTAACAAAGCTTTCAATGAAGAATTTGCCGCTCTCATGACCTCAAAGTTCAAGATGTCTGTGATGGGAGAGTTGAAGTTATTTCTCAGGTTCGAAATCAAGCAAAGAAGAGAAGGAACCTTCATCAACCAAGCCAAATACACTCAATACATGCTCAAGAGATTCAAGCTAAGTGATGTCAAGCCGACCTCCACTCCAATGCCCGTCAAATGCCAACTTGACATTGATCCCAATGGTAAAGCTGTGGATCAAAAGGTATATCGCTCCATGATTGGATCCTTGCTTTACCTTTGTGCAGATATTTGTGCATGGTTTCAAGCTGCACCTAAGGAAAGCCACTTTGTGGCGGTCAAGCGAATCTTTCGATATTTGGCTCATACCCCAAACTTTGGCTTATGGTACCCAAGAGGAGCCAACTTTGATCTTTTGGGCTATACAGATTCAAATTGGGCGGGAGACAAAGTGGATAGGAAGTCCACCTCCGGAGGGTGCCAATTACTTGGTTGCTCTTTAGTGAGTTGGTCTTTTAAGAAGCAAAGTTGTGTATCTCTCTCGTCCACCGAAGCAGAGTATGTGGCTGCCGGTAGTTGTTGTGCTCAACTCCTATGGCTGAGGAAAACTTTGAAGGATTACGGTGTCAATTGTGACGAAGTGCCTCTTTGGTATGACAATGAAAGTGCCATCAAGACCTCTCTCAACCCGGTGCAACACTTCAAGACGAAGCATATTGAGATTCGGTATCACTTCATCCGAGATCACATTAGGCGAAGGGAGATCAACCTCAAGAATGTCAACACTCATGATAACCTTGCAGATATTTTCACGAAGCCCTTGGATGAAGCAAGATTTCGCGAGTTAAGGCATGAGCTAAGTATCATTGATTCGAGCAATGTGGTTTGAAACCTTGCACACCCACCATACTCATCATGCTTTCTTGTCTAGGTGTAGGGGGAGTGTTGTTCTCCCAATAAACTTTCCCTCCCCCATTATGCATAAATTAATCAAACTCTTTCACATTAGCCATTTTTTATGGTACTTGTGCTTCAAAGATGAGTTTTGGTCATGGGCCCAAGGTTAAAATCTTCGCGGAGCCATACCTCCGGACTCAAACATAGGTGGCCTCGACCATCACCCTCTCTTGGAGAGGAGTGTGTTTCTCGTCCTCTTTGTGTTTGTTTTGCGTGTGTGTTTGCTCTCATTTCTAGTCGTCTTCTTTTCTTGAGCTAAGCCTTTTGGGCCAGTCTTTTTGCGGCTGAGCGGTACTACTGCTGATGTTTGTCAAGCGGTACTACCGCCCACCCTAGCGGCACTACCGCTACGGGGCGGGCGATGGGGGGTTATGTTGGGGCAGGGGGAGTTGCCTTTCTCCCCCATACCCATTCGCTCCCGCTCGTGTTCTTTGTCGCTCCAGCGACGTCTCGCCGCAGGAGGGCTTGGGCAGGCCGCCGTCTTCGTGCCGTCCCTCTCTAGTTCGTTCGGTGGAATCGATCCCCACCGCGTCCTCTTGCCATGGATACCGGTATTGCCCCTGTTCCCATTCTCTCTTTGTCTAGATTTCACATCTAGTTGTTAGGGGCAATAGGCATTGCTTTTCTTGATTTTTGGCTAAGTCGAGGCTTGAGTAGGATGTAGATGCCATCTAGACCTTTTGGAGTGATGTTTGGTAGGATTATTTTTGAATTTGGTATCTCGATAGTGCCGGATCTGCCCACAGCAGTAGGGAACCACCATTCCCCGTCTAGAGCGGTACTACCACTCATCTGGCGCGGTACTACCGCTCGAGCGGTACTACCGCTTTTGGGTCGCGGTACTACCGCTGGATGCCCAATTCCATCAGACATGTACTGGCCCGGAGCCATCACAAGGAGCTCAAGCGTTAGTTGGGTGCAACTGTTAACAGCGGATCTGAGGGAAGGATTACTGATGAGGAGGAGTGGGTTGAGCAACACTGCCCGTGGACCAATTCAGACACCAAGCAGTTTCCTACCAATGACGGGGGTGCAGACGATCCCGCGGGGATGTGATGCTCGAGATCCTCAGTTTGCTATCACCTGGAGTCGTATCAATGCTCTTTTCCTTTTTGGTGTTTCGATGCCAAAGGGGGAGAGAGTCTAGGGATTTATGTCGTTGCCGAGTTGCGACTGTGTCTTTGTGGTTTGTTGTGTCGTTGCCGAGTTATGTCTTTCCTCTCGTCGTTTGCTTTGTTTGGTTTTGTGCCTGTGAGACCTGGTTTCAGTTCATATGGTGTGAGACATATGCTACCTTATCCATTATTATCTATGTCTTTCAAGTACTTTGGTAAATTGTGAGTTGCATGCTTATCCGGTTATATACCTTGCTCACACGTACCCTTCTGCTTAAGTTGTTGGAATATAAAATATAGGGGGAGTGTTGATCCTAATGTGTGTGCCTTGCATTCCAAAGGCACCACTAATTAGGTGCACACATTCAGGGGGAGCCCGTCTATATTTTGTAGTTCTAAGTTTATCTTTACTTTCATGTCCTATCTTTGTGCAAATCCCTAGTTGTCATCAATCCACCAAAAAGGGGGAGATTGTTAAGGCATATCTCTCTCTCTCTATGAAGTTTTGGTGATTGATGACAACACGCTTGCGGACTAATCGTGTGCTTTGAGCATTTCAGAGATTCATCCTTTGGCACGAGACAATTCGTTCCCCTCGGAGTTTTAATAAAAGACGGTGTAGCTCTTTCGTTTCTGTTTTGGTGGACTTGTTTCGTAGGAGTCACCGTACTATCAAGAGTGGGTCCGCTTTAGTAAGGCTAGGGTGGAATCAACACACACACATCCTCTTCGCACCCTCTGAGCCTTCTTGCTTCGATGGAGCTTCCTTTTCTTTCCTATGAGCATGTTTTGGTCCCAGCGGTAGTACCGCTCAAGAGCCATAGGCGGCAGTACTGCTCTGTAGCGGTAGTACCGCCTGGGGGTCCTCAGCTATAGTACCGCTGTGATACCGGGCTCCTACCGCCTCGACTCGAGGGGGTCACCTCTCGTGCCAGATTGTGCGGCACTAAGTAGCGGCAGTAGAAGCGGTAGTACCGCTCGAGGGCGGTAGTACCGCCATACCACCGCGGAAGTAACGCACAGGGTCTGATTCCTGCTCATATGCTAGCCCTCCCAGACTGCACGACAGTACCGCGAGGGCCCAGCGGTAGTACAGCTGCCCCCTGCGTAGTACCGCCCTCTGCGGGGCTGTTTTGGGGGGTAACGGTTGGATTGTTCCCCCCTCTATAAAAGGAGGTCTTTTTCTCCAAAGTTGACCCACCTCTTCCCCCAAAAGCTCCATTATTTTTCCAAGCTCCATTTTTGCCCGATCTCTCTCCCTAGCCAGTCAAACTAGTCGATTTGCTCGGGATTGGTTGAGAAGGCCCCGATCTACACTTCCACCAAGAGAAATTTGATTCCCCCCACTAATCCCTAGCGGATCTTGTTACTCTGGGGTGTTTGAGCACCCTAGACGATTGAGGTCACCGTGGAGCCCTAGTCCATTGTGGTGAAGCTTCATGGTGTCGTTGGGAGCCTCCAATTAAGTTGTGGAGATTGCGCCAACCTTGTTTGTAAAGGTTTGGTCGCCGCCTCCAAGGGCACCAATAGTGGAATCACGGCATCTCGCATTGTGTGAGGGCGTGAGGAGAATACGGTGGCCCTAGTGGCTTCTTGGGGAGCATTGTGCCTCCACACCGCTCTAACAGAGATGTACTTCCCATCAAAAGGAAGGAACTTCGGTAACACATCCTCGTCTCCATCGGTTCCCCTTTTGGTTATCTCTCACCTTTACTTGTGCAAGCTTATATTGTGTTGCATCTCTTGCTTGCTTGTGTGCTTGTTGTTATCGCATCATATAGGTTGCTCACCTAGTTGCATATCTAGATAACCTACTTTGATGCAAAGTTGAAATTGGTAAAGAAAAGCTAAAAATTGCTAGTTGCCTATTCACCCCCCCTCTAGTCAACTATATCGATCCTTTCACCTACAATACTCTCTTCGTTTGTTCTCCGCTATTAGTGACTTTGGAGTGACTCTTTGTTGCATGTTGAGGGATAGTTATGTGATCCAGTTATGTTATTATTGTTGAGAGAACTTGCACTAGTGAAAGTATGTGTCGGTGTTCTGGGAACGGCGGTCCCCAGACTTGCCTGCCTGCGGCCTGCAGCGTGGCTCAGCGGTGGCCCAGTACGACCCTTCTTCATCGACAAACGCTCAAGACCCTCACGAGGGGCCAAGCCTCGCAGGGCGGACGATGCAAGGCCTCCTCATTGGCGGCCTCACCAGGCAGGCTCGCGAGGAGGCGGAGAGATCAAGGCAAGGGGTACCTCGCGAGGTGCTCATGACGCAAGCCATGACGATCGAGACTAGGCAGGCGCCAGCCTGCGCAGTGTCCTCAGTTCCTCTTTGGTGCTAAGGGGGCAAGGGCAGTCGCGGAGTACCGAGGCATCAAGCAAAGGTTTCCATATCGGTGCAACGAGACCAAGACCAGCAGGACGGCAGGACGGAGGTCACAGTGGAGCCCAAGACGGCGTCATCGCCAGTGCCTTTGGCAGTCAAAGACCACCTTTAGTCAGGATAGCTTGTACTATATGTCCCCTTTCGAAATGGCCATTGTTGGCTCCCTTCCCGCTCAATATTTGGGAAGAGGAACAGGGCCTCTATAAATAGAGATAGCCCTCCTCCTGCTCAGACCTTCGGCCGTCGAGATGGACGCGGCAAAGGGAATCCTAGAATGCTTTGGCGAGGGCACGGGACTTCGCTGCAACTTCACCAAGAGCTCCATCTCCTTGATCCGCTGCAGTGTGGACGACGTGCAGGACATTGTTCAGGCGGCGGGCTGCGCCGTCAAGGAGTTGCCAATCACCTATCTTGGCCTTCCCCTATCGCTGTGTGCCCTAACCCGCACAGAGCTCCAACCACTTGTGGACAGGATTGCTGCCCAGCTGCCTACATGGAAGGTCGGCCTCCTCCGTCGGGCGGGCAAACTGACGCTGGTGAACTGCAAGCTCACAACGATGCCTATCTTTCACCTAATGGCGCTGGACCTCCCACCGTGGTTCTTCAAATGCATTGATAAGCTATGTAGGGGTTTCTTCTGGCGCAGGCTCGAGGATGCCAGGGGCGGGTGCTGTCTTGTGGCTTGGCAAATTGTTTGCTCCTTGAAGCCTCTTGGTGGGCTGGGCGTGCTCAATCTGCGGCTTCTGAACCAAGCTCTGCGTCTACGCTGGCTTTGGTTTCATGAAATGATGATGGATAAACCCTGGGCAGGCCTGGAGGTGGGCATCTCGGACATGGCCATGTCTCTTGGCCAGGCGGCGCTCAGGTGCACCATCGGGAATGGGAGCGGAGCTAGCTTTTGGCATGACTCTTGGCTCAATGGCCGCACTCTGGCGCTAAGGGCTCCACATCTCCTTCATTTCGTCTGGCCGGCCGGCAAAAGGATGAGCGTGGCGGAGGCCTTGCATGATCATGCCTGGGTTCATGCAATTCATGGGACGCCAATGGTGCCGGCCATTGCCGAGTTCCTCGACATCTGGGAGGAAGTGCGGCATGTCACCTTTTCGGAGGCGCCAGATGAGTTCGCCTGGCGGCTTGAAGTGGCTGGCAAGTACTCCTCCTGGGACACTTACGCCGCCTTCTTCCTGGGCAGGGAGCTCACGCCATGCACGGACCACATCTGGCGATCTTGGGCTCCACTTGAAGTAAAGATCTTCGCATGGCTTGCAGTGCGAGCGAGGCTATGGATGGCCGATCGACTGGCTCGCAGAAACATGCCGCACACAAGGGTGTGCTAGCTGTGTTGCCAACAGGACGAGGATGTCAACCACATGCTCCTGGGCTGCATGTTCGCGCACAAGGTCTGGTACCGCATTCTGCTACCGCTGAGACTGCACAGATTCACTCCGGACGGTGCGAAGCTGCTAGTAGAATGGTGGCCACACATGGTGGAGACCGTGCCGGCGAGCCAACGACGACATCTGAACACCACAACCCTCTCCACTTTATGTTTCATCTGGCCCGAGCGCAACAGCCACATCTTTGAATGCAAGGCCTCTTCGGCCGCCGCCACGGTAGAACTCATAAGGGCAGAGCTCCGGCTTTGGATTAGCTCTAGGGTAGAGGGTGGATACCCAGTTCAGGTTCACTAGTACTTGCAGTGGAATGGGCCTAGGCGGAAATGCCATGTCATGATCCTGTGACTCGGTTCCTCTCTTCTCATTCTTAATGGAAAAGACATGAAGTGCTCTTGCATGTTCTTGGAAAAAATAGAGATAGCCACCACAGTAAAAGGCAATCTGATCCGAACCTAGCTGATCCTCACACCACCACCACAAGAACACCTCTCCTCGCGAGGCTATTCTTCCTCTATACTATTCATCATCAACCCAAGAGGCAATCCACCACCACACACAGGAGTAGGGTATTACACCACAACGATGGCCCGAACCTCTATAAATCTTGTGTCTCTTGTGTTGTTCATCGTGCTAGCTTAGAATCGCGGCGAGGTTGCGGGCGTGTTTCGGTAGGGAGAAGATCTTCGTGCGCACCCCAGTGTTCGAACCTTAAGGGTTTTAACGGAACCCGATATCCGACATTTGGCGCGCCAGGTAGGGCTGCACCAGAATCTTCCTTCCGCTGATCTGCGCTCCGTCGTTTCGTCGCATCCATGGCAGGCGCTCGCAGAGCTCACGTCGGGCGCCGGGCTTCCCTCGTCGCCCGCGTCACCCAGACGGCTCCCGTCGATGGGCCTCCTTGTCGTTCTCCATCGCCTGCCGCCAACGCCGCCATCGGCCCAGCGGGGAACGAGCAGCAAGCGTCTTTGCTACACCCCTCGGTGCGACGGGAAGGCTGCACCGCCACTCCGTCGCTGACCCCAGCTGGTTCATCGTCTCACGCTCGTCTCGCCCGCATGGACGCGCAGGCCGTGTTGCTCCTGGCACATGAGATCCCGCACTACCGCCCCGTCTATGACCTCTACAAGGAGTGGCTCACTTGCATCACCGAGCTCATCAGCACCGCAGGGGGCTCTCCTGCGCCGTCTCTCTCGCTGCCTCGCCCTCCATCCTGCATGGGCGACGCGGCTCAGGGAGCGCCTCCGCCACCTCCTCCTCAAGAAGGCGCCCTAGTTCCAAGGCGTGCGGCCCCTGGACGCGACCCACCGCGTCCAGCGCCCGCGCGACAAGAAATAAACTGCCAAGAAATCCCTCGGCCTCAAGAAGGCGCTCACGTGTTCCCTGCTCCAGCGTGGCAAGACCGCATCCCTACACTAGCACGCCAAGACCCCACGCTGCCCCTGGCGGCAGTGTGCAGGAACCACCAAGAGCAAGCCCCACGCCTGCAAAGGGCTCCGGTGGCTACAGCAGGTTGCCGTGCCTTCACCATCGAGCTAGCAGCGTCCCCTGGCCAGGCAAGTTTAAGCCAGATCTACCTCCTTGCTATGACGGCACTGCGACCCCGCGGAGTTCCTGCAGCTCTATGAGGTGGGCATCGAGGCGGCCAACAGAGACGAAAAGCTCAGGGCGAACTGGTTTCCCATGGCGCTCAAGAATGGTGCCCGCACCTGGCTCCTGAACCTGCCTCCCGGCTCGATCTCCTCCTGGGACGAGATGCGTAGCCGTTTCATCGCCAACTTCCAGGGCACTCGCGACCGCCCTCCGGCCATGGGTGACCTGCGCCGCATCAAGCAGCAGCCTAGAGAGACCCTGCAGAAGTACATCCAGCGTTTCAACAACACTCGCCTCAAGATCCCCAAGGTGATTGAGGAGGCCATCATCTCAGAGTTCTCTAATGGTGTCCGCGACGTCAGATGAAGGAGGAGCTCGCCATCCATGAGGATCTATGCACATCTCTGGAGCTGTTCAACCTGGCGGCCAAGTGGGCAAGAGCTGAGGAAGGACGCCTCTCCCTTCTCGAGCTCCCAGCTGCTGACCCATAAGAGAAGAAGGCCAAGGCCAAGGACGTGAAGCGCAAAGGAGCAGCCGTGCTCGCAGCAGAACCAGACACGAAGCGCGGCAGGGAGCAGCCGTAGTCGTCCAAGGGCAACCGATTCTGCGCCTATGATACATCTCCGTCGTATCTATAATTCCATGCCAATATTATTCAACTTTCATATACTTTTGGCAACTTTTTATACTATTTTTGGGACTAACATATTGATCCAGTGCCCATTGCCAGTTCTTGTTTGTTGCATGTTTTATGTTTCGCAGAAACCCAATATCAAACAGAGTCCAAACGGGGTAAAAACGGTCGGAGAATTATTTTCGGAATATTTGTGATTTTTGGGAGGAAGAATCAACACAAGACGGTGCCCGAGGGGGCCACGAGGCAAGGGGCGCGCCGCAGGGAGGCAGGCGCGCCCTGGACCCTCGTGGGCACCTCGTAAGGCGGTTGACTCTCTTCTTTTGCCACAAAAAAGCTAATTTTATGAGAAAAATCTGGGCGAAAGATTCACCCCAATCGGAGATACGGATCTCCGGATAAAAAAGAAACGGTGCCAGGGCATAATGAAAAAGCGCAGAAACAGAGAGAGACAGAGAGATAAATCCAATCTCGGAGGGGCTCTCGCCCCTCCCACGCCATGGGTGCCAAGGACTAGAGGGGAAACCCTTCTCCCATCTCGGGAGGAGGTCAACGAAGAAGAAGAAGAAGGGGGCTCTCTCCCCCTTGCTTCCGATGGCGCCGGAATGCTGCCGGGAGCCATCATCATCACCGCGATCTTCACCAACAACTTCACCGCCTTCATCACCAACTCTTCCCCCCTCTTTGCAGCGGTGTAACCCCTCTCTTACCCGCTGTAATCTCTACTTAAACATGGTGCGCAACGCTATATATTATTTCCCAATGATGTATGGCTATCTTATGATGTTTGAGTAGATCCGTTTTGTCCTATGGGTTCATTGATGATCGTGATTGGTTTGAGTTGCATGTTTTATTATTGGTGCTGTCCTATTGTGCCCTCCGTGTCGCGCAAGCGTGAGGTATTCCCGCTGTAGGGTTTGTAATATGTTCATGATTTGCTTATGGTGGGTGGCGTGAGTGACAGAAGCACAAACCCGAGTAAGTAGGTTGTTTGCGTATGGGATAAAGGGGACTTGATACTTTAATGCTATGGTTGGGTTTTACCTTAATGATCTTTAGTAGTTGCGGATGCTTGCTAGAGTTCCAATCATAAGTGCATATGATCCAAGAAGAGAAAGTATGTTAGCTTATGCCTCTCCCTCAAATAGAATTGCAATAGTGATTACCGGTCTAGTTATCGATTGCCTTGGACAAATAACTTTCTTGTGACAAAAAGCTCTCTACTAAAACTAACTTAGTTGTGTCTTCATCTAAACAGCCCCTACTTTTTATTTACGCGTTATTTATATTCTTGCAAACCTATCCAACAACACCTACAAAGTACTTCTAGTTTCATACTTGTTCTAGGTAAAGCGAACACTAAGCGTGCATAGAGTCGTATCAGTGGCACATAGGACTTGAGAGAATATTTATTCTACCTTTAGCTCCTCGTTGGGTTTGACACTCTTACTTATTGAAAGAGGCTACAATTATCACCTATACTTGTGGGTTATCAAGACCTTTTTGTGGCGCCGTTGCCTGGGAGTCATAGCGTGGGGTCAAAATTTCTCGTGTGTGCTTGTTTGCTTTATCACTAAGTAATTTTTATTTACTATTCTTAGTTGTTTTCTATCTTTAGTTATGGATATGGAACACGAAATACCAAAAAAAATTAGGTGTACTTGCTACTCATGGAGATGGGGAACCTCCTAAAACCCTCGATGCTCGTTATGTGAAAGAAATTATGTACTACTTTGATAACCCTGAGAAAACCCCATTCAATTTTGTTATGGGAGACACGTTGGATCAACGTGAATACTTTGTGGGATTATCGCTTGACTCAAAAAGGGAAACTATTATGGGATCAAATTTATATGTTGTATTGGTATGCTAGGCAACTATGCTTGAGATATGATTATAGTTGTTGCTCTAGGATGAAGGCTCCACACCTTCCCTTTTCATGCAAATTTAATGATAATAAAACCTTAGCTTCTTATGCTAATGGTATATATGATTACTATTATGTGGAACAAGTAGAAGAATTTGTTGCTTTTATGGGTGGTTATGAGATTGAATCTATGTTTAAAGAGTTTGAAGATTTTGATGATTCAGTTTATAGACCTGAAAATCTTGCTATACTTAGATATTTTTATGAGAATTATGAATACAATTCCAATATTGATGCTTTTATTGAGAAAGTCTCCGCTGTCCAAGAAGAGACTAATATTTTGTAGGAAGCTATGGATGAAGAAATTAATGAAACTATGAGCTCATTGGATGAAAAAGATGATGAGGAGAGCGAAGAACAAAATGAGGAAGAGCGGATTAGCTACCCGTGCCCACCTTCTAATGAGAGTAACTCTTCAACTCATACATTGTTTAATTCCCCTTCGTGCTTACCGAAGGATGATTGCTATGATCCCTTGAATTCATTTGAAATATCCCTTTTTGATGATGCTTGCTATGCTTGTGGCCAAGATGCCAATACGAATTATGCTTATAGAGATGAACTTGCTATAGTTCCTTATGTTAAACATGAAATTTTTGCTATTGCACCCACGCATGATAGTCCTATTATCTTTTTGAATTCGCCAAACTACACTACATCAGAGAAGTTTGTGCTTATTAAGGATTATATTGATGGGTTGACTTTTACCATTGCACATGATAATTTTGATAGATATAATATGCATGTGCTTTCTGCTCCTACTTGCAATTATTATGAGAGAGGAACTACATCTCCACCTCTCTATGTTTCCAATATGATAAAATTGCAAGAAACTGTTTATACTATGCATTGGCCTTTACTATGTGTGCATGAATTGTTCTTTTATGACATGCCAATGCATAGGAAGAGAGTTAGACTTCATTGTTGCATGATATATGTTACTTTGTGCTCACTACTAAATTACAAATCATTGTTAATTAAAATTGGCTTTGATATACCTTGGGATCCGGGTGGATCCATTACTTGAGCACTCTATGCCTAGCTTAATGTATTTAAAGAAAGCGCTGCCAGGGAGACAAACCGGAAGTTTTAGAGAGTCATTTAGTTATGTTGAGTGCTTTCATATAGTATAAAAAACAAAAAAACAAAAAAAGAGGGGAACCCAAAACTTTTTCAAAAAGGAAAGTGAAAGTGAGAGAGACAAGCATTGTTGAAGTGGGAGAGCTCCTTGAACTTTGTTCATGCTCACGGAAACATTGTGAATCTTGATTATGTAAACTTTTCATTAAAAATAATTATCCCCTTGTACAATTCCATTGTATTATAAAAATAATGTGCCAAGGTTTGCCTTTAGGATGTTTACAATGCTTGTTGGTTTGTACAGTGCAGGACAGAAACTTTGGCTGTAGTGCACGATTTTACAATTTGTACTGGAAAGTTCAAATGGTTCTGATTCCTTTTGCACTGTCTTTCTGTACAAATTTTTTATTTTTCCTAATTTTGGTAGAATGTTTGGGGTACCAGAAGTATGGTGAATGTTCAAATTTCTACAGACTGTTAGTTTTTGACAGATTCTGTTTTTGATGCATAGTTTGCTTGTTTTGATGAAACTATCAATTTATATCAGTGGATTAAGCCATGAAAAAGTTATATTACAGTAGACACAATGCAAAAACAAAATATGAATTGGTTAGCTACAGTACTTAGAGTAGTGATTTGATTTATTATACTAACGAATCTTACCGAGTTTTCTGTTGAAGTTTTGTGTGGATGAAGTGTTTGATCGAGGAGGTCTCTATATGAGGAAAAGGAAGAGAGGCAAGAGCTCAAGCTTGGGGATGACCAAGGCACCCCAAGTAAATATTCAAGGAGACTCAAGCATCTAAGCTTGGGGATGCCCCGGAAGGCATCCCCTCTTTTTCAACAAGTATCAGTATGTTTTCGGATTCGTTTCGTTCATGCGATATGTGCAAGTTTTGGAGCGGCTTTTGCATTTAGTTTTCATTTTTATTTTATGCACCATGCTGGTATGAGATAGTCCTTGGTTGATTTATACAATGCTCATTGCACTTCATTTAAATCTTTTGAGTATTGCTCTATAGAATGCTTCATGTGCTTCACTTATATCATTTGAAGTTTGGATTGCCTGTTTCTCTTCACATAGAAAACTGCCATTTGTAGAATGCTCTTTTGCTTCACTTATACTTGTTAGAGCGTGGGCATATCTTTTGTAGAAAGAATTAAACTCTCTTGCTTCACTTATATCTATTTAGAGAGATGACAGGAATTGGTCATTCACATGGTTAGTCATAAAATCCTACATAAACTTATAGATCGCTGAATATGATACGTTTGATTCCTTGCAATAGTTTTGCGATATAAAGATGGTGATATTAGAGTCATGCTAGCGGGTAGTTGTGGATTGTAGAAACACTTGTGTTGAGGTTTGCAAGCCCCTTAGCATGCACGTATGGTAACCGTTGTGTGACAAATTTGAAGCATGGGGTGTTTCTTTGGTAGTCTTCATTATGAGTGGCGGTCGGGGACGAGCAATGGCCTTTTCCTACCAATCTATCCCCCTAGGGGCATGCGTAGTAGTACTTTGCTTCGAGGGCTAATAAAATTTTGCAATAAGTATATGAGTTCTTTATGACTAATGTGAGTCCATGGATTATACGCACTTTTACCCTTCCATCATTGCTAGCCTCTTCGGTACCGTGCATTGCCCTTTCTCACCTCGAGAGTTGGTGCAAACTTTGCCAGTGCATCCAAACCCCGTGATATGATACGCTCTATCACACATAAGCCTCCTTATATCTTCGTAAAGCAGCTACCATACCTACCTATCATGGCATTTCCATAGCCATTCCGGGATATATTGCCATGCAACTTCCATCATCATCATATACATGACTTGAGCATTCATTGTCATATTGCTTTGCATGATCGTAAGATAGCTAGCATGATGTTTTCATGGCTTGTCCATTTTTTTGATGTCATTGCTACGCTAGATCATTGCACATCCCGATACACCACCGGAAGCATTCATATAGAGTCATATCTTTGTTCTAGTATTGAGTTGTAATATGGAGTTGTAAGTAAATAAAAGTGTGATGATCATCATTATAGAGCATTGCCCCAAAAAAAAGAAAAAAAAAGAAAAAAAGGAGAGGCCAAATAAGCCGAAATAAATAAAAAAGGGGGCCAAAGAAGCCCGCCCAAAAAAAGAAAAAAGAAAGAAAAAAAGAAAAGAAAATGGGCAATGTTACTATCCTTTTACCACACTTATGCTTCAAAGTAGAACCATGTTCTTTATATAGGGAGTCTCCTTTGTTGTCACTTTCATTTAGTAGTGCGAATTTTCGTTATAGAACTTGGCTTGTATATTCCAACGATGGGCTTCCTCAAATGTCCTAGGTCTTCATGAGCAAGCAAGTCGGATGCACACCCACTTAGTTTTCATTTTGAGCTTTCATACACTTATAGCTCTAGTGCATCCGTTGCATGTCAATCCCTACTCCTCGCATTGACATCAATTGATGGGCATCTCCATAGCCAGTTGATTAGCCGCGTCAATGTGAGACTTTCTCCTTTTTTTGTCTTCTCCACATAAACCCCCACCATCATATTCCATTCCACCTATAGTGCTATATCCATGGCTTGTGCTCATGTATTGCGTGAGAGTTGAAAAGGCTAAAGCGCGTTTAAAAGTATGAACCAATTGCTCGGCTTGTCATCGGGGTTGTGCATGATGGGAGCATTTTGTGTGACGAAAATGAAGCATGGCCAAACTATATGATTTTGTAGGGATAACTTTCTTTGGCCATGTTGTTTTGAAAAGACATGATTGCTTTGTTAGTACGCTTGAAGTATTATCGTTTTTATGTCAAATGATAGACTATTGCTTTGAATCACTCGTGTCTTAATATTCATGCCATGATTAGATTACATGATCAAGATTATGCTAGGTAGCATTCCACATCAAATATTATCTTTTTTATCATTTACCTACTCGAGGACGAGCAGGAATTAAGCTTGGGGATGCTGATACGTCTCCGTCGTATCTATAATTTTTGATTGTTCCATGCCAATATTATTCAAATTTCATATACTTTTGGCAACTTTTTATACTATTTTTGGGACTAACATATTGATCCAGTGCCCAGTGCCAGTTCCTGTTTGTTGCTTGTTTTATGTTTTGCAGAAACCCAATATCAAACGGAGTCCAAACGGGATAAAAACAGAAGGAGAATTATTTTGGAATATTTGTGATTTTTGGGAGGAAGAATCAACACGAGACGATGCCCGAGGGGGCCACGAGGCAGGGGGGCGCACCCCAAGGAGGCAAGCGCGCCCTGGACCCGCGTGGGCACCCGGTAAGGCGGGTGACTCTCTTCTTTTGCCGCAAGAAAGATAATTTTATGAGAAAAATCTGGGCGAAAGATTCACCCCAATCAGAGTTATGGATCTTCGGATATAAAAGAAACGGTGCCAGGGCAGGATGAAAAAGCGCAGAAACAGTGAGAGACAGAGAGATAGATCCATCTTGGAGGGGCTCTCGCCCCTCCCACGCCATGGGAGCCAAGGACCAGAGGGGAAACCCTTCTCCCATCTAGGGAGGAGGTCAAGGAAGAAGAAGAAGAAGGGGGGCTCTCTCCCCCATGCTTCCAGTGGCGCCGGAACGCTGCCGGGGGCCATCATCATCACCGCGATCTTCACCAACAACTTCACCACCTTCATCACCAACTCTTCCCCCCTCTATGTAGCGGTGTAACCCCTCTCTTACCCTCTATAATCTCTACTTAAACATGGTGCTCAATGCTATATATTATTTCCCAATGATGTATGGCTATCTTATGATGTTTGAGTAGATCCGTTTTGTCCTATGGGTTAATTGATGATTGTGATTGGTTTGAGTTGCATGTTTTATTATTGGTGCTATACTATTGTGCCCTCCATGTCGCGCAAGCGTGAGGGATTCCCGCTATAGGGTTTGCAATATGTTCATGATTTACATATGGTGGGTGGCGTGAGTGACAGAAGCAGGGACCCGAGTAAGTAGGTTGTTTGCATAAGGGATAAAGGGGACTTGATACTTTAATGCTATGGTTGGGTTTTACCTTAATGATCTTTAGTAGTTGCGGATGCTTGCTAGAGTTCCAATCATAAGTGCATATGATCCAAGAACAGAAAGTATGTTAGCTTATGCCTCTCCCTCAAATAGAATTGCAATAGTGATTACCGGTCTAGTTATCGATTGCCTTGGACAAATAACTTTCTTGTGACAAAAAGCTTTCTACTAAAACTAACTTAGTTGTGTCTTCATCTAAACAACCCCTACTTTTTATTTATGTGTTCTTTATATTCTTGCAAACCTATCCAACAACACATACAAAGTACTTCTAGTTTCATACTTGTTCTAGGTAAAGCGAACACTAAGCATGCGTAGAGTCGTATCAGTGGCAGATAGGACTTGAGAGAATATTGGTTCTACCTTTAGCTCCTCGTTGGGTTCAACACTCTTCTTATCGAAAGAGGCTACAATATCCCCTATACTTGTGGGTTATCAGCCTACCACAACCTCTACACCCACAACACCAACGAATGCCAGGAGCTCAGAGCTGTTCGAGAAGGACGCATCGGTCGACGCCCCTAGCGCAACAACCGGGGCAACGGCCGAGGAGGAGGAAGAGGCGAAGGACGATGGGACGACCGAGGCCCTCCCCAGGAGTGGCGTGACCGACCTTGTGAGGATCGCTGGCAGGACCAGCCTCGCAAGGGAGCTTGGAGGGATCAACCTCGTGAGGACCGTCTGCAGGGCAACGCAGGCCTTCCTCCTATGCCGCCACCGCCAAGAAGGAATGATGACCACCATCAGGACGAGGGGGCTGGGGGCTTCCAGGAGTCACGTGCTATCGCTTGTATCTTGGGCGGTGCCCATGCCCCGGTCTCTCAGCACATCTTCAAGTAGTTTGCTCGTGAGGTGAATGCAGTCCTCCCCAAGCTCGAGGCCACGTGCCCTCTCAGGTGGTCCAAGTGCGCCATCACTTTCAGCTCAGCAGATCAGCTCAAGTGTGCGGCTACAGCTGTGGCCTCCCAATGCTTTGTTCCCCAGTCACCAGCAATGTGCAAGTTACGATGACCCTCATCAATGGTGGCGTAGGACTCAACGTTCTGTCCATCGAGACGTTCAACAACCTCCAAGTGCCACATGGTCAACTTCAGCCTACCAAGCCTTTCTCAGGAGTCACTGACAGCTCCACCACCCCGATAGGGCAGGTCCGCCTCCCCGTCACTTTCAGACAGCGCAACAATTACCATACTGAGCTCATCGACTTTGATGTTGCCCACATTTGCCTACCATACAATGCCATCCTCGGGTATCCAGCCCTGGCCAAGTTCATGGCAGTGACCCACCATGGTTACTATGTCCTCAAGATGCCAGGGAGTGGTGGGATCATCACAGTCCCCTGCGAGGAGAAGGATGCGGTGTGCTCCCTCGAGCGCGCCTTCCAAGCTGAATCGATCGAGGACCCAGACAGCAGGGGCGAGAACTCTCCTAAGGCAGTTTCCCAAGAAGAAGAAGACATCGCCCAGCTCAAAGCCTCAGGAGGCTAGCATCTCAGGAAGTGTTGCATCAGGATCCATGCCCGTGCAAGGGGCGCCTCCCTCCATCGCATAGGAAGGCGCGCCCGGTGCCCTCCTCGGGCAGGGCTCGGGGGCTCTCTTCTGGAGGGCCTCAGACTTTGCCAAGATCACGAGGGAGGTGCTCAGGCACCACTTGGAGGCGTGCTTCACAGCATGTTTCCCTCAGGAAGGCATGGGGCAGGAAAGGCCCAACCCTCAGGAGTTCATCACCAAGACCACTCAGGAGCTTCAGGAATCAAGAGTCATATGCGGCGATCATCATCTGCCCAGTGTAGCTCCCCGTCCAGGCAAGGATGGCGAGCTGCGCGTCTGCATCGACTACCCAGGGCTCAGCCGAGACGCGTCTCAGAAGCACCTCTGGCCTTTGCGCGTGGGACATTACGAGGGTCCGCCGCACAACTACGTTCGCATGCCTTTCGGCTCGCCGAACGCGGCTGCTACTCACCAGCGCCATCTGCAGAGCATTCTGGTGGCTCAGGAGGCCAGGCATCACGCGGTCCTGACAGAGATGGAGATGGTCCTCGAGGAACCGCCTGGACCCCTAGAGCCTCCCGAGGCTCAGGGCTCCGGTGGCTCGTGAGGATTGGCTTCTTCACCGCGCATTTTCAGCTACTCCAACACCCCTCAACAATGGTACTAGGTGACATCTTTCGAGTTCATTTCAGCTGGGAGCGCCCTCAGGGCTGCATCATTCCCAGGCCGCACGGGTCCGTCCCCGCGGCGTGTACCCCTTTTGCTTATTTCTTTAGTTTACCTTGCTGGGGGCACCCCTCGGGCTGCATCATCCCCAAGCCGCTCGCTCCTGACCCAGTGGCATGTATACCTTCTACGTTTATCTAAGCTAATTTGCCCTTCATGCCTAACCTGCCTTTGATTATCGCCTGCTCGATTGACACCAGCCTCTGGAGTTGCTTACCCTGGCATGGCTCTTGCGCATGGGTCCGTCCCTGCAACGTCGACAAATCTGAGTGGTCGAGCTCTGGCTCGCGGCAGCCCCACAAGCGTCACCTCACCAGGCCCTCAGTGCCCTCAGCACTCTCTCGGAGCAACCAATGGCCGGTCGGCAATCACAATGGCAATCCGTGCTTTTCTCGTGTTGGTTTACAGGAACTTCCTGAGGCCTAAAGCGGGAGGCACCACGGTCTCTCTCTCTCTCTCTCTCTCTC
>NC_041387.1:618605111-618613432 GCF_002162155.2 Triticum dicoccoides | reverse complement strand
TGCGCGTTAAAAGGGGGCTCATGAGCATCACGACTCAGGAGCTCTTACTGGCTCTCCAGCCCTCACCCCCTGGCCTTGTCCACGGCATCGCGACCTGGCATACTAGCGGCGGCTGAGCTCGCTCGAGGGCCGAGACCTGAGGACGTAGAGCACTAAGGAGAGTGTGGGGAAGAGAGGGGAAGCTCACGAGGGCCTAACCCAGCTACATCCCAGCTGCCGACGTACAAGTCTGGCGCAACGCGAAGAAACGACTCCATGTTTTCAAGATAAGTTTCGCACCTGGAATAGCTAATTGATGCGACACAGAATCTCCACCTAATGCGGCTCTGTGACGGCAACATGACCTTCCTTTCTCACCTTTCGACGACTGCTTGTGCGCTAAAGGGGACCTCCTGAGCATCGCGCCTTAGGGGCTCGTACTGGACCTCGGGCCGCTCACCTCCTGGCCTTGACCACGGCATCGCGACCTAGCATACCAGCGACGGCTAAAGCCTGCCTGGGGACCGGGACCTATCAGCATAGAGCACCAAGTTGTCACGAGGTTAGAAAGGGGGAACCAAGCCGGGACAGGACAAGCATTCACACTGTTTCATAATAAGGATAATATCGACAAAAGACATCGCGGACCCTTTACAAGCCCCCACGGGGTGTTTTCTCGATTCCTCGCAGGGAACAAAAGACGCGAATCCTAAGGAGCCCTAACTACGCGTGCCTCCATGGCCGACGCCATCATCAATAGTGGGCCACAGGGGGCCGGTGGCAACCCCATCCACATCAGCCGCGCCTGCGGCATGATGCAGCTGCCTTGCTCTGGGCACGATGCGAGCTCGAGGGCACATAGCTGTCGTCGCTCGTCTCCCGAGTTGTGAAGAGCTTGGAGAGTCGCTTGACTCCCAAGCATCGCTGCTGCTGTCGGAGGAGCCGGTGGGGAAGCGAGTGGCAGGCCTAGCCCTTGCCACGTCAATGTCCTGGCTGCCTCCTCTGGGGCAGCACTCTAGCCGGTGGCCTTCTGTGTCGAAGACCTTGAAGAGCATCAAGGAGGCGCCATCGTATTCAAAAATGAATCACGAGGGCACCTCCAGTTCGGCAGACCTGGGCGACCTTACCCCAACCTCGGGTCATGAAGACCTTGCCCGGAGCGACGACTTCAACCTCTGCTCCGGTCGCCGGAGAACCGCAGTCGGCATGCTGCAGCCAAAGCTCAAGAGGCCCCCTTGGCGGCATCTCGAAGGCGAAGAATGGAGGGAAGCGGATCCAGGTGCTCCGGGGCATCGCGGCATGGAGCACGAGCTCGCGAGAGGAGTCTGCGGCGTGGACTCCAGGACCGACGGCGCGCACCGCCGTGGCTCATCGACCTCGCGGCGGCGCGAACGGCGTCACTCGTCGTCTCCTTCTCGAGGGCCCTTGGCTCGGGCGTATATGGGTAGCGGGAACCCAGGAGGTGGCCACTTGCACCAAGGCCTCGTCATCTCCGGTCTCGCAACCTCGTCGCGGCGGCTAGGGACCGGCCGTTTCTTCGACGGGAGCGGGTTAGGCCCCTCCCGGGGGGGCTTTCCTTTCTCTTCAGCTGAGAACCGGCAGATCAGTGCCATTGCCATCAAGAATGGAGGTGGAGCAAGGGAGAATAAGCAGGCGGAACAAGGAGAGATGGACAACGAGGGCTCACGCCCCTCCTTACTTATAGTCCATAGGAGGCCAATCGTCGGCCTCCACGATCACAGGTAATGATGATTGTTTTTGCATGCAGCAGGGACTCGTCAAATCGGGCAGTTGCCGAGGCAGCGTGGGGAAGCGGAGACGCCCACGTCCAATCAACTGCCACGCGACGACCAAGGCCGCAGGATTTTGGGGCCCGTGGCGCTCCGCACTTGCCCTTTGGCTTTGCTGCTAAGCCAAGTCCGAGCACGCCTTGGGCCCAGGGGCTACTATCGGCATTCTGGGGACAGGGGTCTCCCGACTTGCCTGCCCGCGGCCTGCAGCGTGGCTCAGTGGTGGCCCAGTATGGCCCTTCTTCATCAACAAACGCTCAAGACCCTCGCGAGGGGACAAGCCTCGTGGGGTGGAGGACACAAGGCCTCCTCAGGGGCAGCCTCACCAGGCAGGCTCGCGAGGAGACGGAGAGATCAAGGAAAGTGGTACCTCGCGAGGTGCTCATGATGCAAGCCATGACGATCGAGACCAAGCGGGCGCCAGCCTGCGCAGTGTCCTCGTTTCCTCTTTGGTGCAAAGGGGGCAAGCGCAGGCGCGGAGTACCGAGGCATCAAGCAAACGTTTCCATATTGGTGCAACGAGACCAAGACCAGCAGGACGGCAGGACGGAGGTCACCATGGAGCCCAAGATGGCGTCATCGCCAGTGCCTTTGGCATTCAAAGACCTCCTTTAGTTAGGATAGCTTGTACTAGCTGTCCCCTTTAGAAATGGCCGTTGTTGGCTCCCTTCCCGCTCAATATTTGGGAAGAGGACCAGGGCCTCTATAAATAGAGATAGCCACCACAGTAGAAGGAAATATGATCCGAACCTAGATGATCCTCACACCACCACCACAAGAACACCTCTCCTCGTGAGGCTATTCTTCCTCTGTACTGTTCATCATCAGCCCAAGAGGCAATCCACCACAACACAGGAGTAGGGTATTACACCACAACGGTGGCCCGAACCTATATAAATCTTGTGTCTCTGGTGTTGTTCATCATGCTAGCTTAGAATCGCGGCGAGGTTGTGGGCGTGTTTCGGTAGCTAGAAGATCTTCGTGCGCACCCCAGAGTTCGAATCTTAAGGTTTTTGCCGGAATCCGATATCCGACAGTATGAACCCTAAGCCTTGTTTCCTAGCATTGCAATACCGTTTTCGCTCACTTTTATCGGTTGCTACCTTGCTGTTTTTATATTTTCAAATTACAAAAACCTATATCTACCATCCATATTACGCTTGTATCACATCCTCTTCGCCAAACTAGTGCACCTATACAATTTACCATTGTATTGGGTGTGTTGTGGACACAAGAGACTCTTTGTTATTTGGTTGCAGGGTTGTTTGAGAGAGACCATCTTCATCCTACGCCTCCCACAGATTGATAAACCTTAGGTCATCCACTTGAGGGAAATTTGCTACTGTCCTACAAACCTCTACACTTGGAGGCCCAACAACGTCTACAAGAAGAAGGTTGTGTAGTAGACATCATGGACCACCATCAGTCACTAAATATCTAGAGACTCCAAACCTCGGATAATCTCTTTAAGTATTTAAATATCAACACTACTAGTAGGAATAGCTTCTATCCACTTAGTAATGTAATCAACAACAACTAAAATATTAGCGTATCCATATGGAGGAAAATGTCCCATATAATCAAAACCCCATACATCAAATGGTCCAATAACAAGTGAATACTTCATAGGCATTTCCCGACGTCTACTAATATTTCTAATTCTTTAACATTCATTATAAAAAAGGACAAACTTACGTGCATCTTTGAAGAGAGTAGGCCAATAAAAATATGATTGCAATACATTGTGTGCAGTTCTGTCTCCAACATGGTGTCCTTCATATGCATCCAAGTGACACTTCCCCAAGATTTGTCTCTGCTCATGCTCAACTACACAATGTCTAATAACACCATCCACTCCTTTTTTTATATAAACTAGATGATGACCCGTGTGTTGCCGCGGAAATTTTGTATCACATGCTATTAAGAAAGGAATGTAAGAATATGGGGTTAAATAATATGATGGTATTGGATGTTTTAGATACAAAATACATGTCTGACACCCAACTCATACTTGCATATCATATCACCATCATGTTTCTCTATTCAGAAAGAATATAGGCATTGTGGAATAGATCAGTTGTTTTACCGAAACAATATCCATCATTTAGTAAACCAAGGCAAGATAATGAAATGGTGTATGTGTAGGTGGAGGTGCTGACTTGAGGATCGAATCGCCCTCAAGGTGATAGCTAGGGTGCAACTATTACATAAGTGTCATACTGTAGGATCGAAAGTATGTCTAGAGAGGGGGTGATTAGACTACTTGACCAAATAAAAATCTAGCCTTTTCCCAATTTTAAGTCTTGGCAGATTTTAGCAACTTAGCACGAGTCAAGCAAGCAACCTACACATGCAATTCCAAGAGTGTAGAAGCAGAAAGTAAATCATTGCATATGAAGGTAAAGGGGAGGAGTTTGGAGGGAGCAAACACAATGTAGACATGGAGATTTTTGGCATGGTTCCGATAGGTTGTGCTATCGTACATCCACGGTGATGGAGACTTCAACCCACGAAGGGTAACGATTGTGCGAGTCTACGGAGGGCTCCGCCCACAAAGGGTCCACGAAGAAGCAACCTTGTCTATACCACCATGGCCATCGCCCACGAAGGACTTGCCTCACTTGGGTAGATCTTCACGAAGTAGGCGATCTCTTTGCCCTTACAAACTCCTTAGTTCAACTCCACAATCTTGACGGAGGCTCCCAAGTGACACCTAACCAATCTAGGAGACATCACTCTCCAAAAGGCAATAGATGGTGTGTTGATGATGAACTCCTTGCTCTTGTGCTTCAAATGATAGTCTCCCCAACAATCAACTCTCTCTCACACAGATTTGGCTATGGTGGAAAGATGATTTGAGTGGAAAGCAACTTGGGGAAGGCTAGAGATCAAGATTCTTGTGGTTGGACTGGAATGTCTTGGTCTCACACATGAGTAGGTGGTTCTCTCTCAGCAAATGAGTAGTGGAAGTGTAGGCACGTTCTGATGGCTCTCTCTCAAATGGAGAAGGGGGTGGAGGGGTATATATAGCCTCCACACAAAATCTAACCATTATGCACAATTTACCAAACTCGGTGAGACCAACTTGTTTCAAAATGTGAACGTTAGGCTTTTTGGTGGGACCGACAATATCAACTTAGTGAGATCGATGCGCTAGGGTTAGGACAAAACCTCATCTCGGTGAGACCGATCACATGATCTCGGTGAGACCAATTTCAGTAATAAGCAAACAAAGACTTGGTCAGGCCAACTCGATGGGACCGAGTTTGCACTGCAAACTCGGTGGGACCGATCGCTCATCTCGGTTAGACTAAAATGTTACAAAGGGAAACAGAGAGTTTGCAATCCCATCTCGGTGAGACCGAGATCCCTATTGGTAAGACCGAATTGATTAGGGTTTGTGGATATGGATATGTCAAGTGAACTCAGTGGCGTCGGATAGATCAAATCGGTGGGCCTGAGTTTGACTTTAGGTTTAGGACATATGTGGAAATGAGAAAGTGGTTGAGGGTTTTTGGAGCATATCACTAAGCATTTTGTGCAAGCAAGCCATTAAGCAACACCTCATCCCCTTTTAACAGTATTGGCTTTTCCTATGGACTCAATGTCGTCTTGGATCACTAAAATGAAAATGTAGAGTCTTGAGCTTTTGCCAATATGTGTCCTTGGCATTTTTAGGGGTCCACGTCTCTAGTCCATGCCATACCAACCATTGAACTTTCTGAAACATTGATCTTGAAAGAATGTTAGTTCTGAAGGAAATATGCCCTAGAGGCAATAATAAAGTTATTATTTATATTCCTTATATCATGATAAATGTTTATTATTCATGCTAGAATTGTATTAACCAGAAACTTAGTACATGTGTGAATACATAGAAAAAACAAAGTGTCCCTTGTATGCTTCTACTTGACTAGCTCGTTAATCAAAGATGGTTATGTTTCCTAACCATAGACATGTGTTGTCATTTGATGAACGGGATCACATCATAAAATAATGATGTGATGGACAAGACCCATCCGTTAGCTTAGCATAATGATCATTAAGTTTCATTGCTATTGCTTTCTGAAGGAAATATGCCCTAGAGGCAATAATAAAGTTATTATTTATTTCCTTAATTAATGATAAATGTTTATTATTCATGCTAGAATTGTATTAACCAGAAACTTAGTACATGTGCGAATACATAGACAAAACATAGTGTCCCTAGTATGCTTCTACTTGACTAGCTCGTTAATCAAAGATGGTTATGTGTCCTAACCATAGACATGTGTTGTCATTTGATGAACGGGATCATATCATTAGGAGAATGATGTGATGGAGACGACCCATCTGTTAGCTTGACATTATGATCATTATATTTCATTGCTACTGCTTTCTTCATGACTTATACACGTTCCTCAGACCATGATATTATGCAACTCCCGAATACCGGAGGAACACTTTGTGTTCTACCAAATGTCACAACGTAAATGCATGATTATAAAGGTGCTATACAGGTGTCTCTGAAGGTGTTTGTTGGGTTGGCATGGATCGAGATTTGGATTTGTCACTCCGTGTTTCGGAGTGGTACCTCTGGGCCCTCTCAGTAATGCTCATCACTATAAGCCTTGCAAGCGATGTGACTAATGAGTTAGTTGCAGGGTGAAATATTAAAAAACGAGTAAAGAGACTTGCCGGTAACGAGATTGAACTAGGTATGATGATACCGATGATCGAATCTCGGGCAAGTAACATACCGATGATAAAGGGAACAACCTATATTGTGATGCGGTTTGACCAATAAAGATCTTCATAGAATATGTAGGAGCCAATATGAGCATCCAGGTTCCGCTATTGGTTATTTACCGGAGATGTGTCTTGGTTATGTCTACATAGTTCTCGAACCCGTAGGGTCCGCACGCTTAACATTCAATGACGATATGTATTATGAGCTTTGTGTTTTGATGACCGAAGTTTGTTTAGAGTCCTGGATGAGATCACGGACGTGGCGAGGAGTCTCAAAATGGTCAAGACATAAAGATTGATATATTGGGCCATGTTATTCGGACACCGGAAGTGTTTCAGGAAGTTTCGGGTAAAACCAGAGTGTCGGAGGGGTTACCGGAACCCCCCGGGGGAACTAATGGGCCACCATGGGCCTTAGTGGAGAGAGAGAAGGGCAGCCAAGGCAGGCCGCGCCCCCCCTTGGAGTCCGAATTGGACAAGGGAAGGGGGGGGGGGGGCAGCGCCGCCCTTTCCTACTCCCTCTCCCTCTCCTTCCTTCTACCTCTCTTCCTTGGAGGGGAATCCTACTAGGACTAGGAAGTCCTAGTAGGACTCCTCCTCTTAGGCAAAGCCCTGCACCGGTAGCATCATCATCACCATCACCACACCTTCGTGCTGACAGAACTCACCCTCGTCCTCAACTGGATCAAGAGCATGAGGGACGTCATCGAGATGAACGTGTGCTGAATGCAGAGGTGTCGTACGTTCAGTACTTGGATCGGTTGGATCATGAAGAAGTTCGACTACATCAACCGCGTTATTGAAACGCTTCCGCTTTCAGTCTACGAGGGTACGTGGACACACTCTCCCCTCTCATTGCTATTCATATCCTAGATAGATCTTGCATGATCGTAGGATTTGTTTTTGAAATTATCGCGTTCCCCAACACTTTCTTCATGACTTATACATGTTCCTCTGACTATGAGATTATGCAACTCCCGAATACCCGAGGAACACCTTGTGTGCTATCAAACGTCACAATGTAACTGGGTGATTATAAAGATGCTCTACAGGTGTCTCCGTAGGTGTTTGTTGGGTGGGCATAGATCGAGATTAGGATTTTTCACTCCGTGTATTGGAGAGGTATCTCTGGGCCCTCTCGATAATGCTCATCACTATAACCCTTGCAAACAATATTACTAATGAGTTAGTTACGGGATGATGCATTACGGAACGAGTAAAGAGACTTGCTGGTAACAAGATTGAACTAGGTATGAGGATACCGACGATCAAATCTCGGGCAAGTAACATACTGATGACAAAGGGAATAACGTATGTTGCTATGCGGTTTGATCGATAAAGATATTTTTAGAATATGTAGGAACCAATATGAGCATCCACGTTCCTTTATTGGTTATTGACCGGAGTTGTGTCTCGGTCATGTCTACATAGTTCTCGAACCCGTAGGGTTCGCACGCTTAACGTTCAATGATGATTTGTTTTATGTGTTATGTGTTTTGGTGACCGAAGTTTTGTTCGGAGTCCCGGATGAGATCAAGGACATGACGAGGAGTCTCGAAATGGTCGAGAGGTAAAGATTCATATATTAGAAGGTAGTATTCAGACATCGGAATGGTTTCGAGTGGTTCATGTATTATACCGGAGTACCGAGGGGTTACCGGAACCCCTAGGGGATGTATTGGGCCTACATGGGCCTTAGTGGAGAGAGAGGAGGGCTGCCCCCACGGCCCCACCCCATGGCAGTCCGAATTGGACTAGGGGAGGGGGCGGCGCCCCCCTTTCCCTTTCCCTCTCCCTCTCATTCCTTTTTCCTCCGGTGGAAGA
>NC_041387.1:618595563-618604520 GCF_002162155.2 Triticum dicoccoides | reverse complement strand
AGGAGTGGAGTCCTAGTAGGACTCCCCCCCATGGCGCGCCCCTCCTGGCCGCCGACCTCCTCCTCCCCTCCTTTATATACGGGGCGAGGGGCACCCTAAAGACACATCAATTGTTCTCTTAGCCATGTGTGATGCCCCCCTCCACAGT
Organism: Triticum dicoccoides; assembly: GCF_002162155.2. NCBI lineage: Eukaryota > Viridiplantae > Streptophyta > Magnoliopsida > Poales > Poaceae > Triticum > Triticum dicoccoides. Next base: position 618,604,372 of record NC_041387.1, on the reverse strand, counting down.
TTACACCTCCGGTCATATCGTCGCAGTACTTAGGCGAAGCCCTGCGTGGATCACATCACCATCACCGTCACCACACCGTCGTGCTAACGAAACTCTCCCTCGACCCTCCGCTGGATCAAGAGTTCGAGGGACATCATCGAGCTGAACGTGTGCTGAACTCGGAGGTGTCATACGTTCGGTGCTAGATCGCTTGGATCGTGAAGACGTTCGACTACATCAACCACGTTAACCTAACGCTTCCGTTTTTGGTCTACGAGGGTACATGGACACACTCTCCCCCTCTCATTGCTATGCATCTCCTAGATAGATCTTGCGTGATCATAGGAATTTTTTTGAAATTGCGTGCTACGTTCCCCAACAAGTTCAATGAGCTATATGTTGTTATGAATTACCAAAACCACCCGGGGATTAGTTGCACTTTTAATATCCCCTTTTTTGGTAATTGATGACAACATATAGATCAAAGCTTCGACAAATGATAATATAAATGAAGTACATCATCACTTTGAGAAGTATGTGATAAGCAAGAGCTCCCCCTAAATTTGTGCATTATCTGGAATTTGCTTTTGAATGCAAATGCACAATCAATTGGGATCATGGGTCACTCTTCCATGTCACATACATCTTGATGGAGCGCTCAAAATGATAGAATATGAAATATGCACTCATCACCAACAAGATATGAATGATCATACATGATAGATAGAATATCATCATTAAGCACAAGCATTAAAGTATGATATGATGAAACATATGATCATAGAAGTATCTCACACACAAGCATAAGTATTGTATCATCCAAACAAGCAATGGAAATAGAGTAGTAAGAGAGGCAAAAAGAAGCAAACACACACACTTTCTCTCGAAGCCTATGATCTATACACTTTCTACCCCTTTGGCAACAAGTTACCAAAAAGCTTGAAAATGCATAGTGATATGCTGCTCTAAGCATGATCTACGAGAGATCCAGAGTGCGAAGGTGGCATGGAGAGGGGTCCTGCAATGAATGCATCCGAAGAGGTCTGAGGAGCTGGTGGAGTTACAACTGGAGGAACACAAGAGGCTGTAGCTGCTGGTGCTGATGTAGTAACCCTTATGTCACTGGCAGGCACAGCTGCAGACCTTTGTGCCCTTGGCACTCTTTGAAAGGCTTCAGTGGTAGCTTTCCCTCTTCTCTCTTCAGTTTCATCCTGGAGTTGCTCAACTGTAGTCTAGATTTCTGTGACCTTCAAGTCTAGATCATAAAATTTAGTCTCAGTGATCCTCTCAAGACTCTCTTGATTTTGAGTCAGGGTTGCCAATTCTTTCTCAATCCTGAAAGTAGCTTGAATGAGATAACCAAGTTGATCTTTCTTGGATTTCAGAAATATCTAGGAGGCCTCTTCAGCACTTGGTGTCTTGGCTGCCTTCTCTGCTCTTGCTTTTTCTTTCTTCTCCTGAGCCTGCACAGATGTGGGATGTATGGATCCATGACAACTACATTGTCTTCAAACTCAGGCAATATGGGAAGATGTTCCTTGTCCAAGAGATACATGCCCTTGCCTATCTTGGAGTTGATGAGCATATAAATATGTGGAGCATAACCACATGATCTATTTTGGTTAGCAGTAGTCCTCTTGGTTGCACTCCAAAAAAAATACACTTCCGTGATGATACGCGTTTGTCATAGTAGGTCGCGTTTTTTGTCATGCATGTACATCCATGACGATTTTATGACAGAATCAAGATAGTCATACCTGTGCTGTTGTAGAAGTGTTCCATGACATTACCAAAATTATCATCACGGAAGTGCCCACTTACATGACGATAAATCGCGCGTCACAGAAGTGCTTTCGTCAAGGGTGACTGACACGTGGCATCCACCATAATAGAACACCGTTAAGCTATCGGGTCCGGTTTTGGATCCGATAACCCGTTAACAGCCCGGACCAATGGGGATTCTCCACGTGTAAAATCATCATTGGCTGCAGGAAACATGTGTTGCCTCACCGTTGGGACAGATGTCATCCACTCATTGAACAGGAGGCGCCTATGATAGGTTGACATGTGGCACGGCCCAACAGTGGCCCATTCCGGTGAAAAAGACTGGCCCAGTAAATATTAGCAGGCCGGCCCATGTAAGGCCTACTTGTGTTAGGTCCATTTAAGCCCATGGCGCATACGAGATGTGCCAATTCAGCCCTTCAACGGCACGTTAAAGATTTGACACCATTGCAGCCCATCGTCAGTTTGAGCCCGTTAACAGCCCGCTATATATTTGGGCTCAATATCGGCCCGATGAGATTTCGGCCTGTTAACGGCCCATTCAATGGATGGGCCAATTTTCAGGATGTACCTCTTTCGGCCTTTTAGTGACCCATTTAAACGTTGGGCTAATTCCCGACCCGGTATGTCATTCAGCTTGTTGACAGCCCATAAATCTGATGGGCCATTTGTAGTCGGACCCGAGTTTCGGCCTTTAAGCGGCCCATTTAAGTGTTGGGCCAATTTGCGGCCCGGTGTCACTTTCAGCCTGTTCACGGCCCATAAATTAGTTGGGCCATTTGTAGTCGGACCTGAGTTTTGGCCTTTTAGCGACCCATTTCAGTGTTGGGACAATTCCCGGCCATGTGTGCCTTTCGGCCTGTTAATGGACCATAAATGAGTTGGGCCATTTGTAGTCGGCCCTTAGTTTTGGCCTTTTAACGGCCCATGCCCTTCATGGTCCAACACCAGCCCGGTTTCTCTTTCGGCCTGCTAAAGGCCCACAACACAGTTGGGCCATTTACAATATGACCTGACTTTCGGCCTCTTAGCGGCCCATGCTCTTCATGGTCCAGTACAAGACCGCTGTCTCTTTCGGCATGCTAAAGGCCTACAGTATAGTTGGGCCATATGTAGCCCTAACTTAGTAACGACCTGTTAACAGCCCGTGAAATAAATTGGGCCCACCTGTTGCCCGCTTCGATGTCAGCTTGTTAACGACCCGGGAGGTAAGAGGGCCGACCATTAACTTTCGGCCTAGTAACGGCCCATTAAATTAATGGGCCCACTAGAGTTCGTACATGTCTTTAGGCCAAATTAGATAATTTGAGCCCATTACGACGAGCAGTTATGCACAGGACCAAAACCGATCAAGCAAAGGTACGACATACAGGTAATAACGTTGCACATCCAGCATATATTACAGGAAATTACATCCACTGGGCAATCAAAGATTGATGCCAGAGCAAATAAATGAGCAGAACCTAACCATCTACAACATCATAATCTGCAACCTCAGCACAGATGACACCCATAAGCATGTGGGCAAGTTCTTGCTGCTTTGCTACACTGTCTCTAAAAACATTGATCAGTTGTTGTGTCCCACGACTTTTCACCTCTGATTCATCCACCATTTCCATCATTGCTTCAGCCATTAATTGGTTCACAAACATACATTTATTCCGTTGCATTCGAGGCAGAGGATACTGAACAGATTCAGATGGCGATTTTGGCAGGCTTGTATTATTTATAGTGGAGAGTGTCTCGACCACTGCATCATAACATAAATTAGGACGGGAACCAAACAGATTAATCATGAGTTATTGCCATATTACCTGGCCTAGATTTACTGGAAAGAAACAATGGGGTTGCCTTGCTGTTTTCAGAGTTTGTCTTCTTATCTTTAGCAGCCTGCACAAAATTAACACACTAGCATTGCTATCATTGGCCAAGTCAGATAATAATAAAGCAACATTGACACAACGAACGTTTGGGCAACTAGCCTACACCAAATTAGCACAATATGGCACAGCTATCATCAGCCACGTAAGGTAATACGAAAGCAACATTGACACAACGAATGAATGGGCAACCAGAGAAGCACTACAATTTAGTGCGTGATATGAGATAGTACACTCATGCAGCTCGGTATGCAAAACTACCAGGCAGTTTTCCTTACAAAAATCAACATTGGCGCCTTTAACATTTTGCTACAACTAATTTTAGATCAGATAAAGGTTAGATTCACGCCGACTAACAAAATACATGCTGATGTAAAAATATAGTGATATACAACAGGTACTTACATCAGCATTGGAGCACAGAGAATTCCCGCAAGATATTTTCCTCGAATATGATCCCAATGGAGGAAGTCTTCTATCGTTTAACCTTATTTTCTAAAAGAGAGATGTGTAAGAAACATGTAGAAAATATGATCAGAGTGTTATAAAATTTCATGATGAGAGGATACGCAAACTCTTCTTAGAATGGAGTTGACATTCTTTTGCTGGACTGGAGCGGACTAGTTCTTTGGCCACTGGAATCTTCTTATTATCAGTGGGAGTTGGGTTTCTCTGTGCTGGAGCAGTATCTATGAAAAATGGAGTTGGTTTATTATCTCCTGGCGTTTGGATCGTTTGCAAAGACTTGGTTTGTAACCCTTCAGATTCTAACATAGCCGTCTTCCCCTTGCATGCCTTATATAGAAGAATGGTGATTCTGTTATAAAACATGCTACAGCAAAGATGGAATAGGTACAGAAGAATAGAAAGGCATGACATACTGACATGTATTCCCTCCATCCGGAAATAAATGGATGGGTCTAGGAGTATTTCAGTTCTAGATACATCCAGTTTTATCCATTTTTGCGACATGTAATCCAGACGGAGGGAGTATGATGTAAGAGCTAGGGATATGACAAGACAACACAGTAAAAAAACACTGAAAACCCACTGCAGAACCAAAGTATTCAAACCCACTGATATGAGATAGTACACTCATGCAGCTCAGGATGCAAAACTACCAGGCAGTTTTCCTTACAAAAATCAACATTGTGGCCTTTAATCATACATTTTGCTACAACTAAATCTAGATTAGATAAAGGTTGGATTCATGCCGATTAACAAAATACATGCTGATGTAAAAATATAGTGATATACAACAGGTACTTACATCTGCATTGGAGCACAGAGAATTCCTGCAAGAATCTTTCCTCATATACGATACCATTGCAGAAATTCTTCTATCTGTTAAGCTTAATTTCTAAAAGAGAGATGGGTAAGAAACATGTAGAAAATATGATCAGCATGCTATAAAATTTCATGATGCAAGGATACGCACACGCTTCTTAGAATGGAGTTGACATATTTTTGCTGGACTGGAGCGGACTAGTTCTTTGGCCACTGGAATCTGCTTATTATCAGTAGGAGTTGGGTTTCTCTGTGCTGGAGCAGTATCTATAAAAACTGGAGTTGGTTTATTATCTCCTGGCGTTTGGATCTTTTGCAAAGGCCTTGTTTGTAACCCTTCAGATTGTAACATAGTCGTCTTCCCCTTACATGCCTTGTATAGAAGAATGGTGCTTTAATTAGAAAACATGCTACAACAGAGAGATGGAATAGGTACTGAAGAATAGAAAGGCATGACATATTGACATGTATTCCCTCCATCCGGAAAAAAATGGATGGTCTGGGCGTATTTCAGTTCTAGATACATCCTTTTTTATCCATTTCGGCAACATGTAATCCGATGGAGGGAGTATGGTGTAAGAACTAGGGATACGACAAGGACAACACAACAAAAAAACACTAGTTGAATGTAAAATTGTATGCTAGCGGAATACGTACAGAAATAACTAAGGCAACATACACATGTATGATTGGGAACTAAGATGGCATTGCAATAGAGCACTAGAACATCAGTTCAATGTAAAAAAACATAGTATGGTAGATAGATGAAGTACATACTGATGAATAACAATGCATACGATATTCAGAAGCATGATGTCCAAATTTAAGCAGATGACATTGCGATAGAGTAGAATGACAGTACTTGAATTTGAAAACATGTTATCATGAATGGAATACGTACTGAAAAATAGGAAGGCATGACATATTTATATGCATATGATCAGCATGCTAAGCACATGGCATTGCAACAGAGTAGATACACTCCAGGACATTATATGCATGTTGTACCCTCACAGGCCAAGTTAGAGCAAGGACCTTGTGGGGTGAAGAGGATTCATCATCTTTCTGCAAGTCTTCTGAAGAACTGCCTTTACATGTTCCATCATATTGGGTATCATTGACGTCAAGTTTATTGGCCTTTACATTGCTCCGTGAGGTTCTTGTGGATATATCAGCGTGTGCAATTATATCTGACATGCATGGAAGACAACTAGTAGTTAGATTTATGTAATGAGCGCCTATAGGAGACGACATAAATAGTAGGGCTAGGGTTAACTAGCAGCAACAGGTCTCATAAACTAAAGGGAGAACACAGATGAAAGCTACAGAATATGTATCGTTTGTACTCGAGATTAAGTAGATGGCACACAAAAGTATTAAAGAACAACATAGGTAATACTAGAAGTTGTATAATACTATAATCACCAGCCTGTGGAATAGCACTGGCTGATGGATGATAACTATGGAACAGTGTTACCTAAAGAACAAGTATCTTAGCTGAACTATGGAACATCGTTAACTCCTAAACAAGACCCGTAAGAGATCAGCATGAATATACAGTGAAATGTGATGATCTATTTTCCATGCTTAGATGAATAACAAAGCCATAAATGTTGCACACAAGTAAGATGAGGGTAAAACCTATCTGGCTGCCATCCATAGGGGTGAGCATCATGTGCTGACTTGTCGATGGCCCTGCAGTTGTTGTGGCTGTCCATGTCGGGCACGCGCATTCGATGCAGGGAACTGTTGAGTGGGGACTATAGCTCCCTTCTGGTATATGCTTCCCTTGTTGGAGCAGCTGTGGTGAGTCGGAAGACGGTGTGTCTGAAGATGCAGATAACGCATAATGTTAAGAACGACATATCTCTTTGATCTGAAGAAATACACTAAGAGATCAACAGTAAGGTACGAGAGTGGTCACACGTCTGTTGACTGAAGACTAAATTGGGGTCACACGATTTTATTTTATTTTGGTACTGTCTGATCTACGCCGGATGGCTTGATGGCCGTCTTGTGCCTCCCAGCTGACACTGTTCGGAATCTTCCCCGAAGAGCCAACAACCAACGGCAGAGCAGTCTGCCTCCGCCGTCCATGGCCCGGCCAAAACCCCGCTCCCCGCCCCACCGCACTGCCGTGGTTGTGCCGCCCCCAGGCCAATCCACAAAGACTCCCCGTCATCCAGATCCGGCGGCGGCAGTACCTTCAACCCACGCAACTCTAGGATATAGCCATCTAAGCGCTCCTTCCTCGGCGAACTTGCGGCCCCGCACCCTTACGTTAGACACCAGCCAACCGGCAGCCTAGGAGCTCCGCCGCCTCGAGGGGTGTTGCTTCCCATTGGGAATCGATTGACCCAGAATAAAAATTCAGATAACTGACGCCTAAATAAAGTGATTTGAGATGAGGGTGCGACCTATCTAGCGGCATGGTGAAGTAGGCAGGTCCAGCTGCCGAGTCGGTGAGGCCGGCGCGGTTGCGGTGGCGACCGGCGGTAGGGAAACAACGATGTCGTGACGGTCGACGGCTACGGGGAAGCAGTGCTGGGACTCTGGACGGATCCAAAGTTGGATCCACTCCGGCACCGTGAACAACGGTGGGGGTGAATCGGCTCCGATATGGTTCACGCGCCCGTCGTCGAGGCAGCTCCAGCAGCACGGAGTAAGAGGGACACGACCCAGTGCACGATGACAAATGGACATAGTCTCCGGCATTAGGGAGGAGGGCGGCTGTGAAATTGGTGCGGTGGGGGCGCCATGGAGGAGGGGCTGAGGTTTTGCGGCTCGGGACAAGGGAGATTCCCAGGGAGAAGGTGATTTGGCGCCCACGAGGTATGAATGGGGGAGGGGAGTAGAACCATGTCTTACAGACGCATTTGTCTGAAATGTGAGGGGAAGTTACAGTTCTACCCCTGCCTTTAGGCTTCTCGGCTTGGGCATGTGTACTGAGGGTCGGGGATAGTAGAGTAAGTTTGTTTCTCCCCAAATAGTGGGCGGGAGCGATTTCGGGCGAGGAGGGCGTGTTTTGAAATATAGTGTGGGCGAGCGATTTCGGGCGAGGAGAGCGTGTTTTGAAATAGTGGGCGTGAGCTATTTCGGGCAAGGAGAGCGTGTTTTGCCAACCATGGTTTATGAATTATTCGGCACATGTCATTTCGGCCGAGGAGAAGGCACGCTTGGATGAAGTTACAAACCTACCCTCGATGTACAATGGGCCAATTGATGCGTGTCCCACATAGGATGGTAATTTTGCGTCTCCCATTTATTTGCTCGGGCGAATTCCACCGAGCAGAGGATGTTTAACGGTTCGTTCAAATTTTGGGAGAACGAGCATCCACGTCTACCTTACCAAGTCAATTCGAATCAAATTTTGAAATATTAGCTTGCCACTTCTTTTTTAGATGGAGAGATGATGCTCGGGAGTAATGTCTTTTTACATGCTCGTTGCTAGCGATTTACTATATGACAAATAGTTGACCCACTCAAAAACGCGAATCAGACCCAAAATGAAATATCTTGATTCAATGAAATAGCTCGTTCACTAGGTCAAAATAGTGAACTAAATCCAAAATTGAACACCTCAATCGAGTAGCATGTTGTACAGTATTATAGTACTCCATGAACATGATGAAAGTCAAATTAATGAACTTGTTTGATATACGCATATATCCATTCATGTGTGGATTTCAGACAACATGTTCTCCAATTTAAATATTTGAATGCAAGTTTATATCGAAACATGGCTTATATCAGTCTTTGATGCATAAAACGCGACCTCCCCCTCTCCCGGACTCCTGTTCTCTCTCTCTCTCTCTCTCTCTCTCTCTCTCTGACAATCTTCAATTCTATCGCACGCATCCCACACAAAAACCTTGTTG
>NC_041387.1:618544507-618595229 GCF_002162155.2 Triticum dicoccoides | reverse complement strand
CTCTCTTTGTGTGTGTGTGGGGGGGGGGGTCTTTCTACTTCGCATGCATATATACACCATCTATAGGTCTCTCTCGCACACTATGTATGATACTCTAGCTAGTCCAAGCTAGATATCTTGGGTGCACTCATCGTACGCACACAAATTCCTTTGCTCGTTGCCCGTAACTCTCTCACGCACCACTCTGTCGTCTCGGAGCTCTTCCCCCCTCTCCCAAACTCTCCATCCACCTGGGTCGCACATACACATGCATATCTCACTCGCACTCGATAGGCCCATCTAAAACTCTATCTCTCTCCTTCGTTCTCTCTCCATCTCACACGCACACACACACAATCTCATGCCTAGCTAGCCAAGTATGATGGTCTCTCACTCAATTGTAGGCACGCGCAGTCCAAGCTATATGTATATGACTAGCTAATCTTAGTCTCGATCACAAACATGTGCATGGTCTATCTCGATTTCTCTCGGGGCATCTTTCTATCGCGCACACACCTCCCTCAATGTCCCACCCATATAGTCCCCTCACGATCTCGAGGGGATCTCTCTATTATAAACACACCCTCTCTCCCTCCCCATGCGTCCATGTACTCCATGTGTCCCTCTCGACCTTTGTTCCTTGTTGGCCAGACCTCTATTAGACATGTGCTACATGGGTGTCTCTCTCCCTTGCAAACAATCACACACTAGCTATCTTCGTGTATCTCCTCTCCCCGCTTTTCTATCTCAGAGATGCATACGTGATATGTTCGCATAAGAAATGAAAAAACACACTCTCTCTAATTTATCATTTGTTGTCACTTTCTCTTTCACACACATACTATTTTTGCACACTTACTCATTCTCCTTCACACGCACTTGATCTGTCTCGACTTAGTTACTCTCCTCGGTCCATAGCTTATAGATTTATTGAAAAGTCAAACATCACAAAGTTTGACCATGTACGTGGAGAAAAAAATTTACATCTAGAACCACAAACATATACCATTAGATTCACCATGAGATGTAGTTTTGTATGATGTATCTTTGGTATTGTAGATATAAATAACATTTGCGTAAACCTGATCAAAGTTTCCAAAGTTTGACTTCTAAAAAATTTACATTCACTGCATTATCAAGCGGATGGAATATCTCTTCCCCCCTCTCAGCTATCTGATGCACCACTCAACCTTATCGGGGCTCCTCAATCTCTCTCAAACTTTATTGGTCTATTTGGTTCGTGACCTGACCCTCATGCCTTAATGGCCAGTACTGCCTCGTGTGGACGTGAGATGTAAAATATTTCTGCCTGGCTAGGCTTATGTGGTGCTGAAGCATTTGGTTCGTGCCTGGGCCAGGCAAAGCATCAACGTCCCATCAATCAATCCATGCATCAATTATTTAATTGTAATATCCATCCAGGTTGCTGTTAGCCTCGTGGCCGCACGACCAGGCACGGCTAGACGTTCGAAATCGGTCCCCTCGGCCAGGCTACTTGCAGTGTCTGGAGTGCACCCAGGCTAATTAAAGTGCAAGGGAATCCAGTCCAGGCGAGCTTTCTTTTTCACATGGTAGCAACCAAACAAGCGTGCATGAAATCCAACCACAACCCCAGGCCAGGCAAAAGATGCTCAGGACGCAAGCCAAACTGACCTTATATCTCCATGGTTCACACATACACATGTCTTGCTCGCGCTATACATATAGACCCACCCAACACTCTCCGCCCTTGTTCTCTCTCCATGTGACACTCAGCCCCCTAAGTACCATAATCCCTCACTCCATCATAGGAGCAAGCACTCCCCCCTCCTAAGTATGATTATGTCTTACTAGCCATCAGGAACACACGTATTCTCTCCTTCCATCCATACGTCTATCTCGATATCTCTCGGGGCATCTTCTATCGCGCACACACCTTGTCACTCGATCTCCCACCCATGTAATCCCATCACAATCTCAAGGGGATCTCTCTATGACAAACATACACTCTCTCCTCCCCATGTCTCCATTTTCTCCGTACGTCTCTCTCAACCTCTCTCCCTTGTTTGTCAGACCCCTCTTGGCCACGTGCTAGGGGTCTTGCTCTCTCGGTTCCAAACAACCACACACTATCTCCTCACCTTGCCTCCGTTGTCAAAGATGCATGTGTGATATGTTTGCATAAGACATGCATGCTTTTTCTCTACCTTTGTCGTGTGTTGTCCATGTCTCTTTCACACACGCACACACACTTTCTTCACTCACTCTTTCTATTTCTCTCTCTCTCTCTCTAGTTAGGGACTTTGTCACGTCCATAAGCATATGGATGTTTTGAAAAGTCAAACCTCAGAAAAGTTTGACAAGGTATATGTGAAGAAAAACATTTACATCTGGAACGATCATTAGATTCATCACAACATGTACTTACTTCATACTATCATTTATCTTTGGTATTGTAGATGTAAGTAATTTCTTTATAAACTTGGTCAAAGTTTAAAATTTTGACTTTAAAAAAATGTTGGAACTACATTATCGAACGAAGGGAGTAGCTCTTTCTCTCTCTGCTATCTCTCACGGGCCTCCCCTCTCACTCGAACTCTCTATACCGACGGATTATACGCTCACTGTGTCAGCGTATAGCTCTGTTTAGTTGACTGGTCAACCAGTCCACATGCTGCCTTGTCAGCTCGTGTTTTGTATCTTCGTGTGCTGGCCCATGTGGCAGTGGGTGAAAATAAGTAAACTAGAGGCCCATATAACACACGGTGAAGTAAACAAAGTTGAAACCACTCGGGGTAGCACCCCGCACTCTAGTAAATTGAGGGCGCATTGAGGACACACTTCTTGCGCGTGAAGGACACACTCGTGCACAATTCACCACTACGCGGTGGCATGCACAGAAGGACGCACTCGCGCACACCCAGCACACAACACACACCAGCACACGTGTACACCGGCGTCGCCGTCGGTTGAGATGGATGGCGAGGCAACCAACAAGCGGAGGCGGCTCGAGCCAAAACCGCATCCAGCAAGCCTGGACTTCATCAGCAGCCTCCCCGATGACATGCTGCTCGTCATCATCGGCCTCCTCCCCACCAAATTAGCCGTGCGGACCACCCTGCTCTCCCGGCGGTGGCGCCCCCTCTGGCGCCGCGTCCCCCTCAACCTTACCGTCGACAGTTGCCTCTGCGACGGGGATTGCAATCGCATGGCCACAGTCTCCAAGATCCTTTCATCGCACCCTGGGCCAGCCCGACGCCTTGACATCCGCATGTTCAGTACCAACTACAAGGTCCAACCCGAGTTCGATGAGTGGTTCTTATCCCCCGCCCTGGATCAGCTCGAGGAGCTCAGCTTTGAAGTTGGACGATGTCGCTCTCTACCACCGTCTGCGCTCTGCCTCACGCCAACGCTGCGCCACGCCAGCTTCAGCTCCTGCTATCTTCCCCAGATTAATGTCGTGCCCGCCCTTCTTCTCCCTCAACTCAAGTAGCTCGACCTCTTCGATGTTGTCTCTCGAAGAAGGCTATGGAGCACCTGCTCTGCAGCTGTACTGTGCTCGAGTACCTTCGTCTTGAGCAGATCCACGTGTTCATTAGCCTCCACATTGCCTCGACGAATCTCCGATGGATTTATGTGTCTTGCTGGCCCCGCAACAAGACATCAATTGGGAAGAGATCACTCCAGCTGTTCCATGTTATGGTCATTGAGAATGCGCCTTTCTTTTAGAGATTGCTTGTATCGGATCTAGAAGGTCAAATAAAATCAGGGTCGTTGACGCGCCGAAATTGACAGCGTTGGTGTACTCGTCTGCCAAATTCTCCGAACTCTTTATTGGATCTGTAATCGTTAAAGTACAACACTCATCTTCTTCTCCATCTTCTTGAAATTCACATTTTTTTAATTTCTTCTTGATGTATTTACGATCGTCTTCTAGAAAATGATTCCCACAAGCTTGACCTAGTCCATGCGCACAGTGAAGATCTTGGCACTAAAATCTATCGGCCCCAATCTGGATCAAGTTGTTGGATTCCTTACATGCTTTCCGTGCATGGAGAAGCTACTCATCAAGGTGAAACTTCTTTCCTATTAGTAAACAGTAATCACAATGTAGCTCAATTTTTTCGTAATTTTCCCAAATTACGATGACAAGTGTAGTGTTCAGAACTGCATCTACGCACTGCACCGAAAGAAATGTTTTTAGTATTTTTTTCTCACGTGATCAGCTGCATAGTTTTTATGCTGTACTACTATAGTAGCCTAGGCTAGTCATAGTGGAAAGTAACTTAGACTACTCTAGTAACTCTATGGTTACCCTAAGAGCAAGTACTATCTCCGTCCTTGTTTACTCTTCCAATTTTGTAGTATCAGAATTTGACCATAGATTTAACTGACAAAATGTTAATGCATGTCACTAAGAACTATATCGTTGGATTCGTATTTGGACATAATTTCAAATGGTGTAATTTTTAGTGACATGCATTGGCATTTTCTTAGGTAAATCTATGGTCAAATTTTTATAGTAAATACGAGGTAGTATTCCCTCCATCCCAAAATTCTTGTCTTACATTTGTTGAGATACAGACGTATCTAACACTAAAATGTAACTAGATACATCCGTATTTAGACAAATTTAAGACAAGAATTTTGGGACGGAGGGAGTAGAAAAGTGGAATATGTAGGCCAAAACATGTGCCAAATTCACTTGTGATGCATTTGGCATTGATGCCCCTCCATTGCTCACCTGGTGCCCCAATCTGGATGACCTACTTTGCTCCGGTGCCAAATTAACTAACGGAATGAAAAAACATTGCGTGGGAGAGAGAGAGAGGACTGAGGCAATAAAAAATAACTTGTTTGGGAGTGAGAGGCCGGTGTAGTTGGTTTGATTGATTTGTTTATACATGTGGGTCTATATGCACAGCGGTGCCAACTCTCTCACATCGCAGGAGCGGTGCCAAAATCTTTTGATTTGACATCGATGCGTATTATGTGGCATACTTTTGAGAAATATGGCATCGGCCACATAGTGGAAGGCAACAAATGCCCAAGCTCTTCACGTGCACCTAGTTAAATGAGAGGAAACAGAAAGAGAGAGAGAGAGAGAGAGAGAGAAAATATCACTAGCCAGCCAACCCTATCGTATGAGCGAATGATATTGGTACCTCTTTATGACACGACAATCGTATACAGCCAGCTGCTCTAATATGTTCTCTTCTTTTGCAGATAAAAAAAGACCCGAAAGTGAAAAATGTGCTGCACTATAACAATCTCATCGAATGCCTTGATCTCCATCTTACAGAAATTGATTTGATCGACTACCGAGGCAGCACATCTGAGATTAAATCGGCCAGGTTCTTTGTACTGGAGGCAAGTGTCCTCAAGGTAATGAGGTTTGGCGTTCTCTGGCGCAACAATGAATGGCGTGCTGATCACCGCAAGCGTCTAAGCCTAAATGACAAAGTCTCCGCAGAAGCTGAATTTGTTTTTTGAAACATCAAGTGGCCAGAGACTCGAAAACTTATTTGCCCATTAGTGACTTGTCAGGGCGGTGGATTTTAGTTTGTACGATAATGCTGCATCCACCTAAAGTAACAAAAGTTCTTATGTAAACTTCCTAGGAATTCCCTCTTCGTAGGGGCAGCATTACTCCTAACATTTGTAATATCAGTTTGAAACTTGTAATATTGCCATGTCCTATTCCTGTATTTTCAAAATCCTATGAATCAAATAGGTCCTAAGTTGGTGATGATGTAGTGCCTCCCATCTTTCACCAATAGTCGTCGGATCTAGATCTGACACATACAAACCAAACTTCTCCACTTTTGCAAAAAGATGCCCGCACTTGTTCCCTATTTACAAAAAACTCCTTGTCTCTCACAATCAGCCTTATCTCCTCCCCACCACATCTAGAAGGCCGTGGAAAAATCTGGCGCGATGGCCGCTGCCGGCGCCGTCCACCCCCAATCTTGGTGTTCCGTGCAATGCATGGGCATCTACGCACGAGAAATTATGTCGAACAGGGCTAGCTGTAAGCAGGCTAGCTCTACAACCATGATGATAGTGACTGCAGACGGTAAGGCTGACTATGGTATGCCGAACACGGCGTCTATACTCAAGTGTCATCTCCGGCGCAGGGTCTTGTCACTTCACTGTGAGGAGCAGCACATAATAATTTGACCAACGGGTAGTACAGTGCTAGTACTCCTACTACATTGGTAGTACTACTACTAGTACTAGTAGCACCACCATCTGGATTCGGGAGTACTACCACGTCCATCTGGATTTTAGTATTTGACTAGCAATATCTAGTAATGCATGTCACAAAAAATGTACCACTCCCTCTGTAAATAAATACATGGCGTATTGTTTTATTCCTATCGGCGAGAGAACTTAATGTCTTTTTGCTAACTAATAGGATTACATGCAATGAACTAAACACTGCATGTCATGTTTGGTAGTCTCAAGTCATTGAAAGCATGCACGGCCCACATCTCATTGGTTTTTTTGAGGGGTACATCTCTCATTGGTTGATATGTCACGAAATAAGAAACGAGGAGGGAGTTAATGCACTGTGCCTAAGTGTTTTGGGATTATTTGGTTTTCGTATGGTGACTTACACAACATTTTTGTTTACATGCATTAACATTTTATTAGTTAAATCAAAGGTCAAAACTTGGCACAAAATGCAAAGGGGACCAATAAACTAGTAAACATCAAACTTCTCTCGTTTGGCCCCAACTAGAGGTCCGGTGAGATGACTATACTGCACCGGCACGGAGGGGACACAACTTCATTGACTTACTGCAACTATATTTGGGTGAATGACATGTGGGCCCAAGGGGTGGCTGGCCCACCTATATATCATACAACCAAAGGCAGGTGCAGTAGAGGGCCGAGGAGTAGTACGAAATCCTACGCATCTATGCACGCTAACCAAGGGCAAGAGTGATCACTCGAATCGCAAGATCAGTTGACTAGAAGCTAAGCTAGACCCATGGAGGCGATGATGCGAGCATTAGCCGGCTGTGCCAGATGGTCCATGACGCCGGCCTGCAGCCCGACACCGAGGAACGTTTCTAGGTATTGCTTGAGGCCGCCAGGGAGAGGTGCCGCTTGGACGACAGCTTCGTCTCCTTGTTCGACGAGGTCCTCATTGGTTTCCTCGACAAGTTCACCATCATCAAGAAGCTCGTGGATGACTTTGACATATGCCTCCAGCCGACGCGCCCAGGCTCTAGGATGCCCGCCACCCTCAACGGCCACTATGGTGACAACCTCTTCGACGCACTGGTGGCCCTACGACTGCCCGCTGTCGCGCCGGAGAATGTCCACCTCGAGGTCGCGCTTGCCGCGCAGCGCCTGGCACAGCAAGACACCATCGACATAATCACCCACATCTATGCGCCAATCATCCACAAGGACTACTACATGCAATAGGAGGACGATAGGACGCTGGCCTTCTTGGACCGCATGGCAACCTTGGACGATATTGTTCAGAAGCACGTTGAGCTTGTCGCCAACGCCGCTGCTCCTCACACGTCGGTTGGTGACCCGGCGCACTAGGGCATGAGGATGTCATTGATGGATCCGTATGCATTTTTATCTTTCCATGAAATCCATGTAGTAGTATATGATACTACTAGTAATTATCTTACCTTTCGCATCAACTTCATAATTTTTGTACATACTCCATGCATGAACGGCGCCAGAACCAAACTTCTCATTACTCTAGGCAAAATTGTTATTTTCTATCTATCGGTCGCGCCATGGAGCAGAAGCAAATTTTACTAGTTACAAGTTCAAAAGGAAAAGCCTGCCGTGTTCGCGTTGTACCCCCACACGGTTGGTCCAACACACCGCTCAAGGGGGAATGTGTGCAGTGTTGCATTTTCACTTACAAGTGGGACTGCAGTTGAGCAAACCAACTATCGGCAAACCCCCACCCCACCCATCATGCGATGGCTGAGAAAAAAGGAGGGAGAAGAGATGGTTGTAGCACGGACTCCAAGAAAATTGGTGTCGGATGGGACTCGTGTGGGTGGCATGTGCGGTACTGCTAGACGTGAATGCTAGTTATGGCCCATGCCACCCCACTATATCGAGCCTATATCGAGGTACGTAAAACAAATTTCCTCGAGTCCGTGCTCAGCCCTCCTCTATCTCTCTTCTCAGCCAGCCAACGGACACGCGGAGCCCATCATCTGTTTGCTCACATGCGGTCCCACATGTCAGTGAAAACGCAAGAGGACCCACTGAACCTGCACATCTTTCACCTCGACGTGCTGGTGATGAAAAACAAATCCAATAAAGATCTTTGGTGGCCGCTTTTGGAGTTACTCAAGAGTAGTAAGATTCTATTTACAGTTTAACCCAAGATGCACATCACGTGGCTTCAACTACCACTCTATTTTCTAGCATGACACGACCTGGGTGCTGGATGTCCCACGTGTCATCAAAAGGACGAAGAACCCGACCAAATCTTCGGTTGGCTCTCGGATTAGACTAGTTGTGCTAACTTAAAAAATTTATTGTGTACTCCCTCCGTTCCAAAATACTTGACTTCCATTTTTCCAAAATGGATGTACCTATATACTAAAACATGTCTAGATACATCTATATTTTTAGAAATAGAAGGCATGTATTGTGGAACGGAGGGAGTAGAATGGATGCAAGTTTTTGTATTGGGAAGAAGAGTACATCGATATATTGATAGATCGCAATTTAGTAGATGTTCTAGCACTTTTAGCTAGCATAGAGGCTAGATATGAAACTAGTGCACTTGTTGATACTCCTACTAGAATAGAGGTTAGACATGAGACTAGATGCGAGGAAGCAACGTCTACTTCTTTACACTCGAAGAAGAAAGAAGCACGCAAGATCGAGCCTCTGCAGATCAACAATGAATGCATCGAGAAGGCACTAATCCAACTTACAGGAGCAGTTATGGAAGTTGGATACCTTCTGGAGTAGTAAAATGTATTCTTGTGGTTCTTGTTTTCTTTGGTCTTGCTTTTCTAGTCAAAATTATCGTTGGAGTTCGTGCAAAACGGAGGTCCGTTTGGGGTCGTGTGTTGGAGTTGGCCTTACAAGTGGGACCGCAGTTGAGGAAACCGACTATTGGCAAACCCCCACCTCACCCACCGCGCGATGGATGAAGTTAGAGAAACGACGAGGTTGAAGAGATTGCTCTAGCACGGACTCCAAGAAATATGGTGTCAGATGGATGTCGTGGTGGTGGCGTGTGTCGTACTCCTGGACGTGAATTCTTGTTCTGGCCCATGCCACCCTACCACTCCTACTACTTATATAGTACCAGTATCGAGGATTCGAGGTGCTAGTTATGTACATCTAACACATTAACATATGGCTACAGTAAAAACACCCGCCCGACGCGCGAAGCATGTGAAGCTAGTACAAATAGTGTACTACTATTGTTGATTGGCCTCATCCGATAACCTGTTGCAATGCACGTACAATTATGTATTTAGAAAATATATTTTTGCCTCATCGCACCACTCACTCAGAGAAGCGACTCGAAAGCCATTCATAAATTTAGTAAGTTTATCACAGGCATATCATTTTATTACATACAACAGGTCATCAACCCACATCAACAACGAGGATACATTATAAATACTAAAGTTTTCATCACACAACAAATAACAAGCAATGAAATGAACTTCAACTCAACCATTCCTCGGCGTTGGAAACACTTGCTTTGAACCACAAGTGATTCTCTAGGACGGGCCATCCATTGTCAATCTCGAGCCCAGCGCAGGACTGATCATCCAGGCTGAAGCGGCCTACTATATTAGTACCAGGGTAGGGAACCACCCAAATGTCTGAGGTATAGACACAATTGCTTCTCATAAATGGTAGTAATGTTGTGTCAACAGCAGTTGGATCGCCTTTTACCATCATTGGATAGTTTTGTCCAAGGAAGAGCGAGTTTTCTCCAAGACTATCAATGCTGTACCAGGGAGAAGGTGTTGGCGCTAGCACACTAGTATCCATCCCGAATACCATGCAACGGGTGTTGGAATAGGTCCGGAGAGTGCGACCATGGGAGACTACACCGGCTTCCTTAGTAGTAACATCATCAGTGGGCTGTATACACACAAGAAGAGGTGATCCATTGGAATTAGTTGCCAGGCGCCACAGAGTATATGGGCGCTTCTCGCCCTCATGCTCGTGATCATCACCATCGTCATATCCCCCTTGGTTATAAAAATTTTCAAGTATAGGTGGTGGAATGTTCACAGGACCTTGGAAACACAAGAAGAAGGTTAATTAGTAAAGGGAAACTTTCTAACCCGCATGCATGTGGATGAAACAGTTATAATTACAGTGGGAGACAAACCTACTGAAAGCATAAGGATTCCATACAAAAACAGTGCCACGAGTGGTGGCAGCAAACACGAGGCCCTCGCATTGAATTGCATCACAGTACTCATCTGTGTACAGAAACTGATTTTTGAGAAATATCCATCCAGTCAAACCATGAAGGATGGCAACAAGCTTGTCGAAGATAGCCACAACTTCATACTTGTTGTAATTCCAAGAGTGGTTGGGAACTTAACAAATTGCTATCTTCCGTAGAAGACAGTCACCATGATCGTATTTGAACGTGCATACAATACCGGTGTGCTCAACCTTTGGGCAGTATGCTGAGATTTTTGGAAGTGGAACCCGGTCACGAGTGTACACATTCACATGATCCCACTCGCAGTTGGACCCAATGTAAACAACCCAATCTCCATTTGCGCCTGCCCAAGCCTTACCCTCAAGCGATGGCATCTTAACATCATACGTATCATTATCAAGCGGCATCAACTTGCACAAGGCGAGGCCTCCGTCGTCCCTACGCCAGTCATCAGGGTCACGACGAAGAAGATAGGGGAGATCAAACCGCTCCTTGACTCTTGGGTTCCTTGTAATGATGTTATTAGTTGAGTCGAGAATGGTCTTGAACGAACCTTCCATGCTAGCCGAGGTGATGACGTCACACCGACCAATGAGTTCCTCACGCCATCTTTCAGATCGGGGCAAGAATAACAGGGTCGTTTTCACCCTATTCCCTCCATGGAGAAGACGATCGAACAATGGCAGAAGAAAGGTGAAGGGCTGAAGGAAAATGGAGGAGGGAGAGGAAGAGCGTGCGACAACAGTTCCAAATCGAGAGGGAAAGGCAAAGAGTCGGTGGACGGTTGCCAGTTTTCCACGGTTCACGAAGAGGCGCCCCGGTCTACACATCCGTTCGGAAATACTAGTAGAAAAGGACTCGCTGTCGTCTCACTGATATGTTGGAACGGGACCACATGTCAACGAAACATGGTGTGTAATTTCTCGTGCAAAATGCGATCTGGCCGCGTTGGCCCGAGGTGCTACATTAGTTATCGACCTTTATTTTTTTAATAGCGTGCCATTCAGTTTTGAAGCACGACTAAGTGGTACTATACGCAGAGAAAATACAAACTACTCTACCACTACTCCACCTCCAGTACTAGTAGTATAAAAAAGATATATAGGCTGGAGCTTCAACGCTTTCTTGCTAAGGGTGCCCACTTGCTTCTCACACTATCATCCTCTCTCCAGATCTAAAAAAGACGACCTCTCTCTCCCTCCTCACCGATGGTCACAGATCCGCCGGGGAAGAAAAGGACATGCAGCGTTGACGCACTCGTCATCGGCGAGCGAGGTCACGCACTGACGACAAGGTCGTCCTCTTAGGCCTAGCACCCGCGCGGGATGGCCTCCGTCCCCAAGCTCGCTGCCTTAGTGTGTGCGGAGGACGACGACCACGAGCGAAGCTACTTCCCGCCGACCCATGGGTATGCTACCTCTTTTCGAACCATACCCTTGTTCTATTGCCCCATCTGCCACGTCGTTGCATGTGGATCTTTTTCCACTCCACCATCTTCTCAATTTGCTATCCTCTGCTCTGTTGGCCACACAGACGAAAACCATAATTTGCACTATTAAAGGAAACCCTACTTCATGCGGACTAATCCATGTCTCGGTTGAATAAGGAAAGGAAGGGAGACTGTACTGTCCAAGAGAGTAGGCATCAAACCCGCATCTAGATTGAAAAGGGGAAAATCAGTAGCTAAGGACAAAGTCTCGTGTCTCTTGGTTGAAGAAGGGTAGAAAGGCATGACAACGCAATAGAGAGTGACCAAGTCGATAGGTTTGTTGTCCTCACATAGGAAAAAGGTGGCTAAAAAGAACAAAAATGGGACGTAATCCACATATGCTGCCTGGATATTTGTTGCTCTGGGCAACCATACCTTCCTCACCACTCTGCGTCCGTGGAGGTACATCGTACTGGTGCGCCCACTAACCGAATGGGCCTCCCATGCTCTTATTGCCACTTTTTTGCTGTTAGTATAATGCCAACAGTCAAGTAAAGCAATGCTACTACTAAAGTGATGCCACATTTAACTAATGCCGCTCTCAGTCTAATGCCACCGATAAATTTAAGCAATGCCATTTAATGTCACTGGATTATTTCAGGGTTAGCTATTGATTGTGGATGTATTAAAGATTTTTTAGCTAAGGCATTCTAATGTTGTTGCACAGCCAGTATACCAACGATGAAACTTGTTACTACCTTCAGATTTTTGCACTGTTAATGCTTATAGATTACATACCTCACTTTCATGAGATAAGTTAATTTTTTTGTACAGTGTCACCAAAATGCCAAGGCGCTGATGTCATTTTATTTTGGTTAAAAATGCACAAAAAGTTATGGAGACAAGAGGAAAGGTCAAGAGTGGGCACCTCCTCCTCCGACTGTTCTCTTGATTCGTTCGATCAAGTTTTTATGTTTGATCGATTATCAAGATTAGGATAGCAATTTTTAAGGTCCCCCCGAGTTCGAAATGATATTTACCTTGGAGGTACATGGTTTGCAATTTTTTTATACTGTCATTAGTTAATAATGCTAGTTACCTTCATACTTTTGTATTTGGTTTAATGCTCATGCACAGCTAGTATACCAATGCTGAAACTTGTTATCTTTACATTTTGTATTGTTAATTCTTATAGAAATCTTCCAGTGCTAGAGTTTATTGAAATCTGTTCAGTAAAACCATTTTACTGTACCCTATAATAAACTAACTACTCTACTGTTGCACTAGCCACTGGATTAGTGTTTATTTGTAGTATTCGATGGTGTTGCATTAGCATATGGACATAAATAAAGTGTGGCAAGCTTTCCCAGATATGTGCTCAAGAAAACTACTACCTTTTTTTCTAAATACTAGACGTTTGGGTACTTTAAATTGAACCGCGAAAACGTTCTATATTAAGGAACAGAGGGTGTAGAGTTCACTCAAATTATCCTGGTAAAGCTAGTCACGCCTTTGTTAAAATTAATGTTCATTACGTTATCGGAGGAGGTCTCTATGTTTGTCTCTAATGCTCGTTGACTACATACCTGACATCATGATGTAATGTTAAGTCATTTCCTTTTGTAAAATGTCACTGAATTGTCAAGGCGGTGATGGCATTTTATTTTAGTTGAACTGCACAAAATATGCTTAAAAGAAGAGGAAAGGTCAGGAATGGCTCAATTTTTCAGAAAAAACTATGTATGCCTTCCTGACATCAGCCATTGTTGCTTTATTTATTCCTTCAAACAGGTGGTTAGAAACAGTCTTACTACCTTTTCCCATTAAGAAATTGGAATGCTTATATTTGTGAGTCTATTCTTCAACTAGTGCCACTTCTATAGGAATCGCAGTTTCAATATCTATGCAAACAGGGATGCTCGATTTTAGTGGAAATGCACAAAAAGTCCAACTGGTTCAACATTGGGAGCATGTTTTTTTCCAAACCTTTATACCCAATTGGTGGCACTATGAGCTGTTCATTATGAAGGTACATGGTTTGCTACTATCTTGCTACTCTTTTTGTACTGTCATTAGATAGTAATACTAGTGGTTTGCATGTGAATTTATTGGCAGGGTGGACCTACATTGGAGGTGCAGGACATGATTCAATGATTGGATGCTAAATTTCGGTTGTATCGATTTCACCTCTTCCATCACTGCGAACATGTATATCCTTGGTCTGATGAAGAATAGGCGCTATATTTCTGCTCCGAACCAGCAAATCAATTTAGTATGAAATTGTCCAGGGCAAAACATAATTGTATTAGATTGTCCAGTGCAGAACATGATAGATGCTAAGCGGAAGAGACATGTTTAAACCGAAAATACAAGGTGTGGTATATGTTTTCTAGCTGCTTGATATTTGTGCAGACAGAGACGTCTGCCCGTTGCTATTTGGCAAACAAAGAGAATAATATAGTCACTGCATGCAGTGCCATTTGAAAATAGACACAGAAAGATCGGATAGTTACTTCATGGACTGCAGAAAAGTAGTACTATACTATTTATTGGACAACACTAGGTGCTTCATTGCTTTGGTATGATTATACAATGGGCATCATTTTGCCTAAGTTAAAGTTTGTATTCTGAAAATAGTCTCGCAGTGTGATCGAGAGAAGACCAAATCATATTGCAGTGGATGTTCCTCCATCATGTGTGGTTCATTCTCATGGTTCCAGCTGTTGGTGAAACCACTTACGTTTGCAAGAGGAATTGTAGACTTCACAAACAAATTTGTCTTTTAGTCTGTACTGGATGTTGGCCAAGAGAAGCATCCATGTTAGTAGGAAGAACAGATGTTTTTTCTAGATCTTTGCTTTTGGAGCTACATATTTGTATATGATCTGTGAATCATTGAGATGCATTAACATGTTGATCGTATCTATGGGAATCGTATTAGTTAGTTTTAGTTGCGATGCAAGATCTGAAGTGGTTGATCTTTGCTTTTGGAGCTACATATTTGTATATGATCTGTGAATCACTGAGATGCATTAACAGTTACTTATTTCTGTTCGCTCAGTGTTTACAAGTTACAGATCGATCACTAGCTAGCCTACTAATGCACTCCTAGCAGTTTTATTTGCGACACAAGATCCGAAGTGGGAGTTTTTTGATTAAAAATGCCTACCTCTGAAGAAACTAACAAGCTACACTATCCTACATACTCGATCCTACACGGATAAATAGAGGATCACACATGTACTACCTCCTTTCCGGTTTGCAGGGCTCAATTCAAGAAACGACCTACTCGATCCTACACGAATAAATAGCGGATCATACACGTACTAGTACCTCCTCTCTGGCTTGCAGGGCTTCATTCAAACCTCTCACCAACCAAGGTACTCCCTCCGTCCGGGTTTATTAGTCCCATGAGCAAAGCAGCAAGACCAAGGCATTGCAATAATTAACGGCATGCAGAAGTTTAAGCCTAATTAATTCCAGCGATTTAAGTGGCTGCATGCGTGCCCTCGGTTGCGACTCATTGCATGCTGCTCCGCGTACTGGCTGCGAGTGATTCTGAGTGCCTGCATGCAGCCGGTCGTAATTAAGGCAGCTAACTGATGAGAAAAAGATGCGCTTTAATTGTTGCGGGCTTTTTAAATCCGTGGAATCATTATTGACAAGGAGGGAGATGATTCGAGTGCACTCGTTTGACCGCCATGCCGGCGTGCGACCCAGACGGGACTGGACGACACAGTCATAATTTCAGTTTCTCTAGTTTTTCACGGCAAGCTGGCGCGCTAAGCCATTATGCATTGAATTCCGATGACCGTCGCGCTACCTTCCTCCTATAAGTACTGTCTCCCGGCCTTCTCCAGTGGCACAGTGACCCAACTCACCGTATCCTCATAAGCCCCCACCATCCTGACGTCGCTCGCCATGTTCGCCATGCCCCCGCCCGTCCGTGATCACCGCCGGAACTAGTGTTCGGTTTTTCACCGGAAGGCAGACGGAGGGAGGAGGCATTCTATCTGTCTTTAGATGGCAATGCGGAGATCGAGGAGTTGTTGGAGTGTGACCGCCTGGTTGAGGAGCAGGAGTTATTGGAGCGCGACCGCCTGGCGGAGGAGCAGCGTATCACCGATTTGCGCCGCCAGCGGGACATGGAGCAACAGCGCACCGACGCTCTGAGTCGCAAGCAGAGCGCCCACAACTGGGCCGACTACATGGAGGCCGATGCCCGGCAAATAGACCTGGAGGCTATCGGGCATGCACGCATTCGTGACGCTGACTTTTACTACCAGGTCGTCAAGTGGGTTTCCCGCTTGGAAGCCGAAGCTTCGGTGGACCACGCCCGCATGGATAGGGCCCACACGCGCGAGCAACGCGCCCTATCGCACCTCTTGCAAGTCCAAGGCGAGGCGCAGGACGCCGGTGCTGGCATTTAGCGTGTACCACAGATGTCGGCCGGCATCGTCTAGTTAGCTAAGAGTAAGTTAGTACTTGTATGCTACTAGACTATTAGTGGGAGTAGATAGTTAACTTGGCTATGATGGTTGTCAACATGGAAGTTCAGTACTCTATATGTGGATCATAACTATTATTTTGCTCTGAATGTTGAACTTTCCGTTTGAATGTATGGAATGGGATGTTATTTTTTTAAATGGGTTGTATTTGTCCTCCACGGGTTTAGAGGCTGACTTGTGGGCCTACCAAGTTGATGCGTACACAATCAGGAGATGATTGTACGTGGAGAGGATGACAACAGGGACCCGCCAAGGTCATGGCAGTATGCAAGCAAGTGCCTCCTTATTTCAAGCGAATAAAAAAATGGCTCCTCCTAGGGGATTTCTGACATCTAGGTCCCATGCCATTGTCAACGTAGTCAATAAACGAGAGAATTGCACAACGAGCGGCTGACAACAGGGACCCAGCAGCTCGCCCAGTTATTTTTGTTTTGGGTTAATTTGATAAATGCCACTCCAAATCGGGTGTATCCGAGAAATGCCACTACAATTTCCAAACTTTGAAAAATGCCATTTCATGCCATTTCTAGTGGCATTTTTCAAAGTTTGAGTGGCATTTTTCAAAGTTTGCAAACTGCAGTGGTGTTTTTCAAAGTTTGCAAAAATTGCAGTGGCATTTTTCAAAGTTTGGAAATTGCAGTGGCATTTTTATGAATCGCCATAATTGGAGTGGCATTTATCTAATTTGTTTTTGAGACGGAAGCAGGGTGTCAACTGGGCCGTGCGGGACACTCTGGCCTGTCTAGACAACCTTTTCTTTTATCTTTACCACAGACCAGCCCAGTATTTTTTTTCTTTCTGAAAATGGCTAACACAGTTTTTTTGTGATTTGTCGAATAACTCGCTTTATCAGGCCTGTCAGGCTGCAAATCTCTCAAGACGAGGAGAGCTTCATTCGGCTGGCTGAGAAAATGGCCTATCAGTAATGAGAAATGGGTTGTACATTTTTAAAACACATCAAACCGGCAATTAGTTTCAAATATATCTTTTTTTCATTTCGAGATTTTAAATTGCATTGATTTTTATGCGTGGACAATTTATTAGATTTTATATTGATATACATCTTTACCCCTATATATATAATAATAAAGAAAGTTGGGTTTCTGTGGTCCGACGTCGTGACAATTTTGCAAAAAAGTCCCTATGGTTTTAGATAATAGAACCCGCAGTCCCTATGTAAGTGTATCTAGCAAAACGATTCATTTTTGCAAATTAATCCTTGCATTTTGTAACAATTTTGCCCGCACTCCTTTGTTCATCTTATCCAGCGGCGGAGATGGTGGAAGGGGGGAGGCTGCTCTCTTCGACGAGCTCGTCGGTGCGGAAGGTGCCCGCCCCTCTCCTGCGCCTCCGGCACCGCCGATGCACGGACGTGGTCGAGGCAGGGGATCGAGGAGGCAACGGACAGAGGCGACTTCAGCAGACGGACTTGGCGAGGCGGTGGAGGCGCAGGGAGTCCCTGTGGCACTGGATCCGACGAGGATGGACGCCGGCAACATGGGCGAGGAGGAGGGCTCCGGCGGCAGAGAACCTCCAGGCGGCGGCTACATGCAGTTCGGCATCGGCCTCCTGTAGGTAACAGAGAAAGAGAAAGTTGGTTTTTGTGAGAGAGAAGAAGAAGAACGAGGGAAGGGAGGAGAAAGTGAGAAGGAAGAGAGGCAGGGCGGCCTGGAGGAGCTGTTGTTGCTGCACTGGAATGAGGAGGATGCACACGGGTTAGAGACGACGCGCGGGCAGGGGAGCTCCTACATGGACGCCATTGAGCTTGTGGCAAGGAGCAATGACAAGCAGCAGCAACAGCGGTGGCAAGCAGAGGCAGCGGGCAGCAGTAGCAGATGGCAGAAGCGGGAGGCAGCGGCGCCAATGGGCAGCAGAAGCAGAGGGCTGCTGCCACAACAGAGGTATGTATCCCCTTGAAAGCAGCAAGCATCAGCCTTCTGTTCTTTGTGTTCTGTGTATAGATGTGTAGTAGTCCCTGATCAACAGAGGGAGTAGTAACCAAGAAGCAACAGGAACAAAATTGCAGCAGCAGGCTGCTGCTCTCCTCCCTGATCCCCTGTATATGAAATAGCAGTAGCGCAAGAGTGAATGAAGCAATTAATTTCTGAATTACAGACAGCGTACAGATTTTCTGAAGCCAAACAAATCAAGCATATACTGTAGGTTGTTCTATTGTTGATCCAACCACATGCTCTGTTTCTGCATGCCATGGAAGTTTTACTTTCAACTCCTCTTTTTCTGGATGACAATTGAAAAGAATGCAGGAGTCGGAGAATGAACAAAATTGCTTTGAACTTCACAGCAGTAGACTAAATTCCTAATGGCAAAAACTTTTTAGTACTACAGGATATACCTTCAGAGTTTATGACAGTTCTAATAAACATATGATGTTGATTGGTTAGCTGAGTTAGAAGTAGAGCTATTCAAATATATTTACTCTGGTGAGTGCACAAAATCCTTATACTCCTAGCTATATGTTTATCCTATATCTACTTCTCACATTATACATATGCTCCACTACAAAGGGGTCTAAATAATAGCATGATTTTTTTTCCAGTTAAAGTTCCAAGCAACTTTCCTGTGTGAATCTGAGAATCTCACTAAAACATGTGTTTCATTGTGTATATTCAGCCTATCGTGTCGAGTTTCAGACTGATCATAAACATACCTCAGTTTAAGATGTGATGCTGATTTGATTTGTGTGCTGCACCATCGTCCATATCTTCGATTTCAAGTAGTTCCATGGAAAATCAAATACATTTTTTCTTTGTTTATGACAATACATATTTGACAGGTTAAAGCATGTACTATTGTGCATACTGAAGTGTAACAAGCCTTTCCCAGTAGCAAAACTGAAAGTATATATAGCTTATGTGTACTATATATACATGCCAATATCATTACTTTTTTCAGTTAGGGGGTGGTAGTTATTCACTCAGT
Organism: Triticum dicoccoides; assembly: GCF_002162155.2. Lineage (NCBI taxonomy): Eukaryota > Viridiplantae > Streptophyta > Magnoliopsida > Poales > Poaceae > Triticum > Triticum dicoccoides. The sequence goes on along the minus strand of NC_041387.1, from coordinate 618,575,968 downwards.
CAGGTTCAATGCTCATCATGTTATTTCCTGTCCAGGTACCTCAGTGTTCTGTATTTATACCATTTACAACAACTAGTTTTTGTGCCTGGGCTTGATCCTAAAAATACATTGATGCATGGTTCATACAAATACAATTTGACATTGAGACTAGTTCATACAATCAATTTCTCTAAAAAAGTAAAGAAAACAGATCAACCAATCTTTCGAATTTATGCATTGTCACATTGAACCAAAGTGTTCAAAGACACGAACTCACCATGGTCAGAGCAACAAAAAAACTGATAGCACCTTGAGAAGGCCTCAGTTCCCACACCCCTTCTTAGAAGACTGGATTGGAGCTGACTTCGGTGGGCTTGCCTTTGACCCAAGTCTCCTCACCGAAGCCAAATCCCTGGATCGAAGCCATAGACGGACGTCAACCAAATCCCTGGACAAAAAGAGGCGGCAACTTAAAATCACTCTCCGGGCCACTAAGCACCATGGATGTGCCTCCCACGAACCTACGAATCAGGAGCGGTGCTTCATATTGTGTTGTGCCACCTCAGTGCCGCCAGGCATCGGCCATTGCTCCCAGCAATGCTGGAGGCTCTGCCCCATTCCCTCCGGTCGACAAACTGTGGATCTGCAGGGAGGTGGAAGCTACACAGGAGAGAAAGGTCACATACGGGAGAAGAGGGGAGAATAAGGAGTGGAGGCGGAGGTCGGCAGGCGACTTGGGAGACTGCCAGCGGGGTCGCGTGGTGTCGAGGCGGCAGAAGAAGCTCGGGCGGGGATGAGCTCCTCCTCTGGAATCCTCTCTCCTCATTAGGGAAAGGATGTGTGGCCTCAACCACATGACCGAGAGCTACTGCGTGGAGCCCGTGGCTGCCCACTTACCAAAAGGAGCTTGTGACACAAGGCAAACATGCGGTATGCCAGAGACATGATGGACATGTACTAAGAGAATCTTGAGCCGAATACAGAAAATTTGACGCTCAAACGACAACGAGAGCACGTCCATAAACACTGACCGATCATGCCTCAAATAATCTCTTTCATAACTGGATACCTCAATTCAATTAAGAAATCTTATAAATGCATACTATTACATGACAGTAAAACCTAATCGAAGCAGAGCCCGTACTAAGAGCATCTTCAGCTGGATACAACAAATCTAACCCCTCAAACGCCTACGAGGGCGTGTCCGTGGAAACTGATCGATCATGCCTCAAATAATTTCTTCCACAATGGGATACCTCAATTCAGTTAAGAAATTAATAAATCCATACTATTACATGACACCTAAAACATAATTTAAGCAGAGCCCATCCACGTCCGTCGTGTCCATGTCCGACGGTCGACTGCACCCCTCAAAGTGTTGCTTCGGCCGCTGGCGAGATAGATTAGGACATGCACCGGCTGCAAGACTCAAGGCGCCGCCATCTCCCATGTCCTACTTTCCCTCGTCGAAGTCCAGAACCTTCTTGATGCCAGTGGACGTGAGATCTATGATGGATACGTCCTGGGAGGAGCCAGCGACGTCCACCACGACACGGTAGCGGCGCCCGGACTGGTGCACCATACATGGCACCGGATAATGCAACACCGCCTCACGAACATCCACTGCCACGAGGGCTTCCGTCATCACCGGGACACACCTCGCGGCGGATCCATGCGCCATTTGGGTGGAAGCAATGGATCCTGATAGAACGAGTCTGAGCGCTACCGTCGGCGGCCTCCTTCAGGGGAGCGGCGGCGTCATCTGCTTCTCGGGGCCGTATGCGACGATCTCCGGATCAATCAATCTGGATGTGTAGGGCTCAGATCCTCTACCTGCCATGCCAGAGAAGGTCAAAGATCGTTGGACGAGAGTTTGGAGTGACAGTGGAGTTGAGTGGCAAGTGTATGGTCCGAGGAGCGAATAAGGACAAATTTATGTGTGTCAGGTGGGTCATGAAGAGTGAGGTCTTTAGCCGTACTTATTAGGTAAGGGCATGTGGATTTTGTTTTCTCCCGTTGCAACGCACGGGCATATTTACTAGTTTATTTTTAAAATCAGTCTGAATGTGACTCGAAATTTCGGGATTAAAAATAGTTCAGACCGCACCGACATATGCAAAATTTCGTATAATTTTTTAACCGTGGCCACAATATGGGCTGTAATGCTAACAAAAAGAATATGGGCTCCAAAAAAACTGTAAGAATTAGCAAATGGGCTGTAAATTATTAGAAATAATGGCAGATGGCATGTATGTTGTTTTCCACAGATTTGAGGCTTTCCTAGAAAAAAGGTTGACGCACAAGCAGTGACTGTTGGATGTCCATCCAACGGCCGTCGTGCTTCTTCAATCTCTGCTCTTCCTGCTCCAGCCGCTCAAACAAGCGCCGACGGGACTTCCTACTCCCTCCTCCCCGCGGCCGGCTGTGCTGCCGCGCAGGCCTCACCGCCCCACCGTACTCCCATGGCTGGCCTAGCCATCCCTCTACTCACTCACACCTGCTGTTATTCTCCGGCGACGGCAGACGAACCAGTAAACCCTCGTACAGTTGTACTCCCCTCTGCGTGGGAAACAACTGCCGAGTCTTCCCTAGCTCCGTGTTGTTCCCTTCCTAGGCCTCTCCATCGTCCACCGCCGCCCTAGTGCTCTCGGCATGGCGTGGTCAACATGGTCAATGACCAACATGCATCTGAAGTGGACTGTACGTGGAGAGGCTGAGAGCTGGGTCCACGGTCGCACGCAAGGAAATGCCTCCTTATTACGTGCAAAATAATAATTCCTCCAGCTGACATCTGGGACCCACCGAAAGGGCCTCTGTATTTCGTGAAAAAAACATTACCGCCGCTGATAGCTCGGACCCACCAGCTATATCTTCGCACGCAAGGAAGTGCCTCCTTATTACGCACAAAAAAAATGAATACTCCCCCAGCTAGCTGGGACCCAGTATAGTGGGACTACTAAGTTGATGGGGATGGAGGGCTTTGTCAACTTAGTCAATATGCACGATTCTATCTCGACTGACCGTACGATGTCCATCCAACGGCCGTAGTGCTTCTTCAACCTCTGGTCTTCTTGCTCCAGCCGCCCAAAGCAGCGCCGGTCATGCCTCCTACTCCCGCCTCTCGTGGCCGGCTGTGCTGCCGCGGAGGCCTCACCGCCCCCATACTACTCCCACCACTGGCCAGGCCATCCCTCCACTCCACTCACCCACACCCCCTTTTATTCTGCGGCGACGGCAGCGCAACCGAACCAGTGAATCCTCGTACTCCTCTCCACGTGGGCATCCACTTCCGTGTCTTCCCCGGCTCCGCTTCGTCCCCTTCCTAGGCCTCGCCGTCGTCCACCGCCGTGGTGCTCTCGGCGCGGCGTGGTCAATGTGGTCAACGACCGAATTCCATCAGAAGAGTACTATACGTGGAGAGGCTGACAGCTGGGTCCACGACAGCCACAAGGAAGTGCCTCCTTATTACGCGGAAAATAATTATTCCTCCACCTAACAGCTGGGACCCACTGGACGGGCCACCAGTATTTCGCAAAAAATGTTTCCCCCCTGACTGCTGGGACCCACCGGACGGGCCACTGTATTTCGCGAAAAAAACATTTCCCCCTAACTGCTGGGACGCACCGGACGGGCCACCGTATTTCGTGAAAAAACGTTCCCCCGCTGTCAGCTCGGACCCACCGGAAGTGCCTCCTTATTACGCACAAAAAAATGAATACTCCCCCTGCTAGCTGGGACCCACCATGGTGGGAGGCTGACTTGTGGGCCTACTAAGTTGACTGGGACGGAGGCCTTTGTCAACTTTAGTCAATATGAACGATTCTAGCTCCAATGACCATACGATGTCCATCCGGTCGTAGTGCTTCTTCAACCTCTGGTCTTCTTGCTCCAGCCGCCCAAAGCAGCGCCGGTCGTGCCGCATGCTCCTGCCTCCCGTGGCTGGCTGTGATGCCGCGGAGGCCTCACCGCCTCCTACTACTCCCACCGCTGGCCAGGACATCCCTCTACTCACCCACACCCCCTGCTATTCTGTGGCGACGACAGCCTCACACCGCAGCCGAACCAGTGGACCCTCGTACTCCTCTCTGCATGGGCATCCACTGCCGTGTCTTCCTCGGCTTCGCGTCGTCCCCTTCCTAGGCCTCGCTATTGTCCACCGCTGTGGTGCTCTCGGCGCGACGTGGTAAAAATTGTCAACGACCGAATTCCATCAGAAGAGTATTGTATGTGGAGAGGCTGCCAGCTGGGTCCACGGCAGCCGCAAGGAAGTGCCTCCTTATTACGCGCAAAATAATTATTCCTCCACCTGACAGTGGGGACCCACCGGACGGGCCACCGTATTTCGTGAAAAAAATGTTTCCCCCTGACTGCTGGGACCTACCAGCTACATCTTCGGATGCAAGGAAGTGCATCCACATTATGGGCAAAAAAATGATTCGCCCCCTGACTACTGGGACCCACCAGCTACATCTTCGCACGCAAGGAAGTGCCTGACAGTCGGGACCCACCTGGTCGAAGCGCTACGTAGCGCTGTCATTCTGGTCGCGAACGTGTACATACATACTGGTCGATGTAGAGGCGCGCACGTGTCGTAGTAGAGGCGTGCACGTAGCATGTACACGTACATACAACAGCCAGGGTGCAAGAAAGAAAATACGGCCACGTACGTACATACGGGCGGGGTCTCGAACGCCTACTCACGCATACGTACGGCCAGGGCTCTTGTACATGGTTGGATCAGAACGGAGAAACCACGTCGTCGTCGTGTTCATGGGGAGGCAGCGGAACGCGTCGTGTTCATGGGGAGGCAATGAAATGCGTCGTGTTCATCGGGAGGCAACGGAATGCGTGGGAGCCAACTGGCTTGGACTGAACAGGCGATGGAAACGAGGCCTGGTGTATCGCAGAATGGAAGAAATGGCCTTGTGTTCGACCGGCCATGTTCGAAACGGGATCCTGTTCATCGGGAGGGGTCTGGCGTACCGCAAAAGGAGGAAACGGACCTCCTACGGTTGAAACGGGGGTCCTGTTGATCGGGAGGAGTGTGGCGTACCGCAAAACAGACGAAACGGACTTGTGTTGGAGCGCTACGGTCGAAACGGGGGTCCTATTCATCGGGAGGGGTGTGGCGTACCGCAAAACGGGACTCCACGGGATACTGTTCATCTCCACCGTCGACCTCCTCCAGCCTCCACGGGCTACCGTCGACCTCCTCTAGCCTCCACGGGCTCCTGTTCATCCAGCCTCCACCACGCGCTACTCCACCGGCTACTGTTTAACCACCCCTCCACGGGCACCCCTCCACCATCTATTGTTCATCCAGCGCTCCACGGGGTCGTCCTGTTCATCTAGCCCTCTAGGGGGTCTTGTTCATCCAGCCTCAACCGGCTCGATCGATCGAGGTCCTGTTCATCCAGAGGCAACGCCACCGCTCACTGTTCATCCACCCCCCTCCCGCAACGCTCACTATTCATCCCAGAGGTAGCATCGATCGGCTTTAGTTAGCAGCAGTAGCGAAGGAATCGCTCGATCGGCTTCAGTTAACAGCCATCGATCGATCACTCGGGTTCAGTAACGCGTAGCCTGCAGTGTAATCGCTCGGGTTCAGTTAGAGCCCAACGCCTCGACTCGGGTTCAGTTAGAGCCAACGCCTCGCACACACGCGCGTACGTGTACGAGAGAAATGTGCATCGCTCGGCCCCCGACCACCCACCGTAACCGGGAACTGCCCGAAATGTTGCTCGCCCTCGCTTCTACCATGTTTTTTTCTGTCATGGATGGCCCAAAGAATGTCATGCAGCTGCGTCTTCGGCCTGCCCAGGACGAAAAGCCCATTTTCTGTCATGATTTTTTGTCACAGAAGTACGAGCCCACCACATCTATGATGATACCGAGTTTTGTCACAATTATCATCTTAGAAGTGTCATAAGTATGACAAAAAAAATTCGTTCGGCCCAAAATGTCACGATGTGTCTTTTTTTTGTAGTGTTATCTCGACAATCAATGCCATCACTTTGAATTTTTCAGGCACATCAAACATATGCAGCAAATTTATTGAGTGCCCTCTTATCATCCTGTCATCTCCAGACTTGGGCAGCAAAGTGTGCCTAAGGATTGTGTTGATTGTTGGCAGACCTGATAGCAGATAGTAAACTGACCCAAACTTGTGGGTTTCCAAGGCAGCATCTGGAATTGCCTTGTACATGTGAGCCATAGAGTCATATCCTTTTCTTGGCTTGGCATACACATCAGTGTCCTCCTCATGCTCTTCTGGGGCATTGATCAGCTTTGCCCACTCAACAACTGAAGATTGGTACCTAGTACCCTGAGTCATCCAAACAATTTTACCATCAGGGTAAAAGTGTGCTGTAGAGTAAAACTGCATGATCAACTCATCATTCCATTTAGTCAATTTTTGACCAACAAATGCATCAACTCTTGTTGATACTAAACTCTCATGAACTCCTGGGAAATTATCTTCATTTCTATCAATGAACTTCCAGTCAACCCATCTCATGTCACTTACTATTGGCTTCTTGTTAAGGAGCACAGTCTCATAGAAGTCTTGATGTTCCTTTGTATGGAACATGTAGTCAACAACAGTCCTCCTTCTTATGGCATATGGGTCTGACTGACTCCATAGCATGAGACCTACATCCTTTCTTAGCTTCATGTTCTCAGCCATTGGATGGGTGTCATCATGGTCAGGAATCTTGGGCTTCAATTTTCTAAGCACTCGCCCTTCCTCTACTTCTTCCACTTCAGGCACTAGGGCCTTGTTCTTTTCAGCTGCTAGAATGTTCCTAGTGGTTCTCTTGGGGGCTTGAGCAGCAGCCTTGGGGGAAGTCTTGGGCTTTGATGGAGCAGCCCCCAACCTAATAACATCCCCCCATCAACTTCTGAGATTTTGCAGGAGGTGCATCTTGCTCTTCTTCCTCATCTAGGTCTCTGATCATAGAAGATCTGCCAATAACTCTGGCCATGGTCTTTTTGACCCTCTCCTTCCTCTTCTTTCCCTCACCAGCCTCTTTTGGTTCAAGTGTGAACTCCATGGTTTCCTGGGTTGAGGCTCTGGCTTTGGACATAGGAATCCTTCTTGAAGGAGCTTTCTTTTTCATCCCTGGCTTGGTGTTAGCAGTAGTTCCAAGCTCTTTCTGGTCTCCTTTCCTTTTGGAAGAGACTTCCTCATCAACCTTGAAATCTTCATCCTTAGAATCTGATGTCTTCTTCTTCCTCTGCCTGTTGGAGCTTTTGGCAGGTTGCTGGGACTGCTTCTGCTCCCATCATCATAACTGCACTTAGAGGGACTAGTGCCCTCACTCATATGAACCTGTTCCTCAGACTGATTCTAGCTGTCACTGTTGTCAGACATTGCTAAAAGCTGAAGGTTGATCCTGTGAATAGATTTAGATGAGACAGAGCGGATGAGCATCACAAAGTGCAGAGTTTTTGCAAAATAAATGAGCCAAAAACTTAGTTTTAGTTTTCTACAAAAGTCATTTTGGAGCTACCGATTTGTTGAACTCGGTGACCCTGAAACAATGTTCAGAGTCTAAAGTGGTGAAATCGGTCAGACCGAGACATAGTTTGGTGACTTCGAGATTGCTAGGGTTTCATAGAGATCCGAACTCGGTCACACCGATTTGCAAGATTCGGTCAGACCAAAAATCACAAGTGCAATGGCCTGGGCCAAATCAGTGAGACCGATTTCTACAACTAGGTCAGTCCGACATGAATTCGGTGGAAACCTAACCCTAAGTTTTTGAATCAAAACTAATCTAATGAGGTTTTTGATTGGATAGAAGTGTTTCAAACTTGGTAAGATTCATGGCATTGATCTAAGTGCAGGAATCAGATGCAGAGATTGCACATAGGGTTCGAACTCATAGCCTAACTTGGCGGTGAGCTCGCTACGGCGACAACGGTGGAGCAGAATCCATTGACGGTGGCGGAGACTAGTGGCAGGAGGTCACTGTCGACAAAGGCGACGATTCGGATACCTCAAGTCGGCAGAGCTGGACAGCGCAAGCGAAGAGTTTCAGAGAAATTTCCAAAAATTCGACTCGTGGGTATATATATCCAGACCCTGTCGGTGTGACCGAGTGGAACAACTCGGTGACACCAAGATGCAGAATTGCAAGCGGTTACTGCAACTTGGTGAGACCGAAGTGTTCAAATCGGTTGCACCGAGATTGAAACCTAGATCAACTTAATGAACTCGGCATGATCGAAAGGATGAATCGGTCAGACCAAAATACATCAAGAGGTTTTGGAAGTTTAAGTCTATGACGAATTGGTGGCTTCGAGTTCTCCTCACCCAGAGGGTTTAATCTGACTTGATAAAACTTTATGATGTAGCATGAATAGAGTTTGAGACGAGAAAAGCATAGATAGCTAGAGGGAGTACTTAGGCATTATTGTCCATCCATTTGGCAAAAGAAAAGACCAAACAATCAAACAACAAATGGATGTCCTCGAATGGAGAAAATTATGCAGCCAACATGCTCACACAATAAGATAGCAAATGAAATATGTGGCAAAGCATGCACAAAAACTCTAGCATATATCAAGCAATTGGCGATGACTAGGTCATCTGTATATGAGTATATTGACTTAGGAGTCAAATGAGAACATTTGATCATAGGTCATACTCATCATTTAAGCTCAAGTGGGGTTACCACTTTTACATAAAGCATTGTTGTGTTCACACCATTAGAGTTGTTTTAGCTCAATTCTTGGAGTAAAGCTCCCCCTAGATGTGATATCCCCTTTTAGAGGGATGAACTAACCTTGGGTCTTGTCGATGATGACTTCATGTAGATGTTGAAGATGTGGATGCTCAATGGTGATGTAGATCATTTGGAGCAATCCATTGGAGTGAGTTGCACTTTCAATACCTACATGGGTTAGTCCCACAAGGAACAAGCAAGGATATCCATAGACATAGAGTGAACTACACACAAGATGATGTCCATGAAAGCATTAGGTTACCTTGTCCCTTGACTTACTAACAAGAGGGTTTGTGACTCCTTGAACTAGTGCAAGATGTGAAAGTTGATTGCACTTGTTCTTGCCAAAATGATGCACTACTACAGGATGCTGCTAACGCGACACTATGATCAAAGACCTTTCGATGAAACTATGTGTGATGCAATAATTGCAAACAGTAGTGTAAAAACCCCATCAAAAGAGGTGCAAAACGTTTGTGATGACGGATGCATCAAACAAGGTTCAGATTTTAGTTGCGTGTGCGATGCACGTCATACGGTTCAGTTCAATGAATTGTTTGCGATGAGGAAGAAGAATGGAAATGGGCAGCCAGATGAAGGCATGTGCGGTATACGACATATAGTTCAATCGGATTAACTGTTTGTGATGATGCGAAATAACAAAAAAGGACAGCTAGATAAAGGTGTGTGTGATTGAGGGCATATGCTTCAGAAGGATTAACTGTTTGCGATTAGGCAACAGAATAGAAACGGTCAGCTGATCAAAGGTGTGTGCGATTGATGGCATACATTTCACACGGATGAACTGTTTGCAATTAGCCACAACAAACAGAAACAATTAGACAGATCAACGTGTGTGTGCTAGACGGGCACACATTCTAATTAAAAGAAGCGTGTGTGATGGTAATAAGGAGCGCACATGGTTATTGGAAAAAGACGTGTGCTGACATTGCCTATTGCAGTGCACCAACGTCACGTGCGCGGCCGAGAAAGCGTGCCCACGTTACGCCATCCGAGAATAGTGCCGCACTTAGAAATTATAGAACCGTCAATAAATTTTGAGCATGTGTTCCGTCACATTCCAAATTGCAAACATGTTCTCACCGATCAAAACCTAAACGGTTTCCCACTTAGGAGCGTATTAGTACTCGGTTATAAATACTACTACTCCAAGATGACTGCACATTCCTCCTCAACTCCTCATCCACAAGATGTTAATCCTTCGAGATGTTATTAGTACGACTCAGAGTGCATTTGTACCTGGAAGAATGATCACAGATAACATTTTAGTGGCCTACGAATGTTTTCACACAATAAAGAAAAAAAATGAGTGGTAAAGAGGGTACATGTGCAATCAAACTGGATATGCATAAAGCGTATGACCGAGTAGAGTGGTCCTTTACGAAGGAAATAATGCTGAAATTGGGATTCCAAGAGAAGTGGGTAGATTTAGTTATGCAATGTGTATCCTCTATGGAGTACGGGGTTCAATTTAATAATGAAGAGATTAAGAGCTTTAAACCCACTAGAGGTCTGAGGCAGGGAGACCCCTCTCCCCATATTTATTCTTGTTATGTATGGAGGGGTTGACTGCTCTACTAGATAATGCAGAGGAGAATGGTAATATTTCTGGAGTTAAGGTCTGCACAGATGCCCTATCAATTTCAAACCTTTTATTCACCGATGATTCTTTGATCCTTATGAAAGCGAATGCTATGAATGCGGAGGCGTTGAAATCAGTATTGGACTCTTATTGTTCTACCTCAGGGCAATTGGTGAGCGTTGAAAAAAAAATTCAGTCCAAATATGAAAGTAGAAGATAGAGCACAAATTTGCACAATACTGAATACTATGACTAAAGCCCTCAGTGACAAATATTTGGGTTTACCTACAAATGTGGGCATGGACAAAATTGATTGTTCCCAATTCCTAATTGATCGCATTATTACAAAAAATAGTGGATGGAAGGATGTCACATCCTGATTTTTGGCCCTTTATTTTTCTTTTATTTTTCTAAGTATTTTGCGTGAGATTTCTTTTTCTGTGGCTTTGTGTCTGGAAACTGAAGAAGATGACCTCTTCTTTCTTTCCAGAGTGGCTTGTCATACCCAATCCCTTCTCCAGACCTTGCCATTTTCATCCCAGACCAAATCCCAATATTCTTTTAATTGGGAATATTCCTTTTCTATTAAAGGAATTATCCTTTTTGCCCTAGGTTGTGAAGCAACCTATATTTCCATCACTCCAAAAAAATCCCAAATAATTCTCATAAATTGTTTGGGTCATATCTTCATCAAATGTGGCAAAACGTTTCATTGCCATGTTCAAAAATAATCCTCAAATAATTCTTTTCCTATTCTGCCCTAAATGGCACATTGTGAAGTAAGTGCTATTTCCCTTTGCCCAATTGACCTCAAACTTCTTGGACATCTTTTCATGTCCATATCATTGCCACAAGCCAAAATTCAGCCTCATTTGCCTAGTAATTATTTATTAATGATTTTCCAAAATTTCTATCCAGAAAGAAACTTTGTGAAGGAGGTACAAGCTAGGCATATCCAAATGAGCTGAAATTTATGCATGACCTCAATATCATCATATCATAGCTCTCCACCAAATTTGAGCTCGTGTCATGCCTCCACGTGAGCTCATCTTAAAATCTTTGATTCTATCCAAATTTTCAGTTTGTGAAGCAAGTATATTTTATCTTGCTCCATTATGGCTGAAAATTTTCCTAGGCCTTCTCTTATCCATATAACATATCTCCACCAAATTTGGGCATATTTCATCTAGCCATTTTCCCTCGGGAAGTTTTGCAAGTTTCTGTCCAGAGGAGATGTTTGTGAAGCAAGTACCATTTTGGTTTATCCTATTGGTATGAAACTTTTACAGCATCTTCATATGACCAAATAACCTTGCCATGCCAAATCTCAGCTCAAGTGGCTTCTTAAATTGAGTGCATCATCCTAATTTCTTTTCTGGACCATTTTGGTTAGTTGCAAAGCAACTATATTAATCCTTGATCCAAGTCTCTCCAAACTTCACAGGATTCTTGTCCTTCCTAGCCTAAACCCCCCAAACAACTCATTTGGCTCCAAGATCTTCTCTGATGATCACTGCATCATGATTAAGTTTGATGCAGTAAACTTTAGAGGTTAATTCCTATCTAACCACAACATCTTTTACCGAGCTACCACCTCAGTTGCAACCTGCCCTGGAAGGACTCCCCCTTAGACAACATTTTACAACCCTTGGCACCAAGGTTATCAGAATCGTGATTTTGAATCGGATCGGAGCTTTGATGGTAGGATTGCAAATCATAGAATCTTCACTATCAGGATTGTAGAAATGTAGATTCTAATAACTAAAATATTAGAATCATAGAGGTAAGTTTGGATCATAAAGTCATAGAATTGTATAAAAGAATTGCGATTCTGACAACCTTGCTTGGCACCTTCTCCTCGCTACGCTGCGTGGTGACCATTGTTTTGTTATGCACTGGCCGCGTCCAGAGCGTCTTCTTGCTCGGGCCCCTCTCCTGGTCGTCGTTTCAGCGAGCACGGGCGTGTCTCCCAGCTCACCCGCATTCTCGCCGTCCCCATGGACTTCTATCCCCCTCCGGAAATCTCCTCGCTGGCGCTCGTCGTCGCGCGCCCACGGGAAACCTGTAGTCGACGGTCTCTGTTCGCGTCGTGGCTTCTTCCTCCTCGTGTCCCCGAGCACCACCTCGTCTCTGTGACCTCTGTGCCTCATCCACGTCTCCCTCGTCTCCTTCCTTGTGCCTCCCCATGACTGTTGTGGCCAGCAGAGCTTCGGCCCGACGTGCTCGGCGGCAACTGATAACCCACAAGTATAAGGGATCGCAACAGTTTTCGAGGGTAGAGTATTCAACCCAAATTTATTGATTCGACACAAGGGGAGCCAAAGAATATTCTCAAGTATTAGCGGTTGAGTTGTCAATTCAACGACACCTAGATAACTTAGTATCTACAGCAAAGTATTTAGTAGCAAAGTAGTATGGAAGTAACCGTAACGGTAGCAAAAGTAACAGTAGCAGTTTTGTAGTAATTGTAACAACAGCAACGGTAAAGTAAATAAGCAAAGCACAATATGTGAAAAGCTCATAGGCATTGGATCGGTGATGGATAATTATGTCGGATGCAATTCATCATGTAACAGTTATAACATAGGGTGACACAAAACTAGCTACAGTTCATCAATGTAATGTAGGCATGTATTCCGAATATAGTCATACGTGCTTATGGACAAGAACTTGCATGCCATCTTTTGTCCTACCCTCCCATGGCAGCGGGGTCCTAGTGGAAACTAAGGGATATTAAGGGTTCCTTTTAATAGAGTACCGGACCAAAGCATTAACACATAGTGAATACATGAACTCCTCAAACTATGGTCATCACCGAGAATTATCCTGATTATTGTCACTTCGGGGTTGTCGAATCATAACACATAATAGGTGACTATAGACTTGCAAGATAGGATCAAGAACTCACATATATTCATGAAAACATAATAGGTTCAGATTTGAAATCATGGCACTCGGGCCCTAGTGACAAGCATTAAGCATAGCAAAGTCATAACAACATCAATCTCAGAACATAGTGGATACTAGGGATCAAACCCTAACAAAACTAACTCGATTACATGGTAAATCTCATCCAGCCAATCACCGTCCAGCAAGCCTACGATGGAATTACTCACGCACGGCGGTGAGCATCATGAAATTGGTGATGGAGGATGGTTGATGATGACGATGGCGACGAATCCCCCTCTCTGGAGCCCCGAACGGACTCCAGATCAGCCCTCCCGAGAGAGATTAGGGCTTGGCGGCGGCTCCGTATCGTAAAACGCAATGAAACTTTCTCTCTGATTTTTTTCTCCGTGAAAGCAAATATATGGAGTTGGAGTTGAGGTCGGTGGACGTCCAGGGGCCCACGAGGCAGAGGGCGTGCCCTAGGGGAGGGGGCGCGCCCCCACCCTCGTGGACAGGGTGTGGGCCCCCTAATGCTGATTCTTTTGCCAATATTCTTTATTTATTCTGAAAAGTTGCTCCATGGATTTTCAGGTCATTCCGAGAACTTTTATTTCTGCACAAAAATAACACCATGGCAGTTCTGCTGAAAACAGCGTCAGTCCGGGTTAGTTCCATTCAAATCACGCAAGTTAGAGTCCAAAACAAGGGTAAAAGTGTTTGGAAAAGTAGATATGACGGAGACGTATCAGCAACCAACTCGGCCTCCCTCGCCCCAGCTATAAATAGCCCCTCCCTGCAGCGCCCGAGCACTCCAAGCTCATCCCCAGTCCCCCTCTAGCCTCCCCGACCGATCCAACAAGCTTCAAGAGCTCCACAGCCCGTCCCATGCCATCACGACCGCCACCTCTACCCCTCTTCGATTCGGGCGAGCCCTGCCTCTTCCCTCCCTATCTCCACCACCACCAGCTTCACTGAGCTCCCGCGAGTTCCCCCATCCACTTCCCTCGTCGCCAGAGCAACCTCAGCGCCGAACCCATCGGTGGCCGAACCAGCCGTCCGTCACGTTCAACATCCCATTCATTCCAGTGCTCTCTGGCAAGCGTGACTCCTCCAGTCGGATGCGCCTCTCCGCGCCGTTCATCTCGGTGGTCGGAGCTCCGCCTAAGGTGGACCGAGCCGCCGGAACGAGCGCCGGCGCCGGCCCTGTCCTTTGCTCCATCGGGCGAGTGACGAGGAGAAGAAGAAGGAGGCGGGAGGAGGGAGTTGAGCAAGCGCGTGGACCTCGTGGCCCCACCCGGCAGCCGCTCAAGCCCCGACCCCACCTTGCCATGTCATTCTAGTGGAAATGTATTCCTCAAAATACGTTTCCCCTCTCTCTAATCGCACTTTGGTTTTGTTTCAGGATGGAATATGCTTTCACTGCTCTGAAGACGTATTCACTGGAAGGTGCTTTCTCCTTTTCAGTTCAGCCGGCCGAAGTGATTATTTTGTGAATGTTCACTGCTTTAGTTGATTTTCTGCCTAAAAAGTGAACGGCCACAACTTTTCACTCCTAACTCCGATTGAGGTGAATCCAATGCCCACATCTTTGTCTCGTTGAGCCCGTTCTGTTCCCATCATTTTCACCATGTTTTGAAATTGTGAAAATGACCTTTATGCCCTTGCCCTAATCAGCCCCCTTTGAGAGAGAATCTTTTTTGGCGTTTCGTTCCATGAGATTTCCGCACTTCTCCCCGGTGCATCCTTCATCCCCAGGCAAGCCACAACACCCACTTGCATGATAGTCATGCAGTAGCCATGGTTTTCAACTTGAATATTTAATAAAAGTTTGCCTGTTATCTGTCTGCTTAGTTGCTACTGTTATCGTGGTTTCGGTTATGCTCATGGTTTCGTGTTCACTTGCATGCTATTCCGGTGCATCTTTCTATCTTGTGACACTTTCTTGTATTATGTTCGTAAGTCATGCTTGGTAGTAGTACCTGTTGGTATCGGTAATGTGCTTTGTTGCATGACGATTGTCGGTTACCCAGTACTGTTGATATGCATGTTTCTTTGCATCTAGCTGGTTATATGCTTATCTGGTAGAATGCTTGATATGTTCTTGCATGGTATTTATTGTTGATGCTCGTGGTCCTGCCATGTTTCTGAGTAGTGTACTTGTGATGTTCATGCTAATCAGTATGCCATGCTCAGTCGGATATATGATTTATTGTTTTTGAGATGTTAAGTAGTGATGTTGCACAACCATGCTTATGTTGAAATCATGCTCATGCATTTTAGTTGCATCATGTTATTTTCTTATGACTCAGCTTGTCGCATTCAAGTTTAACCGGACTTAATTGAACTTGAACAACTGTTGGCTGAGTCATGGTGCCACCATATCAAGCTGACCAATGCAACCACATTTTCCTTTATGGGAAGGTACTAACTAGGTCTATTGTCATGCCTCCCTCCGGTGCCTCCAATGAGTGAAGGTTATGCACGGGCGCTACCTTGGCCGGGTAGGACGGCATCAGCCTTGTGTGCCCGTTGTTGTGATTGGTATACCATTGTCCCCGTTTGGGACCGTTTATTGTTTTGCCACGATGGTGGTTGTTGATGCCTTTGGTAAGCTGATACGTCCATTTTGCATCATGCTTTTATATTGGTATTTATTGCATTATGGGCTGTTATTACACGTTATGTCACAATACTTATGGATATTATCTCTTATTTTACAAGGTTTACATGAAGAGGGAGAATGCCGGCAGCTGGGATTCTGGGCTGGAAAAGGAGCAAATATTGGAGACCTATTCTGCACAGCTCCAAAAGTCCTGACTCCACGAAAGTCATTTTGGGAATTAATAAAAAATATTGAGCGGAAGAAATACCTGAGGGGGCCACCCACCATCCACGAGGGTGGGGGCGCGCCCTACCCCCTGGGCGCGCCCCTGCCTCATGGGCCACCTGGCTTCCCTCCGGTGCCCATCTTCTACTATATGAAGTCTTTTACCCAGAAAAAATTATAAGCAAGCTTTTGGGACGAAACTCCACCGCCACGAGGTGGAACCTTGGCGGAACCAATCTAGGGCTCCAGCGGAGCTGTTCTGCCGGGGAAACTTCCCTCCGGAAGGGGGAAATCATCACCATCGTCATCACCAACGATCATCTCATCGAGAGGGGGTCAATCTCGATCAACATCTTCACCAGCACCATGTCCTCTCAAACCCTAGTTCATCTCTTGTATCCAATCTTTGTACCAAAACCTTAGATTGGTACCTGTGGGTTGCTAGTAGTGTTGATTACTCCTTGTAATTGATGCTAGTTGGTTTATTTGGTGGAAGATCATATATTCAGATCCTTAATGCATATTAATACCCCTCTAATTATGAACATGAATATGCTTTGTGAGTAGTTACATTTGTTTCTAAGGACATAGGTGAAGTCTTGCTATTAGTAGTCATGTGAATTTGGTATTCGTTCGATATTTTGATGAGATGTATGTTGTCTCTCCTCTAGTGGTGTTATCTGAACGTCGACTACATGACGCTTCACCATTATTTGGGCCTAGAGGAAGGCATTGGGAAGTAATAAGTAGATGATGGGTTGCTAGAGTGACAGAAGCTTAAACCCTAGTTTATGAGTTTCTTCGTAAGGGGCTAATTTCGATCCATATGTTTCATGCTATGGTTAGGTTTACCTTAATACTTCTTTTGTAGTTGCGGATGCTTGCAATAGGGGTTAATCATAAGTGGGATGCTTTTCCAAGAAAGGCAGTACCCAAGCACCGGTCCACCCACATATCAAATTATCAAAGTAATGAACGCGAATTATATGAACGTGATGAAAACTAGCTTGACGGTAATTCCCATGTGTCCTCGGGAGCGCTTTTCTCATTATAAGTACTTGTCCAGGCTTGTCCTTTGCTACAAAAAGGGTTGGGCCACCTTGCTGCACCTTATTTACTTTCATTGCTTGTTACCCGTTACAAATTATCTTATCACAAAACTATCAGTTACCTACAATTTTAGTGCTTGCATAGAATACCTTACTGAAAACCGCTTGTCATTTCCTTCTGCTCCTCGTTGGGTTCAACACTCTTACTTATCGAAAGGACTATGATAGATCCCCTAGACTTGTGGGTCATCAAGACTCTTTTCTGGCACCGTTGCCGGGGAGTGAAGCGCCTTTGGTAAGTGGAACTTGGTAAGGAAACATTTATATAGTGTGCTGAAATTTACTGTCACTTGTTACTATGGAACATAATCCTTTGAGGGGCTTGTTCGGGGTATATTCACCCCGACCAGTAGAGCAAAGAGTTGCTCCTCAACCCACTGAACCTACTGAAAATGTTTATTTTGAAATTCCTTCGGGTATGGTAGAGAAATTGCTAGCTAATCCCTTTGCAGGAGATGGAACATTGCATCCTGATTTACACCTAATCTATGTGGATGAAGTTTGTGGATTAATTAAGCTTGCAGGTATGCCCGATGATGTTATCAAGAAGAAGGTCTTCCCTTTATCTTTGAAGGGAGATGCATTGACATGGTATAGGCTATGTGATGATATGGGATCCTGGGACTACAAACGATTGAAATTGGAATTTCACCAGAAGTTTTATCCTTTGCATCTTGTTCATCGTGGTCGCAATTATATATATAATTTTTGGCCTCACGAAGTAAAAAGCATCGCTCAAGCTTGGGGGAGGCTTAAGTCAATGTTATATTCATGCCCCAATTATGAGCTCTCAAGATAAATGATTATCAAAAAAAATTATGCTCGGCTTTCTCTCAATAATCGCTCCATGCTGATACTTCTTGTGCTGGGTCTTTTATGATGAAGACTATTGAATTCAAATGGGATTTATTGGAAAGAATTAAACGCAGCTCTGAAGATTGGTATTCCAATGATGGGAAGGAGTCAGGTATGACACCTAAGTTTGATTGTGTTAAATCTTTTATGGATACCGATGCTTTTCGTGGATTTAGCACTAAATATGGACTTGACTCTGAGATAGTAGCTTCTTTCTGTGAATCATTTGCTACTCATGTTGATCTCCCTAAGGAGAAGTGGTTTAAATATAATCCTCCCACTGAAATAAAAGTAGTTGCACCTATTACAGTTGAAGAAAAGACTATCACTTATAATGATCATATTGTTCCTTCCTCTTATATTGAGAAACCACCTTTCCCTATTAGGATAAAAGATCATGCTAAAGCTTCAACTGTGGTTCGTAAGAGTAATACTAGAACATATACACCACCTGAGAAAATTAAAGTTGAACCTAGTATTGCTATGGTTAAAGATCTCTTGGCTGATAATATTGATGGGCATGTTATTTATTTCTGTGATCAAGCTGCTAGAATTGCTAGACCCGATGCTAAGAAACATAGACCCATTGTAGGCATGCCTGTTATTTCAGTTAAAATAGGAGATCATTGTTATCATGGCTTATGTGATATGGGTGCTAGTGCTAGTGCAATCCCTTATTCCTTATATGAAGAAATTATGCATGATATTACACCTGCAGAGGTAGAAGAAATTGATGTTACAATTAAGCTTGCCAATAGAGATGCTATTTCACCAATTGGGATTGTTAGAGATGTTGAAGTCTTGTGTGGGAAAGTTAAATATCCTGCTGATTTTCTTGTTCTTGGTTCCCCACAAGATGACTTTTGTCCCATCATATTTGGTAGCCCCTTCTTGAACACTGTTAATGCTAAGATAGATTGCAAAAAGGATGTTGTTACTATTGATTTGGGAGATATATCTCATGATTTTAATTTTGCTAAGTTTCATAGACAACCCCATGATAAAGATTCCCTAGTAAGGATGAAATTATTGGTCTTGCTTCTATTGCCGTGCCTCCTAATGATCCTTTAGAACAATATTTGCTAGACCATGAAAATGATATGTTTATGAATGAAAGAAGGGAAATAGATGAAGTATTCTTTAAACAGGGACCTATTTTGAAACAAAAATTGCCTGTTGAAATTCTAGGGGATCCCCCTCCACCCAAGGGTGATCCCGTGTTTGAGCTTAAACCATTACCTGATACTGTTAAATATGCTTATCTTGATGAAAAGAAGATATATCCTGTTATTATTAGTGCTAACCATTCAGAGCAGGAAGAGGAAAGAATATTGAAAACTCTAAAGAAGCACTGTGCTGCTATTGGATATACTCTTGATGATCTTAAGGGCATTAGTCCCACTCGATGCCAACACAAAATAAAATTGGAGGAAGGCGCCAAACCAGTTATTAATCACCAATGACGATTAAATCCTAAGATGAAAGAAGTGGTAAGAAAGGAAATACTGAAGCTCCTTGAGGCAGGTATAATTTATCCCGTTGCTGATAGTCAGTGGGCAAGTCCTATCCATTGTGTCCCTAAGAAGGGAGGTATTACTGTGGTTCCTAGTGATAAAGATGAATTGATCCCGCAAATAATTATTACAGCTTATAGGATGGTAATTGATTTCCGCAAATTAAATAAAGCTACTAAAAAGGATCATTACCCTTTACCTTTTATTGATCAAATGGTAGAAAGACTATCCAAACATACACATTTTTGCTTTCTAGATGGTTACTCTGGTTTCTCTCAAATACCTGTGTCAGCAGAGGATCAAGAAAAGACCACTTTTACTTGCCCTTTCGATACCTTTGCTTATAGACGTATGCCTTTTGGTTTATGTAATGCACATGCTACCTTTCAAAGATGCATGATGGCTATATTCTCTGACTTTTGTGAAAAGATTTGTGAGGTTTTCATGGATGATTTCTCCATTTATGGGTCCTCTTTTGATGATTTCTTGAGCAACCTTGATTGAGTTTTGCAGAGATGTGAAGATACTAGTCTCGTCTTGAATTGGGAAAAGTGCCACTTTATGGTTAATGAAGGTATTGTCTTGGGGCATAAAATTTCTGAAAGAGGTATTGTAGTTGATAAAGCTAAAGTCGATGCAATTGAAAAGATGTTGTGTCCCAAGGACATCAAAGGTATAAGAAGTTTCCTTGGTCATGCCGGTTTTTATAGGAGGTTCATTAAGGACTTCTCTAAAATTTCTAGGACTCTGACTAATCTATTGCAAAAATATATTCCCTTCATTTTTTATGATAATTGTGTAGAAGCGTTTGAAATACTTAAGAAAGCTTTGATTTCTGCACCTATTGTTCAGCCACCTGATTGGAATTTACCCTTTGAAATTATGTGTGATGCTAGTGATTATGCTTTAGGTGTTGTTCTAGGACAAAAAGTTGATAAGAAACTAAATGTGATTCAATATGCTAGTAAAACACTAAACACTGCCCAGAGAAATTATTCTACTATAGAAAAAGAATTCTTAGCAGTTGTATTTACTTGTGATAAGTTCAGACCTTATATTGTTGATTCTAAAGTAACTATTCACACTGATCATGCTGCTATTAAGTATCTTATGGAAAAGAAAGATGCTAAACCTAGACTTATTAGATGGGTTCTCCTACTACAAGAATTTGATTTGCATATTATTGATAGAAATGGAGCTGAGAACCCCGTTGCAGACAACTTGTCTAGGTTAGAGAATGTTCTTGATGACCCACTACCTATTGATGGTAGCTTTCCTAATGAACAATTAGCTGTCATAAATGCTTCTCGTACTACTCCATGGTATGTTGATTATGCTAATTACATTGTTGCTAAATTCATACCACCTAGTATCACATACCAGCAAAATAAAAAGTTGCTCTATGATTTAAGACATTACTTCTGGTATGACCCATACATTTATAAAGAAGGAGTAGATGGTGTTATTAGACGTTGTGTACCTGAGCATGAACAGGAACAGATCCTATGCAAGTGTCACTCCGAGCATATGGAGGACACCACGCTGGAGATAGAACTGCAGATAAGGTATTGCAATCCGGTTTTTATTGGCCTACTCTCTTCAAAGATGCCCGTAAGTTTGTCTTGTCTTGTGATGAATGGCAAAGAATTGGTAATATTAGTCGACGTCAAGAAATGCCTATGAATTATTCTCTTGTTATTGAACCATTTGATGTTTGGGGCTTTGATTATTTGGGACCGTTTCCTGCCTCTAATGGGTATAAACATATTTTAGTTATTGTTGATTACGTTACTAAGTGGGTAGAAGCTATTCCAACTAGTAGTGCTGATCATAACACCTCTATTAAGATTCTTAAAGAAGTTATTTTTTCAAGGTTTGGAGTCCCTAGATACTTAATGACTGATGGTGGTTCACATTTTATTCATGGTGCTTTTTGTAAAATGCTTGCTAAGTATGACGTTAATCATAGAATTGCATCTCCATATCACCCACATTCTAGTGGTCAAGTAGAATTGAGTAACAGAGAGCCCAAATTAATTTTGCAAAAGACTGTGAATAGATCTAGAAAGAATTGGTCCAAGAAACTTGATGATGCATTATGGGCTTATAGAACTGCATATAAAAATCCTATGGGTATGTCTCCATACAAAATGGTTTATGGAAAGGCATGTCACTTACCTCTGGAACTAGAACATAAGGCATATTGGGCCATTAAAGAGCTCAATTATGATTTCAAACTTGCCGGTGAGAAGAGGTTATTTGACTTTAGCTCACTTGATGAATGGAGAACGCAAGCCTATGAGAATGCCAAATTGTTTAAAGAAAAAGTTAAAAGATGGCATGACAAGAGGATACAAAAGCGTGAGTTTAATGTAGGTGATTATATGTTGCTATACAACACTAGTTTAAGATTTTTTGCAGGAAAACTTCTCTCTAAATGGGAAGGACCTTACGTCATCTAGGAGGTCTATCGTTCTGGTGCCATAAAAATCAACAACTTCGAAGGCACGAACCCAAAGGTGGTGAACGGTCAAAGAATCAAACATTATATCTCAGGTAACCCTAGAAATGTTGAAACTAATGTTATTGAAACCGTAACCCCGAAGGAATACATAAGGGACACTTTCCAGAATGTTTCAGACTCCGAAAAGGAATAGGTATGTGGTATGGTAAGTAAACCAACTCCAAAACAGCTCTAGTAGCAATTTTTCCCGTTTTGGAATATTTAAGAAAATAGGAAAATAATAAGTAGTCTGGGAAGGTCACGAGGCATCCATGAGGGTGGAAGGCGCGCCCTACCCCCTGGGCGCGCCCCCTGCCTCGTGGGCACCTCGTGTGCTCTCCGGACTCTGTTTTCTTGCACGATACTTCTTTTGGTCGGTAAAAATTCATTATTTAATCTCCCGAAGGTTTTGACCACCGTATCACGCAAATATCCTCTGTCTTTGTCACGAGCTGGTTTTTGTCAGATTTGTCAGGGCCAGGTGTTGGTGTCAAAACCGGCGGATCTCGGGTAGGGGGTCTCGATCTGTGCGTCTAAGGCCAATGGTAACAGGAGGCAAGGGACACAATGTTTACCCAGGTTTGGGCCCTCTCGATGGAGGTAAAACCCTACTTCCTGCTTGATTGATATTGATGATATGCGTGTTACAAGAGTTGATCTACCACGAGGTCGTAGAGGCTAAACCCTAGAAGCTAGCCTATGATGATTAAGAATGTTGTGATCGTCCCCATACGGACCGAACTCTCCGGTTTATATAGACACCGGAGAGGGCTAGGGTTTAC
Organism: Triticum dicoccoides; assembly: GCF_002162155.2. Taxonomy (NCBI): domain Eukaryota; kingdom Viridiplantae; phylum Streptophyta; class Magnoliopsida; order Poales; family Poaceae; genus Triticum; species Triticum dicoccoides. The sequence continues at coordinate 618,553,178 of NC_041387.1, read as the reverse complement.
ATGGAGTCGGTTACAAGGAAGGAAACATAATATCCGAATCGCCAAGCTTGTCTTCCATGCAAAGGAGAGTCCCATCCGGACACGGGACGAAGTCTTGATTCTTGTATCTTCATAGTCTAACAGTCTGGCCAAAGTATATAGTCCGGATGTCCGGATATCCCCTAATCCAGGACTCCCTCAGTAGCCCTAGAACCAGGCTTCAATGACGATGAGCCTGGCGCGCAGTTTGTCTTTGGCATTGCAAGGCAGGTTCCATCTCCGAATACTCCAAAGTATTTATTGTAACGAGTGGTGTCCGGGTATCCATCAATGTTGTACTCCTCGGCTTCTGTGCTTCAATAATGACCATCTCCACGTGTCAAGCAAATACGAGGAGTGTAACACCCCGGATACGACTTTCCATAATTGTAACTCCAACTCTTGCCTTTTCCGGAGATGTGATTTATTATTTCCTCCGTAGCTGGGTTTTTGTCTGTTGTTTTGCATTTTGTTCTTGTTATGCATCTCGTCTCATGTCATCATTCGCATTGCATCAGCATCTTTTTCTTAAAACTTGCATTCGTTCGTCGTTGCCGTTCTCCCTTTTGCCTTCATCACCGTCCCTCGGACCGCTTTGCCTTCGTTGACCGTTCCAGACCAACCGGGTTCTCGTTTCCCTCTTGTTTGACCACCTTATCTCTTTGCACAGCCATGGACTCTCTTTCGCAACCTCGCGCACGTCCGAATGCTTCCCGAACCCGACCCGAACGGTCATGACCAGTGGGTCCGGAACAATCCCGAGTTATCCTAAGCATCATCTGTTCTTTGTTTAGACCACCGAAGCCGTCGGATCAAAATCTAGGGGCTCAAATCCCCTCTCGTATTAGCCACCTACTATATATAGACCCCTCACCTAATCTAGACATACCACCTAATTTCTAGGGATCCTACCCTAGCGCCGCCACCTTCTCCCTCGGGATCCCTCCCGATCCCCTCGATTCACCTAGCTAGCGCCGCCGCCTCCTCAATTTCAGCGCCACCCAACCAAATCACGGCCAGCCGAGCACCTCCTCCTTCCTCTGCCAGCTCGATCTTCCCCATCCCGCGCCCGAGCTCCTTCTCCTCATCGAGCCGGGGTTCCCTGCAGCAGCAACAGCAACTCCCGCATCCCCGACTCCAGAGCCACCGGATCCAGCCGCCGACGAGCTCCAGCCTGGTCGCCCCGTCGCGCCCCCTCCTGGTTCTCCTTTCTCATCCCCGTGCCTCACCTCTCTCTTTCGTGAGTTTCTACAGGAGCAGCAGGAAACCGCCATGGACGCCCGAGTCCGACGGCGACTTTGACCTTCAGGCCACCCGGAGCGTGCCCCTGCTTCCTCGACCTCCTGACCCCCCCTCACGCTCGAGCCACACAGGAGACGAGCACCCCGCAGCAGCGCTCGACCCCGCGATCGTCTTCTCGCCCAGACGGCCACCTCGCCAGCATCCCAGGAACCAAGCTCCGCCGCCCGCTCTGCCGCCTCGCCTTGATCCTGCTCTATGCCGCCCTTCGCTGGAGTCCTAAACCGCGCTAGGCCGCCGCTGCGTCCCCTGCTTCCCCTCGCGCAGGCCTCTGCCTCCTCTTCATCGAGCAGGAGCGCTCTCCCCCAAGTCATGTTGCTGCCTCTGTTCGAGAGGAGGATGACGCGGTCGACGCCCGCGTTGACTGCACCTCGTCCGCAAGCGACCGCCAGGTGGGCTCCAAGGCCCGGCTGCACCCCCCAGCCGGCCTCCCTCTGCTTCCAATCGGGCCTCAGCCCATGGGTGAGCAGCACCTCCAGCCACTCTCCTGTCCTGTGCAGCCCGTTAGCAGATGCGGCCCATATCATGTTTTTTTCCAGTTCGGCGATTTTGCTATTTATCCAGAGTTTGCTGTTTTACAGAAAAACCCTCATGTTCATGCATGTTATAACTAATTAACCATGCATCGGTTTAAAATGTTTTATACATGTAAAATGCTTAGAATTTTGTCTAGTTTCATAATATCCAATTTTCATCCATGTTTAAAATGTTTAAAATGATGTTTGTTTAAATTTGCTTAAATCACATGCTAAAATGATTTATTTCGTAACTAAATAACTGTAGCTCCAATTTTAATAAACATTATATGTAAATGGGATGGAAAAATGCCTAGTTTAACATGGTGCACTTTGTTTTATTGTTTTAGGGCAGAACAGTATCAAATTCATAATTTGCATGTGGGGATTTACCGGAATTGTTGTTTGTAACTTCCGGCCTCATTTAAACTTGCTTAGATAGGTAGTTTTCTCTTGCTTCACCTCTTGCCATGTTTAACAACATTTAATATTGTTGGGTACAAAACCGAGAGAGAACTAAATAATTGATGTGGTGTTTCGTCAATATGTAACTCGTTGCATATTGAGCTCCACTTAACTTGTAGTATTGTTTGTTGCACTTTGCCATGCCTCATTAAACCGTTCATGCATCATACTTCTTTGTGCATCATGCCATGTTTATGCTTGTGCATTTACCATGTTGTTTGTTTCTTTCCGGTGTTGCTTCTTAGTTCCGGTAATGTTGCGTTCATGAGGATTCGTTCGACTATGTTGGTTCATCTTCTTCATGGACTCGTTCTTTTTCCTAGCGGGATTTTAGGCAAGATGATCGCTACCCTGGATCTCACTACTATCATTGCTATGCTAGTTAGTTCGTTCTATCGCTTTGCTGCGCTACCTATCGCTTGCTCTTCAAGCCTCGCTATTTGCCATGTCAGCCTCTAACCTTTGTCACCCTTCCTAGAAAACCATTGCTTGGCTATGTTACCGCTTTGCTCAGCCCCTCTTATAGCGTTGTTAATTGCTGGTGAAGTTGAAGATTGCCCCATGATGGACATGATTATGTTGGGATATCACAATATCTCTTATTTAATTAATGCATCTATATATTTTGTAAAGGGTGGAAGGCTCGGCCTTATGCCTGGTGTTTTGTTCCACTCTTGCCGCCCTAGTTTCCGTCATACCGGTGTTATGTTCCGGGATTTTGTGTTCCTTACGCGGCTGGGTGATTTATGGGACCCCCTTGACAGTTCGCTTCGAATAAAACTCCTCCAGCAAGGCCCAACCTTGGTTTTACCATTTGCCTCACCTAGCCCTTTTTCCCTTGGGTTTCCGGAGCCCGAGGGTCATCTTTATTTTAGCCCCCCCGGGCCAGTGCTTGTCTAAGTGTTGGTCCGAACCAGAGCCCTTTGCAGCGCCCCCTCAGGGAAACTTGAGGTCTGGTTTTAGTTGTACGGATTGCTCATCCGGTGTTGCCCTGAGAACGAGATATGTGCAGCTCCTATCGGGATTGTCGACGCATCGGGCGGCTTTGCTGGTCTTGTTTTACCATTGTCGAAATGTCTTGTAAACCGGGATTCCGAGTCTGATCGGGTCTTCCTGGGAGAAGGTATATCCTTCGTTGATCGCGAGAGCTTATCATGGGCTAAGTTGGGACACCCCTGCAGGGTATAAACTTTCGAAAGCCATGCCCGCAGTTATGGGCAGATGGGAATTTGTTAATGTCCGGTTGTAGATAACTTGACACCAGATCCGAATTAAAACGCATCAACCGTGTGTGTAGCCGTGTTGGCTCTTTTCGGCGGAGTCCGGGAAGTGAACACGGTTTTTGGGTTATGTTTGACGTAAGTAGGAGTTCAGGATCACTTCTTGATCATTGCTAGCTTCACGACCGTTTCTCTTGCTCTCTTCTCGCTCTTATTTGCGTATGTTAGCCACCATATATGCTTAGTCGCTGCTGCAGCCTCACCACCTTACCCCTACCTTTCCCTTTAAGCTTTGCTAGTCTTGATACCCATGGTAATGGGATTGCTGAGTCCTCGTGGCTCACAGATTACTACAACAACAGTTGCAGGTACAGGTTATGCGATGATCATGGCGCGAGAGCGATGCTTGCTTGTTTCGGAGTTCTTCTTCTGCTTCTTCTTCGATCAGGGGATAGGTTCCAGGTCGGCAGCCTGGGCTAGCAGGGTGGATGTCATTTGACTTTCTGTTTGTGTTTCATCCGTAGTCGGATGTTGACTTATGTATGGTTGTATTGATGTATTCTTGTGGCATTGTATGCTTCTTGTATGTATCCCCATCTATTATGTAATGTTTATGTAATGGTATCCACCTTGCAAAAGTGTATCAATATGCGGTTCTATCCTTGGTGGGACCTTCGAGTCTCTTTAGGATAGTATCGCATATTGGGCGTGACAAGTTGGTATCAGAGCCTCGACCGACCATAGGAGCCCCCTTGATTGTTGGCCGTTGTTGAGTCTAGAAGAAAACTATTTTGAGTCTTAGGATTATATATATCAGAGAGTAGGATTCTTTTTACTCCTCAGCCCCTTCGTCGCTCTGGTGAGGTCTCCTGACGTAGATGTTTTGACTTTCCTCTCCTCAAATTTCACTAAAAACATTTAGGATCACGCGGGTATCTTGGACTCGTTCCGATGGTTTTGTGACGAGAACATTGTTCTTGGTGCCTCCTATCTTTTATGTGGCAGTGACCCGGGGAGTTGAGCTCCGAGGTGTTGTCGTCACAATTTTATCGTTGCAGTTCTGGAATACCTGAGTTTTGCCGACATCGAAAATCTCTTTTATGCAGTTGTTGGTGAGATAACCTCGACGCCACCCAGTACTGGGGAGTTCAGGAGTATTGCCATAACTCGTATAATGGATGCTTTTCGAAGGTTGAGGTACACGATTTCCGAAGGTTTCTTGGTTATGTGTTGACGGATGGATACAGCTGGATGTAGGGATTGTTAGTTTGGGTGAGATATATTGCTTCCCCTGTATCCCCAACACCAGATTGCATAACCAGAAAGTTTCGGGAGTTTATAGGTGGGAATTCAAGTAGCTCCTAGAATATCTTTCTGACAGATGCATGATATGGATTGGGTAAATCTCTATCATATGTATTTGTTCCGGCTTATTCTGCAAGCCAAATCCTTTGTTTTGTTTTATTTGTGGTATTCGAGTTGCTTCGAAGTCAAGTGTTGATCCATACCTTTCCTAAATGGTGTTCTCATATTGCTATGTGAATACTAATCCTTTTGATCATTGAGGTTGTCATGTTAATTCTTTTCCAACCGGTGCGCTTCTCTTCGAGATGATCCCATCATTCTCTCCATCCGCAAGATCAATTCTAAGTTTTCTCAACGGTGTTTGTTTCATCCATTCCAAGTTGTCTTTGTTTTCCCCGCCCTCCCACCCTTTTTCTTCAAGGACTCAGATTTCTTAATCAAGTATCCATCTTATGGATGTGAAGTTTCTCCATTCTTTTCCGTCAATGTTCTTATCCGGTGATTCTCACGAAGATACTAACGGAGCTTCAAGTTCATTACTATTCGTCTGTTTTCTTCTCCGGTGGATTAATTTCAATCTTTCAGTGTTGATCATATTCTTTTCCTCGTGTCAAATGCTTTTTCATGTCGGTGCACCTCTCAATCACTCACCTCTTTCTATTCATTTGTTCCAGAGTGTTGAAGATATCTCAAAAGATTTGTGTTTCCATTCTTAATCCGTTCAAGCTATTTGGAGATTGTTATCTCATTCAAGCCATTTATTTCAACCGGTGCAATCTCTCTTTAAAATTATTTCCAATGGTGTTTTCTTTTGAGTGGGCCCTAACCCACAGGTCTTTTCCCAGGATCTTACCTGACTCTTCTAATTATTCCGGAGCTATTCCAAATTCTTTTCAGAGTTTGACGTAAGAATGAATTATCATCAGTCAAATGTCTTTCTCCAAGATCTTTCAAATTCTTTCGTCGTTGGTTCAACCTTTCTAATTTTCATTCCGGAGTATCTCAAAAATTGGCATGGTGGTTCTCATCATCATTCTCAACATGTGAAGACCGAAGAAGAGTTTCTCTTAAATCTTGGTCCATTCTCTTGAAGATTCATGGTTCTAGCTTCATGCCATCCTCATAATTGTTTTTGATTGTGGATATTCTTTTCACCCATCCGGAGCATTTCATGAGTTGTTTTCATTTCTTTCCTTCGAAGGCCATCATGTCATAATTCTTCATTCTCAGCGTGTAGCTATCATTCTCCAAATCTTACCGATGCATCACTCAAGTGGTCTACAATCAGTTCATGATCTCTTCATTCTCATGTATCTAAATCCCCTCAAGTATAATCATTCGTTTTCCAATTCTTCCCGGTGAATTGTGCCCTTGCTACTCTCCTTTCCAATTTTTACGGTGGTTCGTTCAAGATTTTCACTTCCTTTGTTATCATATCAATTTATTCGTTGTTTCAATCTCACCGGTGGTTCCATCAATACCTTCACAAGCTTGCATGATATCTCTCTTAATTCTTTCTACGAGAATAAGTAGTATGCCAAATCCGTTGCTTGTCATCAATTTAAATTGGTGAAGGATACGCATTATGTAATTCTTATTTTTGCTTCATCCAAGTGATCTAGCTTCTTCTATCCAGAGTTGTTCATCATGTCACATTTCCCGGTTCGAGATGCTTCATCTTTTTTTTCCAGAATTCCAAGTTTTTCTGCATTATCTCGTCGCGAAGCTTCATCTAAATCATCACAAGGCTCACCTTGTTCTTTCAACTTCTCTTTCTTTCTATCATTCTTTTATTACCGGAGTTCTTCTTGGAGGCTCTACATGGTGGTTCGTCAAGGATTCTTTTCATTCTTCAATTGTTCTTCAAGATTTCTCTCGAAGTTATGACCCGCCAAGCTATACTCTAAAATAAACATGGTGTTCAACACACGTTTTGTTTTGGGGAGTTCAAGCTTTCTTCATCTTACATTCCAAAGTGTAATTCCTTCTATCTTATCTTTTGAGGTGGTGCTATGTCATTTTGACAATTCCCTTCATGCTTCATGATTCACAAGTGTCAGGAATGAGATATTTAAACCCATCATTTTATTCCTTGGAGTTATCTTGGAAAAGATTTCACCTAAAGCCTTCCCTAAGGAATGTTGCTATTGTGGTGTTTATCAATGATCCAAGTTTTCTCCTATCCTCTCGGCGAAAGAAGTTTTCATCTCTTCGTTGCTCTCAAGCAATCATTTGTTTTTCGTTAGTGGCCGTTTATCACCTCATAATTTTGAGTTGTCTTCCATAAGCCCACAACAAGCTTATCCTTTCGTTGTTGATAATCCAACAACTCCGTTCTAGCATTTCCTATAAGCGTGCTCTTTCAAGATCAAGTTTTCCTCCGTTCATTCCATTCCTTTTTTTCATTTCTTCCGGAGGCATTGTGATGTTGTGCTCTTCACCCATCACCTCGTTTTGTCAAGATCATGTTATATTCATGCTTATCCATTTAACCAGAGTGTTGTGTCATCCCTTCAAGTTCTTTTCATCTTATCAAGTCTTGCATCTCTTTTCAACCGGAGTGCCGCCCAAATTCTTTATTCTTATTCCTTCTCTATCTAGTTTTAACCGGAGTGGTTTCAATATCTATCTTATCACTAAACCTTTTGGTACTCGTCGTATCCCTTGTTATCCTTTTCTAACGGAGTGTTTCAACTTTGTTCATCTTTGTTGTTTTCTTTCTTTCATTTTGCTCAACCTCTCAAAGTTCGTGGTTTCACTCGTTTGTTGAAGAAGCAACTTAGTTTTACCTCTTCTCTTCCTCTTCCGTTTCTCTCCGGTGCCATCCTAGATCTCGGGACGAGATCCTCTCGTAGTGGTGGAGTGTTGTAACGCCCCGGATACGACTTTCCATAATCGTAACTCCAACTCTTGCCTTTTCCGGAGATGTGATTTATTATTTCCTCCGTGGCTGGGTTTTTGTCTGTTGTTTTGCATTTTGTTCTTGTTATGCATCTCGTCTGATGTCATCATTCGCATTGCATCGGCATCATTTTCTTAAAACTTGCATTCGTTCGTCGTTGCCGTTCTCCCTTTTGCCTTCATCATCGTCCCTCGGACCGCTTTGCATTCGTTGACCGTTCCAGACCAACCGGGTTCTCGTTTCCCTCTTGTTTGACCACCTTATCTCTTTGCACGGCCATGGACTCTCTTTCGCAACCTCGCGCACGTCCGAATGCTTCCCGAACCCGACCCGAACGGTCATGACCAGTGGGTCCGGAACAATCCCGAGTTATCCTAAGCATCATCCATTCTTTGTTTAGACCACCGAAGCCGTTGGATCAAAATCTAGGGGCTCAAATCCCCTCTCGTATTAGCCACCTACTATATATAGACCCCTAACCTAATCTAGACATACCACCTAATTTCTAGGGATCCTACCCTAGCGCCGCCACCTTCTCCCTCGTGATCCCTCCCGATCCCCTCGATTCACCTAGCCAGCGCCGCCTCCTCCTCAATTTCAGCGCCACCCAACCAAATCACGGCCAGCCGAGCACCTCCTCCTTCCTCTGCCAGCTCGATCTTCCCCATCCCGCGCCCGAGCTCCTTCTCCTCATCGAGCCGAGGCTCCCTGCAGCAGCAGCAGCAACTCCCGCATCATCGACTCCAGAGCCACCGGATCCAGCCGCTGACGAGCTCCAGCCAGGTCGCCCCGTCGTGCCCCCTCCTGGTTCTCCTTTCTCATCCCCGTGCCTCACCTCTCTCTTTCGCGAGTTTCTGCAGGAGCAGCAGGAAACAGCCATGGACGCCCGAATCCGACGGCGACTTTGACCTTCAGGCCACCCGGAGCGCGCCCATGCTTCCTCGACC
>NC_041387.1:618429589-618544267 GCF_002162155.2 Triticum dicoccoides | reverse complement strand
CCACACAGGAGACGAGCACCCCGCAGCAGCGCTCGACCCCGCGCTCGTCTTCTCGCCCGGACGGCCACCTCGCCAGCATCCCAGGAACCAAGCTCCGCCGCCCGCTCTGCCGCCTCGCCTTGATCCTGCTCTGTGCCGCCCTTCGCCGGAGTCCTAAACCGCGCTAGACCGCTGCTGCGTCCCCTGCTTCCCCTCGCGCGGGCCTCTGCCTCCTCTTCATCGAGCAGAAGCGCTCGCCCCCAAGTCCTGTTGCTGCCTCTGTTCGAGAGGAGGACGACGCGGTCGACGCCCGCGTTGACTGCGCCTCGTCTGCAAGCGACCGCCAGGTGGGCTCCAAGGCCCGGCTGCGCCCCCCAGCCGGCCTCGCTCTGCTTCCAATCGGGCCTCAGCCCATGGGTGAGTAGCCCCTCCAGCCACTCTCCTGTCCTGTGCAGCCCGTTAGCAGATGTGGCCCATATCATGTTTTTTTCCAGTTCGGCAATTTTGCTATTTATCCAGAGTTTGCTGTTTTACAGAAAAACCCTCATGTTCATGCATGTTATAACTAATTAACCATGCATCGGTTTAAAATGTTTTATACATGTAAAATGCTTAGAATTTTGTCTAGTTTCATAATATGCAATTTTCATCCATGTTTAAAATGTTTAAAATGTTGTTTGTTTAAATTTGCTTAAATCACATGCTAAAATGATTTATTTCGTAACTAAATAACCATAGCTCCAATTTTAATAAACTTTATATGTAAATGGGGTGGGAAAATGCCTAGTTTAACATGGTGCACTTTGTTTTATTGCTTAACAATATTAAAATATGTTTTAGGGCAGAACAGTACCAAATTCATAATTTGCATGTGGGGATTTACCGGAATTGTTGTTTGTAACTTCCGGCCTCATTTAAACTTGCTTAGATAGGTAGTTTTATCTTGATTCACCTCTTGCCATGTTTAACAACATTTAATATTGTTGGTTACAAAACCGAGAGAGAACTAAATAATTGATGTGGTGTTTCGTCAATATGTAACTCGTTGCATATTGAGCTCCACTTAACTTGTAGTACTGTTTGTTGCACTTTGCCATGCCTCATTAAACCGGTCATGCATCATACTTGTTTGTGCATCATGCCATGTTTATGCTTGTGTTACCATGTTGTTTGTTTCTTTCCGGTGTTGCTTCTTAGTTCCGGTAATGTTGCGTTCGTGAGGATTCGTTCGACTATGTTGGTTCATCTTCTTCATGGACTCGTTCTTCTTCCTAGCGGGATTTCAGGCAAGATGACCGCTACCCTGGATCTCACTACTATCATTGCTATGCTAGTTCCTTCGTTCTATCGCTTTGCTGCGCTACCTATCGCTTGCTCTTCAAGCCTCCCTATTTGCCATGTCAGCCTCTAACCTTTGTCACCCTTCCTAGCAAACCATTGCTTGGCTATGTTACCGCTTTGCTCAGCCCCTCTTATAGCATTGTTAGTTGTAGGTGAAGTTGAAGATTGCCCCATGATGGACAGGATTATGTTGGTATATCACAATATCTCTTATTTAATTAATGCATCTATATATTTGGTAAAGGGTGGAAGGCTCGGCCTTATGCCTGGTGTTTTGTTCCACTCTTGTCGCCCTAGTCTCCGTCATACTGGTGTTATGTTCCCGGATTTTGCGTTCCTTACGCGGTTGGGTGATTTATGGGACCCCCTTGACAGTTTGCTTTGAATAAAACTCCTCCAGGAAGGCCCAACCTTGGTTTTACCATTTGCCTCACCTAGCCCTTTTTCCCTTGGGTTTCTGGAGCCCGAGGGTCATCTTTATTTTAGCCCCCCGGGGCCAGTGCTTGTCTAAGTGTTGGTCCAAACCAGAGCCCTTTGCAGCGCCCCCTCAGGGAAACTTGAGGTCTGGTTTTAGTTGTACGGATTGCTCATCCGATGTTGCCCTGAGAACGAGATATGTGCAGCTCCTATCGGGATTGTCGGCGCATCGGGCGGCTTTGCTGGTCTTGTTTTACCATTGTCGAAATGTCTTGTAAACCGGGATTCCGAGTCTGATCGGGTCTTCCTGGGAGAAGGTATATCCTTCGTTGATTGTGAGAGCTTATCATGGGCTAAGTTGGGACACCCCTGCAGGGTATAAACTTTCGAAAGCCGTGCCCGCGGTTATGGGCAGATGGGAATTTGTTAATGTCCGGTTGTAGATAACTTTACACCAGATCCGAATTAAAACGCATCAACCGTGTGTGTACCAATGATGGTCTCTTTTCGGCGGAGTCCGAGAAGTGAACACGGTTTTTGGGTTATGTTTGACGTAAGTAGGAGTTCAGGATCACTTCTTGATCATTGCTAGCTTCACGACTGTTTCGCTTGCTCTCTTCTCGCTCTTATTTGCGTATGTTAGCCACCATATATGCTTAGTCGCTGCTGCAGCCTCACCACCTTACCCCTTCCTTTCCCTTTAAGCTTTGCTAGTCTTGATACCCATGGTAATGGGATTGCTGAGTCCTCGTGGCTCACAGATTACTACAACAACAGTTGCAGGTACAGGTTATGCGATGATCATGGCGCGAGAGCGATGTTTGCTTGTTTCGGAGTTCTTCTTCTGCTTCTTCTTCGATCAGGGGATAGGTTCCAGGTCGGCAGCCTGGGCTAGCAGGGTGGATGTCGTTTGAGTTTCTATTTGTGTTTCATCCGTAGTCGGATGTTGACTTATGTATGGTTGTATTGATGTATTCTTGTGGCATTGTATGCTTCTTGTATGTATCCCCATCTATTATGTAATGTTGATGTAATGATATCCACCTTGCAAACGCGTATCAATATGCGGTTCTATCCTTGGTGGGACCTTCGAGTCTCTTTAGGATAGTATCGCATATTGGGCGTGACAAGGAGCTGGGGCATTCTTTCATTTTCGTCCCCGGTCCTGCAAGCATAAACCGTCTATTTGAAAGGACGGGGATTCTCAGATCCAAACTCCATCTTCTTCCCTTGAGCGAGCACCCAACAGAGCGCGCCCAGAAAGAATCATTCCAGCATGGCCGGTCGTCGCAGCTCCTCCTCTCGTTTCCATAGCTCTAGGCCAGGTGACTGGGAAGAATGCTATGTTCCTCAAAATCGCTTAATTGAGTTGTAGACCCGGGGGTTTCTTCCACCGGCGTTCATGGTCCCCGTCCGAGCCGGACTAGCCACCTATAATGGCTAGGAGCAAGCAAAGAGATCTCCCAATCCATCCCCAGGGGAGTGAATATGCCTCATCCCGCATCTGCTAAGAGGCGTTGGGTTTCCAATCCACCCATTCCTTCGCGGGATCCTAGAGTTCTACGGCCTCAAGTTGCACAACTTCACCCCCGCCTCTGTGCTGCACATAGCAGGATACGTCGCACTTAGCGAACTATTTCTGGGTTGTGAGGCTCATTTCGGGTTATGGAAGAAGTTGTTCTGCCTCGTCCCCCGCAACTAGGGGGATCCATATATAAAGTGGGTGGAGCCGAAGTATGGCGCGTCGCCGAGACCGGATACCTATCCGGTACTCCCAAGAAGGCACGGGAGAACTGGCCCTCGGAGTGGTTTTATGTCAATGACGTTCCCCTTCTGGATCCAGTCCGGACAGGTCTCCCTGAGTTCAGTAATGTTGCGCCGAAGGCACGCCGAAGTTGGCGCCCTCGGGGCCCCTAGGAGGACGATACCAGAGAAGTATACTTCCTGATGAACAGGATAAAGCTACTGGCCAAATCAGGGCTGACAATAGTCGAGGTTATGGCAATATGCATAATGCGGGGAGTGCAACCGCTTCAGTATCGGGGGAAGCCCATGTGGCACTACAACGGGGAAGATGACGCCACCCGCTGTGGTCGTAAGGGTCCGGACTCCGCCACTGCTCTGGCGAGAATATTGTCCGATTTGTATAAAGGAGAAGAAGAAGAATTCCTTCATATTAAACCGCGGGATGGGTTTTCTATGTACAACCCCCCAAGTTGGGTAAGTCATCACTCTTCCCCCCGCTTCATTTGCTCTGGCGTCCTTCGTCAAGATTATTTACCTCGATATTTATGAGCAGGAACTGAGGAAGGCCGTAGAAGGATTCTCCAGCCCCTCCCCGCAGCCAGAGGACCCCGGAAGGGCCTTCGATCCAGGACTCGAAGAAGACCCGGATATTATTGTGGAGCTCGTCAACGGGACATTTTACCAGGCAAGCTGCGATGGTGCCTCAGTGGCTATTATTGCCGACTATCCTGGACTGCTACCTACATCACATGTAAGGAAAGCTAAAAAACCATATCCTCTAAAGAGAAATCCTTTGTGATGTCATGCCTTATGCCTGGAATATCGTATTTTTGTAGAGACGACAATCGAAACGCGGCGCCGAGCCCCTGGGGGCTCGTCGGCAAAGGGCGTCCGAATCAGGCAGGTTTAAGAGGAAGGTGGTTAGGGCCGAAACACCACACTACAGAGGTATGGTAAAAACCCGCTCTGTGATTATTGTGTTTGGAATGTGACAGTGTTCTTTGTGTCCTGACAGAAAGAGGAGTAGCCGGACTACATCCGGAGATCCTGCCAATCACGCCTCCACCAGCCGGATTCCAGAACCGGCTTCGAGGGAGGAGGCGGACACGGGGCCGATGCCGAATTGTCCTCCGACAGAGGATGTGGACATGCTCTCCGCCACGAATTCCAAAGTAGAGAGTGCTATGAATCACCGGCGTCGACGGGCCGTACTTCGCAACAACATCTTTTCCGAAGAGGCATTTAATGCCTTCAATTCGGGAGACGCATATATCCAGGCTGCTCAAGGCGGGCTTGCCCGTGCGACGGATCAGTATGCCAAAGACATACGGGTAAGAAAATTTGATAGGCATGTATAGCAGTAGCCCCTGATACTTGAAACGGTTGGACCAACTGTCTTAAGGATCAATTTGTGCACATGTACTTGTAGAGAAGAATGAACAATTGTCTTGAGAGCTGGAGGAGTGCAAGACCCAGGTGAGGGCCACGGTTGCCAAGCTAGAGGGATCCCAGAAGGCCTCATTTGGTAACATTTGTCTCAATTATTTGGAAGTGTACCAGTTAGTAAGTGGCGTGTGTGATAGGTCTAACAGAAAATTCTGCAGACAATCCCGGGGTGAATCCGGAGGTCGTAGGAGGTGATGAGTCACATCTCCAAAGGCAGCTAAAAGCTAGCGAGTGTATCCTTACACAGGTTAGGCAGGAGAAGAACAAACTTTAAGATGCCAATGTCCGGCTGGGCATCGAATTAGGAGATGTTCGCACTCAGCTGGCGGACTCCGTGAAGGAGAACAGAAGGCTTCGTCGTGGCATTTATGGTAAGTGCCTAGATGAACTGTAGTACAGCTCGGCGAGGAAGCATATTGAAAGAGTTTGTATTTGTAGGTATGCTAACAGGCCGTCCTGAAGAGGAGATGCCCGCGTCCGCAGGTGATCTACTGCAAGACCTATCACAATTGCACGAGCGAGCTCGGCAGGTGATGCAGGGTATTGCCCAGGCCTTGTGGCCATCCATTTCCCTGCCAAAAGGCATGGGGGAGCTCGTGGATGTGCTCCAAGGAGCACGGCGGCGCTTCTAATTGTGGAAGATGTCAGCGTGCCGGCAAGGTGCAAAAGAAGCCTGGGCTATGGTCAAGATGCGCTACACCAAGCTGGACCTGAACCATATGGCCGAAGTCGGACCGGCGGGGCCAGTTGGGCAAGAAATTCCCGTGAGTCTGGTGTATGACCAGGTAGCGTTAGCTGCAAAGTATTCCCAACAGGATTGTAAGCTAGATAGCCTGTAGGATGGTATAGAGGAAGAATATAGTCAGTCCAAGTGACTATGTCAATGGACATGTGTAGTCCCTAGCCGGATTAAAATCATTTGTCATGGCGGACCTTTTCACTTCAGCCCCCGGATCCGATAGTCCGGGGTGTATCTGACTACCCGCTCAGTTATGCAGAACCGGGGTATGCATGGAAACCAGGCGTAGGGGTCATAAGTGCTTGAACAGACAAGTACCCAACTAGTTATATTATATTACATGGATAGTAAGAAACATCTTCCAGGGAGAATAGTTCCGTTAGGGGTTCCTTTCCCTGGGTATGCATGCATCAATATACATGTCCGAACTGTGAATAGAGATGCAGGATAAAAAACTTTTGGGGGTTCACGTTGTACTAAACAAAAAAGAACATCTTTTGTCCATCGACCGAATATTCCCTTAAGAACGCTAGCTTTCGGCTTCACCCAGTCTGAGGTACACATCCAGATCAATCGGCAGTAACAATCGCAGAGGTGCTCCCCTTATGCCCTAGCCGAATTAACGGGAACGTAGGGCATAAATACAAGAGCCAGGCAACCCAGCATGGCCACATCTTAAGTCATATCGATCCATATAATGGTGAAGAAAAGGAACATATGGAAAAAGAACGCATATGTGATAGGCAAGAAGCCATGGAAGCAATTATATTTAGCTTCCATATAGGAAGCCCCCAGGTATAACTTACACACATAGTGCGGTCGGAGCGATCCGAGCATCCGCACTGTATTGAGTAATTTGTGTGAAGAATGAAGAAGAGCGAGAAAGGAAAAAAGGGGAGGAACATAATGAAAAAGGAGTGGTAAGGAGACGAACACTGAGTTCGGCGTTAGGCGTAGAATCTCTGGAGTTTGGCCGCATTCCATGGGTTCGGGCCGAGTCCATTGTCGGATGCATTACGTAAGCGGTACGCTCCTCCAGTGAGAATTTTGTCGATAACAAGGGGACCCTCCCACTTAGGTTTGAGCTTGTCCTTCTTCTTCTCCGGTAGGCGTAGAGCGAGTTTGCCAACATTATAAGTTTTGGCCCGCACTTCTCTGCTTTGGTACCGTCGAGCCTGCTGCTGATAGAATGCGGAACGGGCCTTCGCGATGTCACACTCCTCCTCTAGGGCATCTAAGTTGTCCTGGCATTCTAGCTCGGCTTCCTTCTCTTCATACATGCGTACGCAAGGTGAATCATGTATTATATCGCTGGGTAATACTGCTTTTGCGCCGTATACCATAAAGAATGGTGTGTATCTGGTGGTGCGATTCGGCGTGGTCCGTAGCCCCCCAGAGTACAGAGGGTCGAGCTCCTCGACCCAGTGCGTGTCCGATTCTGTCAAGGAACGCACTTGTCTGGGTTTGATGCCGCTCATGATGAGACCGTTTGCACGTTCGACCTGGCCGTTTGTTTGGGGATGGTAGACGGAGGCGTAATCGAGCTTAATGCCCATGTTGCCGCACCAGGTTTTCACTTCGTCAGCTGTGAAGTTTGAGCCATTGTCAGTGATGATGCTGTGGGGGACGCCGTATCAGTGTACGACCCCGGATATGAAGTCTATCACTGGTCTGGATTCGGCCGTTTTGACCGGTTTGGCTTCTATCCATTTGGTGAACTTGTCCACCATGACCAACAAGTATTTTTTTTCTTATGGCTTCCCCCTTTAAGGGGGTTCGACCATATCCAGCCCCCAGACCATGAAGGGCCAAGTGATGGGGATTGTTTGGAGAGCGGTAGGGGGTATGTGGCTCTGATTGGCAAAGAGATGGCAACCAACGCGGTGTTGAATAAGTTGTGCGTCTGCTCGGGCTGTAGGCCAATAAAAGCCTGTGCGGAATGCTTTGCTGACAAGTGCCCGAGCCGCAGCGTGGTGTCCGCCTAGTCCGGCATGGATTTCAGCCAAGAGCTGCCGCCCTTCCTCTTCGGAGATGCATCGTTGGAGCACTCCGGTCGCGCTTTTCTTATAGAGTTCCCCCTCGTGGACCTTGTAGGCTTTGGAACGCCGCACGATGCAACGTGCTTCATTTTGGTCCTCAGGGAGCTCCTGCCTGTTTAGGTAGGCCAAGAAAGGCTCGGTCCACGGGGCAATTACAGCCATGATTTCATGGGCCGAAGGTGTTATTTCGGTGGCGGAGCCTCTGATTACGTCTGATGGTTCGGAGTCCGGTGGTGTATTCGGGTTCGTGGTAGTGTTGCCGGACTCCCCTTCCCATACCACGGATGGCTTGAACAGCCTTTCCAGGAATATGTTAGGTGGGACAAGGTCGCGTTTAGCACCGATGCGGGCGAGGATATCCGCCGATTGGTTGTTTTCTCGAGCCACATGGTGGAATTTGAGCCCCTCGAACCGAGCTGACATTTTGAGGATGGCATTACGATAGGCCGCCATTTTCGGATCCTTGGCATCAAAGTCTCCGTTTATTTGTGATATTGCTAGGTTTGAATCCTCGCGCACCTCAAGGCGTTGAATGCCCATAGAGACTGCCATCAGAAGACCATGCAATAGAGCCTTGTATTCGGCTGCGTTGTTGGAGTCTGTGTATAATATTTGGAGTACGTATTGGATCGTGTCTCCGGTGGGAAATGTCAGGACTGCGCCTGCTCCCAATCCGGCCAGCATTTTAGAGCCATCGAAGTGCATGATCCAATTGGAGTATGTGTCGTACTCTTTAGGGAGTTCGGCTTCTGTCCATTCAGCAACAAAGTCATCCAGTACTTGCGACTTAATGGCCCGCCGTGGTTTGTATGTTATGTTGAACGGAAGGAGCTCGATGGCCCATTTAGTAATCCGGCCTGTAGCGTCGCGGTTATTTATTATGTCGTTGAGTGGTACTTCAGAGGCCACCGTGATCGAACACTCTTGAAAGTAATGTCGTAGCTTCGGGGATGCCATGAAGACCGCGTATGCTATCTTTTGATAGTGTGGGTATCAGGATTTGCATGGGGTGAGGACCGTGGATATGTAATACACCGACTTTTGGAGCGGGAATTTGTGTCTGTCAGCCTCTCGTTCGACGACGAGCACTGCGCTTACAACCTGATGTGTTGCAGCTATGTACAATAGCATAGGTTCGCCAATATTTGGCGCTGTTAGGACTGGATTACTGGCCAATAAGGTCTTTATTTCGTCTAGTCCAGCCTTGGCTGCATCCGTACACACGAAGTGTTCGGTGCGCCGAAGAAGGCGATAAAGAGGTAATGTCTTTTCTCCTAATCGGGAGATAAAGCGGCTTAGGGCAGCCACGCACCCAGCTAGTTTCTGGATATGCTTGAGGTCTGTTAGGATAGCCAACTGCGAAAAAGCTCAGATTTTTGCCGGATTCGCTTCAATTCCTCTATTGGAAACAATGAAGCCGAGCAACTTTCCGGAGGGTACGCCGAAAACACATTTTTCCGGGTTTAGCTTGATGTCGTACGTCCGGAGGTTATCGAACGTAAGCTCAAGTCATCTATTAGGGTTTCGGCGTGTCTTATTTTTATGACCACGTCATCCACGTATGCCTCCACTATTTTGCCGATTTGCTTCTCCAGGCATGTTTGAATCATGCGTTGATAAGTTGTGCCAGCATTTTTAAGTCTGAAAGGCATAGTGTTGAAGCAGAAAGGACCATATGGCGTTATGAAGGCCGTTGCAGCTTGGTCAGACTCTACCATTTTTATTTGATGGTATCCAAAGTATAGGTTGAGGAAACATAGTGAGTCGTGTCCTGTGGTGGCGTCGATGATTTGGTCGATGCGAGGGAGGGGGAAGGGATCCTTGGGGCAAGCCTTGTTGAGGTCTTTGAAGTCAACGCATAGGCGCCAGGATTTGTCCTTCTTTGGTACCATTACCAGGTTTGTCAGCCAGTCCGGATGCTTGATATCTATGATGAATCCAGCCTCAAGTAGCTTGGCTTGCTCTTCTCCCATGGCTTGCCGTTTAGGCTCTAAGAAGCGCCTAAGAGTCTGTTTGACTGGCTTGTATCCTTTCAGTATGTTGAGGTTGTGTTCGGCAAGCTCATGTGGGATGCTCGGCATGTCAGAAGGATGCCAGGTGAAAATGTCCCAATTCTCGCGTAGGAATTCGCGTAGTGCGGCGTCCATTGTGGGACTCAATTGTGTCCTGATGGAAGCTGTCTTCATGGGGTTTGTTGGATGGACCTGGAATTTGACTATCTCGTCTGCGGGTTTAAATGATGTGGACTTGGTCGTTTGTCGAGTATCACATCGTCCCTGTCCATTGTGGTGCATGGCGTTGTTAGTTCTTCGGCTGCTAGGGCTTCAGATAATGCCTCGAGGGCGAGTGCTGCAGTTTTGTTTTCGGCGTGGAGTGCGACGTCCAGGTCACTGGCTAGAGTGATGATTCCATTGGGTCCGGGCATTTTAAGCTTCATGTATCCGTAATGGGGTATAGCTTGAAAGCTTGTGAATGCGTCCCGCCCTAAAAGGGTGTGGTATCCGTTGCTGAAAGGAGCCACTTGGAATGTGATTTCTTCGGACCTGTAATTCTCTGGGGTGCCGAATACTACATTGATGTGATTTTTCCCGAACACCGTGCCTCTTGACTAGGGATGATTCCCCTGAAGGTGGTGTCGCTCTGCTCAATGCGACTTTTGTCCATTTCCATCTTGCAGAGTGTTTTTTCATAGATCAAGTTTAGTCCACTTCCGCCATCCATGAGTACTTTAGTGAGCCGAAAGCCATCCACGATTGGGTTGAGGACCAATGCGGCAGGTGCCCGGACTATCTGGAATTGGGGTTCATCACTGGCATTAAAAGTTATAGCAGTGTCGTTCCATGGGTTTATTTTCGCCACGTGGTAAATTTCGGCGAGATTTCGATGGGCTCGCTTGCGCCTATTATTTGAGGTGAAAGTCTTGAAGACTGTTAGTACCGTATTGTTTTCTTTGGCGGGATGTTGTTCTGCTTTATGGCTTTTAAGAAGATCCTCGCCACTTTTAGCTACCTGCCGGAGTATCCAACATGCTCTAAGGCTATGTGTTGGTGTAGTGTCCGGTGAGCTGTGGAGTTTGCATGGCCCATTGAGCCATTCTTCCAATACGGTTCCATGCCCTGGGATGGGCTTTGGTTTCTTGGTGATTGGATCGGCTGACTTACGAGAGTTCGCCCGTTTAGTTCGGACAAAGGTTTTGGTGAGAGCCGGACTATTCCAAAATTCTGTTTGGGATTTCTAGGTACTTTCCATCGCACAGTACTTCTGTACTATGGCTGCTAAGTCAGCAAGGTGCACTATGTCACGGCGACTTATAGCATTAAGGATTCCTTTGTTCGTGCAATTTTTGCAAAAAATTGAAATTGTGTCCTCCTCGCGATAGTCATTGACCTTGTTTATTACAAGGAGGAATCTGGCCCAGTAACGATGTACTGTCTCTTGTGGCTCTTGTCTAATGTGGGAGAGATGGTTTAAGTCCGAGTGGGTGGGTGTAGCTGAATCTAGATTCTGATCCGATCTAACGCCCTGGGGCAAGGGAACTCCCGGGCTCGACGGCTCGGGTTCCAGGATGTTGTCTGATTTCTCTGACCCGTTGCCCGATTCTAAGCTCGGGATCTAGGTTGTTTCCTCCCGTGGACGGGTATCCGATTCAGAGAGCTCGGTGATCCGGACAGAGTTCGTCCTCAGAATAGAGGGACGGTCCATATGTGGTTCCTCCACTACCGCTATCTCGTGGGTGACCGGCGGGGATTTAATGTCCCTCTGGTCGGGTTTAAGCCCAATCCGATCATAGTCTGTAGCGACTCCCAAGGCAGCAATGCGATCTAAGAGCTCATTAAGGGAAGAGAGCTCTATTGGATCCATCTGTTTGGCAAGTTCTGAATTGACATGGAGGCTATTCGTGATGACCTGAGAGGTCATCGTCGGCACGACAGCCGATTGGGCGGCCATAATGAAGCCACCTAGTCGGAGAGTTTGGCCTACAGCCAGAGCTCCCCCAGAGGTGATGTTGTCCTTGACAACGAGACGGGCCATCGAGCCTTGCAGCGATGGCACAGAGGACCTGTCAATGAAAGCACCAATGTTGGTGTCAAAACCGGCAGATCTCGGGTAGGGGTTCCCGATCTGTGCGTCTAAGGCCAATGGTAACAGGAGGCAAGGGACACGATGTTTACCCAGGTTCGGGCCCTCTCGATGGAGGTAAAACCCTACTTCCAGCTTGATTGATATTGATGATGGGTGTTCCAAGAGTTGATCTACCACGAGATCGTAGAGGCTAAACCCAAGAAGCTAGCCTATGATGATTATGAATCTTGTGATCGTCCCCATATGGACCGAACTCTCTGATTTATATAGACACCGGAGAGGGCTAGGGTTTACATGGAGTCGGTTACAAGGAAGGAAACATAATATCCGAATCGCCAAGCTTGTCTTCCACGCAAAGGAGAGTCCCATCCGGACACGGGACAAAGTCTTGAGTCTTGTATCTTCATAGTCCAACAGTCCGGCCAAAGTATATAGTCCGGCTGTCCGGATACCCCCTAATCCAGGACTCCCTCACCAGGAATCATGACGTCACCCTCCTCCAACAATGAAGACAAGGATGTTGGGCTATTGAAGATAGAGCTGAGGAGAGAAGAACCAGGGGAGATCAACAAGGATGATGGGATCAAGAAGGCCATGGAGGATCAAGCTCCGGCGGCAGCAGAAGAAAACATCCTTCAACCTCTTCCTAACCTCTTTACCCCAACTGAGATTGAAGCTTTCAAGATGATTGAGTTAGCTCACATACAAAACAAGTATCTCACATAGGAAAATATTTTGTTGAAGGATCATATCGTCGCACTAAAGGGCATTATCCGCAAATTGGAAGAGCTCCTACGCTCGATGTGCGACTATCCATCATCATCACCATCTTCTTCACCAGCAAAGGTGACATAATCACATGGGTATGGGCACTCCCCTTGGCAACTGCCAAGCTTGGGGGAGTTTCCCCGGTATCGTATCACCATCACAGTCCTATCTTTACCGTTTTACTTAGTTCGATCCTTTTGGTAATATCTTGACCTAGTAGAATAAAGTTTTGGTATGAATTAGTTTTGAGTTTTGCTTTGTGATCCCTCTATGTAATCGAGTCCGTGAGCTATATATAATAAAGATTAGTGTTGAGTCAAGGGCTTTGCTATCTTGCTATGATCTTAACTGCATAAAAGAGTAAAAAGAAATAAAGAGTTCATATTGATCTTATGGAGAGTAATGACTTCACATATAGAGAGCATGATGATTAAAAGTTGTTGAGAGTTGGCAAACATAGTTTTCGTCATCGTTGCAATTAATAGGAAATAAAGGAAGAGAGGTTCTCACATATAAATATACTATCTTGGACATCTCTTATGATTGTGAGCACTCATTAAAATATGACATGCTTGATGTTGGACAAGGAAGACAACGTAATGGGTTATGTTTTCTCACATCTCAGTTAAAGTATATTGTCATGGATCATCCAAACATGTTGAGCTTGCCTTTCCTCCTCATGCTAGCCAAATTTCTTGCACCAAGTAGAGATACTACTTGTGCTTCCAAATATCCTTAAACCCAATTTTGTCGTGAGAGTCCACCACATCTACCTCTGGATTGAGTAAGATCCTTCAAGTAAGTTGTCATGTTGCATGCAATAAAAATTGCTCTCTAAATATGTATAACTTATTAGTGTGGAGAAAATAAGCTTTATACAATCTTGTGATATGGAAGCAATAAAAGCGACAGACTGCATAATAAAGGTTCATATCACAAGTGGCAATATAAAGTGACGTTCTTTTGCATTAAGATTTCATGCATCCAACCAAAAAGCACATGACAACCTTTGCTTCCCTCTGCGAAGGGCCTATCTTTTACTTTATGTCTTATGCAAGAGTCAAGGTGACCTTCACCTTTCCTTTTTAAATTTTATCCTTTGGCAAGCACCTCATGTTGGAGAGATTCTGATATATATATATATATATATATATATATATATATATATATATATATATATATATATATATATATATATCCAATTGGACGAAAGTTAGCATGAACTATTATTGTTGACATTACCCTTGAGGTAAAAGGTTGGGAGGCAACACTATAAGCCCCTATCTTTCTCTGTGTCCGATTAAAACTCCATAACCATAAGTATTGTGTGAGTGTTAGCAATTGTGAAAGACTAAATGATAGTTGAGTATGTGAACTTGCTGAAAAGCTCTTATGTTCACTCTTTCCTATGTTATGATAAATTGCAATTGCTTCAATGACTGAGGTCATAGTTTGTTAGTTCTCAATGAAGTTTCTCAATCATACTTGACATTGTGGATAGATTGTTACTTGAGCATAAGAAATCATATGACAAAATTTATATATGTTGCTGTTATAAGAATGATCATGATGCCCTCATGTCCGTATTTTATTTTATACACACCTCTATCTCTAAACATGTGGACATACTTTTCAGTATCGGCTTCCGCTTGAGGACAAGCGAGCTCTAAGCTTGGGGGAGTTGATACGTCCATTTTGCATCATGCTTTTATATTGGTATTTATTCTATTATGGGCTGTTATTACACGTTATGTCACAATACTTATGGCTATTCTCTCTTATTTTACAAGGTTTACATGAAGAGGGAGAATGCCGGTAGCTGGGATTCTGGGCTGTTAAAGGAGCAAATATTGGAGACCTATTCTGCACAGCTCCAAAAGTCCTGAAACTCCACGAAAGTCATTTTGGGAATTAATAAAAAATATTGAGTGGAAGAAATATCTGAGGGGGGCCACCCACCATACACGAGGGTGGGGGCGTGCCCTACCCCCCTAGGCGCGCCCCTGCCTCGTGGGCCACCTAGCAGCCCTCCGGTGCCCATCTTCTACTACATGAAGTCTTTTGCCCTGAAAAAAAATCATAAGCAAGCTTTCGGGATGAAACTCCGCCGCCACGAGGCGGAACCAATCTAGGGCTCCGGTGGAGCTGTTCTATCAGGGAAACTTCCCCCCGGGAGGGGGAAATCATCACCATCGTCATCACCAATGATCCTCTCATCGGGAGGGGGTCAATCTCCATCAACATCTTCACCAGCACCTTCTCCTCTCAAACCCTAGTTCATCTCTTGTATCCAATCTTTGTACCAAAACCTCAGATTGGTACCAGTGGGTTGCTAGTAGTGTTGATTACTCCTTGTAGTTGATGCTAGTTGGTTTATTTGGTGGAAGATCATATGTTCAGATCCTTAATGAATATTAATACCCCTATGATTATGAACATGAATATGCTTTGTGAGTAGTTACGTTCGTTCCTGAGGACATGGGTGAAGTCTTGCTATTAGTGGTCATGTGAATTTGGTATCGGTTTGATATTTTGATGAGATGTATGTTGTCTCTCCTCTAGTGGTCAGTAGCGTAGCCAGCTCAATAATCCAGGGTGGTCCAATAGTAGACCTTTCATTTCTATTTAATTATTCCTACTGGATTTTACTTCTTTTTACTATAATATATAGGCTATAGGAAAATCTCAGGGTGGTCCATGGACTACACTGGCCACCCCTAGCTACGCCACTGCTAGTGGTGTTATGTGAACGTCGACTACATGACACTTCACCATTATTTGGGCCTAGAGGAAGGCATTGGGAAGTAATAAGTAGATGATGGGTTGCTAGAGTCACAGAAGCTTAAACCCTAGTTTATGAGTTGCTTCAAGGGGCTGATTTGGATCCATATGTTTCATGCTATGGTTAGGTTACCTTAATACTTCTTTTGTAGTTGCAGATGCTTGTCCAAGAAAGGGAAGTACCCAAGCACCAGTCCACCCACATATCAAATTATCAAAGTAACGAACGTGAATCATATGAACATGATGAAAACTAGCTTGACGATAATTCCCATGTGTCCTCGGGAGCGCTTTTCTCATTATAAGAACTTGTCCAGGCTTGTCCTTTGCTACAAAAAGGATTGGGCCACCTTGATGCACCTTATTTACTTTCATTGCTTGTTACCCATTACAAATTATCTTATCACAAAACTATTTGTTACCTACAATTTTAGTGCTTGCGGAGAATACCTTACTGAAAACCGCTTGTCATTTCCTTCTGCTCCTCGTTGGGTTTGACACTCTTACTTATCGAAAGGACTACGATAGATCCCCTACACTTGTGGGTCATCATAGGCACGGGGCCACCCATGACATAGCCAGTGGGGAGTTAGTCGGAGTGGCCGGGAGAGTTGACGTAAATATACCCTAGAGGCAATAATACATTTATTATTTATTTCCTTAATTCATGATAAATTTTTATTATTCATGCTAGAATTTTATTAATCGGAAACTTAGTACATGTGTGAATACATACACAAAACATATAGTCCCTAGTATGCCTCTACTTGACTAGCTCGTTAATCAAAGATGGTTGTGTTTCCTAACCATAGACATGTGTTGTTATTTGATGAATAGGATCACATCATTAGGAGAATGATGTGATGACATGACCCATCTATTAGCTTAGCATTATGATCGTGTTAGTTTCATTGTTACTGCTTTCTCCATGACTTACACAAGTTCCTCAGACTATGAGATTATGCAACTTCCGAATACGGGAGGAACACTTTGTGTGCTACCAAACATCACAACATAAATGGGTGATATAAAGGTTCTCTACAGGTGTTTCTGAAGGTGTTTGTTGGGTTGGCATAGATTGAGATTAGGATTTGTCACTCTGTGTTTCGGAGAGGTATCTCTGGGCCCTTTCGATAGTAGTCATCACTATAAGCCTTGCAAGCATTGTGACTAATGAGTTAGTTGCGGGATGAAGTATTGCGAAATGAGTAAAGAGACTTGCTGGTAACGAGATTGAACTAGGTATTGAGATACCGATGATCGAATCTCGGGCAAGTAACATACCGATGACAAAAGGAACAACGTATGTTGTTATGCGGTTTGACTGATAAAGATCTTCATAGAATATGTAGGAACCAATATGAGCATTCAGGTTCCGGTATAGGTTATTGACCAGAGACGTGTCTCAATCATGTCTACATAGTTCTCGAACCTGTAGGGTCCGCACGCTTAACGTTTGATGATGATTAGTATTATGAGCTTATGTGATATGTTGTACCAAAGATTGCTCGAGTCCCGGATGTGATCACGGACATGACGAGGAGTATCGAAATGATCGAGACATAAAGATTGATATATTGGACGACTATATTCGGACACCGAAAGTGTTCCAGAGAAGTTTCGGATATAACCGGAGTGCCGCAAGGGTTATCAGAACCACCAGAGAAGTAATGGGCCTTATTGGGCCTAAGGGAGAGAGATAAGGGCGGCCAGGGGCTGGCCACGCGCCCCCTATGGGCCTAGTGCGGATTGGACTAGGGGGAAGGGGAAAGGGGGGAGTCCTACTCCTACTAGGAGGAGGATTCCTCCCCCTTGGCGCGCCCTAGAGGGCCCGCCGGCCTCCCCCTTGCACCTTTATATACGGGGGCAGGGGCACCCTAGAACACACAAGTTGACAATTGTTTTAGCCGTGTGCGGTGTCCCCCTCCACAGTTACACACCTCAGTCATATCGTTGTAGTGATTAGGCGAAGCCCTACGCCGGTAACTTCATCATCACCGTCATCACGCCGTCGTGCTAACGAAACTCTCCCTTAGCCTCAACTGGATCAAGAGTATGAGGGATGTCTCCAAGCTGAACGTGTGCTGAACGCGGAGGTGCCGTACGTTCGGTGCTTGGATCGGTTGGATCATGAAGACGCTCGACTACATCAACCGCGTTAACTAAACGCTTCCGCTTTCGGTCTATGAGGGTACGTGGACACACTCTCCCCTCTCGTTGCTATGCATCACATAGATAAATCTTGCGTGATCGTAGGATTTTTTTTTTAAATTACCACGTTCCCCAACAGTGGTATCAGAGCCAGGTCTATGCGTAGATGTTATATGCACGAGTAGAACACAAAGAGTTGTGGGCGATAATAGTCATACTGCTTACCAGCATGTCATACTTTGATTCGACGGTATTGTTGGATAAAGCGACTTAGACCGACATTACGCTTACACTACGCGAGACTTGTTCTACTGACGTGCTTTGCACATAGGTGGCTGGTGAGTGTCTGTTTCTCCAACTTCAGTTGAATCGAGTGTGGCTACGTCCAGTCCTTGTTGAAGGTTAAAACAACACACTTGACGAAAAATCGTTGTGGTTTCAATGCGTAGGTAAGAACGGTTCTTGCTAGAAGCCCGTAGCAGCCACGTAAAACTTGCAACAACAAAGTAGAGGACGTCTAACTTGTTTTTGCAGGGCTTGCTGTGATGTGATATGGTCAAGCATGACGTGATATAAATTGTTGTATGAGATGATCATGTTTTGTAAAAAAGTTATCAGCAACTGGCAGGAGCCATATGGTTGTCGCTTTATTGTATGCGATGCAATCGTCATGTAATTGTTTTACTTTATCACTAAGCCGTAGCGATAGTCGTAGTAACAATAGGTGGCGAAACGACAACGATGCTACAATGGAGATCAAGGGGTCGCACCGGTGATGTTGGAGATCATGACGATGCTTCGGTGATGGAGATCATGAGGACAAGATGATGATGGCCATATCATGCCACATATTTTGATTGCATGTGATGTTTATCCTTTATGCATCTTATTTTGCTTAGAATGTCAGTAGCATTATAAGATGATACCTTACTAAATTTCAAGGTACAAGTGTTCTCCCTGAGTATGCACCGTTTCTACAGTTTGTCGTGCCGAGACACCATGTGATGATCAAGTGTGATAAGCTCTACGTTCACATGCAATGGGTGCAAGCCAGTTTTGCACACGCAGAATACTCGGGTTAAACTTGACGAGCCTAGCATATGCATATATGGCCTCGGAACATTGAGACCGAAAGGTCGAGCATGAATCATATAGTAGATATGATCAACATAGTGATGTTCGCCATTGAAAACTACTCCATCTTGAGGGCGTCCTGGATTAGGTGGTCCTCGGACAACCGGACAATATACTTTGGCCGGACTGTTGGACTATGAAGATACAAGATTGAAGACTTCGTCCCGTGTCCGGGTGGGACTCTCCTTTGCATGGAAGGCAAGCTTGGCAATTCGGATATGTAGATCTCCTTCTTTGTAACCGACTCTGTGTAACCCTAGCCCCCTCTGGTGTCTATATAAACCAGAGGGTTTAGTCCGTAGGACAAAGGCAATCATAATCATAGGCTAGCTTCTAGGGTTTAGCCTCTACGATCTCGTGGTAGATCAACTCTTGTAATACTCATATCATCAAGATCAATCAAGCAGGAAGTTGGGTATTACCTCCATCGAGAGGGCCCAAACCTGGGTAAACATCATGTCCCCTCCCTCATGTTACCATTAGCCTTGGACGCACAGTTCGGGACCCCCTACCCGAGATCCGCCAGTTTTGACACCGACATTGGTGCTTTCATTGAGAGTTCCACTGTGTCTTTGATGACCCAAAAGTGTAGGGGATCTATCGTAGTCCTTTCGATAAGTAAGAGTGTCGAACCCAATGAGTAGCAGAAGGAAATGATAAGCGGTTTTCAATAAGGTTTTCTCTACGAGCACTGAAATTGTAGGTGATAGATAGTTTTGTGATAAGATAAATAGTAGCTAGCAACAAGTAAATAAAGTAAATAAAGTGCAGCAAGGTGGCCCAATCCTTTATGTAGCAAAGGATAAGCCTGGACAATTTCTAATAATGAGAAAGAAGCCCCCGAGGACACATGGGAATTATCGTCAAGCTAGTTTTCATCACGCTCATATGATTCACGTTTGGTACTTTGATAATTTGATATGTGGGTGGACCGGTGCTTGGGTACTGCCCTTACTTGGACAAGTATCCCACTTATGATTAACCCCTATTGCAAGCGTCCGCAACTACAAAAGAAGTATTAAGGTAAACCTAACCATAGCATTAAACATATGGATCCAAATCAGCCTCTAACGAAGCAACACATAAACTAGGGTTTAAGCTTCTGTCACTCTAGCAACCCATCATCTACTTATTACTTCCCTATGCCTTCCTCTAGGCCCAAATAATGGTGAAGTGTCATGTAGTCAATGTTCACATAACACCACTAAAGGAAAAGACAACATACATCTCATCAAAATATTGAACGAATACCAAATTCACATGACTACTAATAGCAAGACTTCACCCATGTCCTCAGGAACAAACGTAACTACTCACAAAGCATATTCATGTTCATAATCAGAGGGGTAATAATATGCATTAAGGATCTGAACATATGATCTTCCACCAAGTAAACCAATTAGCATCAACTACAAGGAGTAATCAACACTACTAGCAACCCACAGGTACCAATTTGTGGTTTTGATACAAGATTGGATACAAGAGATGAACTAGGGTTTTGAGAGGAGATGGTGCTGGTGAAGATGTTGATGGAGATTGACCCCCTCCCGATGAGAGGATCGTTGGTGATGATGATGGTGATGATTTCCCCCTCCTGGAGGGAAGTGTCCCCGGCAGAACAGCTCCGCTAGAGCCCTAGATTGGTTCTGCCAAGGTTCCGCCTCGTGGCAGCGGAGTTTCGTCCCATAAGCTTGCCCACGATTTTTTCCAGGGTAAAAGCCCTCATATAGCAGAAGATGGACACTGGAGGGCCACCAGGGGGCCCAGGAGATAGGGGCGCGCCCAGTAGGGGGGGGCACCCTCCTAGACAGGGTGTGGCCCCACTGGTGTACTTCTTCCGCTCAATAATTATTATTAATTCCAAAAATAGGTTTCGTGGAGTTTCAGGATTTTTGGAGCAGTGCAGAATAGGTTTCCAATGTTTGCTCCTTTTCCAGCCAGAATTCCAGCTGTCGGCATTCCCCCTCTTCATTGTAAACCTTGTAAAATAAGAGAGAATAGCCATAAGTATTGAGATATTATGTGTAATAACTGCCCATAATGCAATAAATATTGATATAAAAGCATGATGCAAAATGGACATATCAACTCCCCCAAGCTTAGACCTCGCTTGTCCTCAAGCAGAAGTCGATATCGAAAAATATGTCCACATGTTTAGAGATAGAGGTGTCGATAAAAATAAAATATGGACATGAGGGCATCATGATCATTCTTATAACAGCAACAAATATAGATTTTGTCATATGATTTCTTATGCACAAGTAACAATCAATTCACAATGTCAAGTATGGTTCAAAAACTTCATTGAGAACTAACAAACTATAATCTCAGTCATTGAAGCAATCGCAATTTATCATAACATCAGAAAGAGTCAACAATAGAGCTTTTCAACAAGTTCACATACTCAACTATCTTGTAGTCTTCTACAATTGCTAACACTCACGCAATACTCGTGGTTATGGAGTTTCAGCCGGACACTGAGAAAGATAGGGGCTTATTGTGTTGCGTCCCAACGTATTCACCTTTAGGTGATGTCAACAATAATAGCCCATGCTAACTTACATCCAATTGGATATATATATATATATATATATATATATATCATGATCTTTCAAGCACGAAGAGCTTGCCAAAGGATAAAATGAAAAAGGGAAAGGTGAGGATCACCTTGACTTAAGCATAAAGTAAAAACATAAAGTAAAATATAGGCCCTTTGCAGAGGGAAGCAGAGGTTGCTGTCGGTGTCACAACCGGCGGCTCTCGGGTAGGGGGTCCTGAACTATGCGTCTAGGCGGATTGTAACAGGAGACAAGGGACACGATGTTTTACCCAGGTTCGGGCCCTCTTGATGGAGGTAAAACCCTACGTCCTGCTTGATTAATATTGATGATGTGTGTTACAAGAGTGGATCTACCACGAGATCAAGGAGGCTAAACCCTAGAATCTAGCCTATGGTATGATTGTTGTTCGTCCTATGGACTAAAGCCATCCGGTTTATATAGACACCGGAGAGGGCTAGGGTTACACAGAGTCGGTTATAATGGTAGGAGATCTACATATCCGTATCGCCAAGCTTGCCTTCCACGCCAAGGAAAGTCCCATCCGGACACGGGACGAAGTCTTCAATCTTGTATCTTCATAGTCTTGGAGTCCGACCGATGATGATAGTTCGGCTATCCGGACACCCCCTAGTCCGGAACTCCCTTAGTAGCCCCTGAACCAGGCTTCAATGACGATGAGTCCGGCGCGCATGTTGTCTTCGGCATTGCAAGGCGGGTTCTTCCTCCGAATAATTTATAGAAGATTGTGAACACCAGGATAGTGTCCGGCTCTGCAAAAATAAATTCCACGCACCACCGTAGAGAGAATAATATTACACAAGTTCAATCTGCTGACGTATTTTGCGGCATGACGTCACACCACTACCAAGCCTTTACTAATCGTTTTTATTGTACCACCTCAGCGCGTTTAGCGAAGCGGTTTCCTTGGCACGTCTTGTCGAAGCAGAGATCGTGTTCCCCTTATTCCGAGATTCCCATCAATACGGACGTGGGTAAACCAACCGCGCCATTGATTGTGGCGCTTGGGAGATAAGCGATTTTTACCAGGCCGGTGGGGACACATGTTTTTGTCCGCCCATATAAGGGGATAAAGATCCAACCCTTTTACCTGCGCCTTCTTCCTCCTTGGCTTATCCATCTCCGCGAACTCGAGCTCCAGCGCCCAAGTCCGCACTTCTCACCTCAACCCTCTCCAACTATGTCCGGAGCGGGAGGCAAGTGGATGGCCTCCTCCGTCACGGAGGGGCAGATCCAGAAGCTGCGCAACGACGGATATTTGTCCAGCGACATCGCACACCGGCTCCCCGACGAGGGAGAGCTCATCCCCACCCCCAGGCCCCATGAGAGGGTAGTATTTCTTCCCCATTTCCTCCGTGGACTAGGCTTCCCACTCCATCCCTTTGTCCGGGGGCTCATGTTCTACTACGGCCTGGATTTCCATGATCTGGCCCCGAATTTCATCCTCAACATCTCGGCGTTTATCGTCGTGTGCGAGGCCTTCCTCTGCATCCAGCCCCATTTCGGTTTGTGGCTCAAGACCTTCAGTGTCAAGCCGAAGGTTGTGAAGGGCAGCCAAGCGGAGTGCGGAGGCGCCATGGTGGGCAGGATGTCCCACGTTACTTGGCTGGAGGGCACTTTCGTGGAAACCATTAAGGGGTGGCAATCGGGGTGGTTCTACATCACCGAGCCGCGTGACCCTGAATGGGTAGCGGCCCCCGAATTCAGATACGGCATCCCTACACGGCTCACCTCCTGGAAAGAGAGTGGCCGGATCTGGGGTGATTCGGAGGAGCTGACCGGACTCCAAGCCTGTATCCAAAAGCTGGTGGACAAGAAGCTCAAGCTTGTCAACGTAGTCCAGGTCATGCTCATCCGCCGGATTCTCCCGTGCCAACGACGGGGTTTCAACATGTGGGAGTTCGATCCGGCGCAGCACCAGACTCTGAGCGGGCTCTTCGACACTACGTACGAAGATGTCTGGAAGGTGCTGTTCAAGGGTGCCGAGGCTCCCGCATCCGCTACCAAAGATCGCGGATTCAGCTCGCAGCGTCCGGCTGACGAGGTAAGTGATTTTGTCCTTTACGGAACGCTCGTTTTCCATAGTTTGACTCTATGCGGGATCTAAACTCCCTTTACCTTTGACAGGACTGGCTGGCGAAGGCCGAATAGACAATCTATCCGGCCTCGTTGCCAGAGGACCCAGCGGACGCCCGCCTAACAGGAGTGCTGGCTCCGTCACCCCACGTGGTGCCGAAGAAGAAGGCCAAGAAGAAGGCCACGGGGACTCGAAAGAGTTCCTGTTTTCAGGTGCTATCGGATGACGACTCCGAGGCCGACTCCTCTCACCAAGGTGAGGAGGAGAAGAAGAAAGCCTCTCCCCCAGAGGGGGGAGAGAAGAAAAGGAAGGCCTCCCCAACGAGGGAGGCCGAAGGGTCCAAGAAGGGAAAAACTCTTCCCCCGGACTGCTCTGCCAACGCCAGTGACGACGACAAGGACTGGCCTCCAAGGGCCAAGCCCCTGGCGAGATCGTGAGTATCCGGACTCCCGAATAACTTCATGGTTTTTATTTTTTGCCACACAATGTCTTTCTAATGCCGCATACAACCCGGCAGTCCGCCCAGGGATGATCTTCCCGCTTCGTCGAGCGGGTCCATAGGTGCGTCGGATATGGATTCTCTTCCGACCGCCTCCACCCCCCGTGACACGGACGATGCCGAGGTGGGATCCCGGGAAGGGACCCGCCAGGAGGAGGCCCCGGAGGTGTCATAAGAAGGGCAAGACCGTGACGCCGGCAGCCTCCGTCCAACCGGAGGCGCCGGATAGCTTGCTGGAGGCGCTTAATGGCGCCTCCATCAAAGAGGAACACCGCACTGTTATGAGTGCGGTGATTCAGAAGGTGCAGCTCGCCAAGAGCGGGCTGACCGAAGCCTGCAGCAGCCTTCTAACAGGCTTTGAGGTAAGAATTTTGATATATGTAAAATAGTACCGCATAGACAGTAGCCCCTGATGCTCGGTTCGGTGTTCGGAAAGAAAAGCCGGACTGAGGATCTTAAGAAGATATACGCATGAGTCATAAAAAATATGTCAATATGGGATTGCAGGTTGCGCTGCTGACCTCTGCCGCACTAACTGTGGAGGTCAATGCTTTGAAGGAAAGCCTCGAGCGGTCCGAGAACGAGCTCGGCCGTGCCAAAAAGTAGCTCGAGGACAAGGAAGGTGAGTAACACCTTATTAAAATTGTACCTTACAGAAAAGGATTTTGGTTGCAAAAAGAATGACAAGGATAACGTGGGTATTGCAGGGGCCACTAACGAGGTGGTGACCCTGAAAGAGGTGGTGGCCGTGGCCGAACACAATGCGGCCACGGAGCGCACCGAGCGAGAGAAGCAGGAGGCGCGGGTGGCGGAGGTACAGCAAGAGTTCCAGGATCTCGTGAAAAACCATGAGAGCCTGGAGCGTGACTCGAAGACTCGAGAGTCTGAGCTTGCAACGGCTCTTGAGAGTGCCAAAGCCTCTAAGGCCGAAACCTACAAGGCCCTCCAGGAAATCGAGGCGTTGAAGAAAATAGCAGCGGGTAAGGCATTTTTCATGCAAAGTAAGCATGTGAATGTTAATTACCTGTTGCTTACCCGAATTCGGAGCTCTCTAGGAGCGTTCGTAGATCTTCCTCGCAGCGTGTCCGATGCTGCCGCGTTCTACCGGGCCGAGGAGGGGAGCTCGACGGAGACGATCTTCTGGTCTCAGTATGCTGAGGCCGGACATCCGGTGCCCCTTAGTGACCAGCTGAATCAGCTGGTCGAGCTCCACAAGGTGGCCGAACAGGCCATGAAGGGCCTCATAGTCCGGCTGTGGTCTAAGGAGGCCATGCCTGGGAGCTACTTCGGCCTGGTGCGGCGGCTGGTGGATGCGTGCCCGTGGGTTGAAGTCATCAAGCACTCCGCCTGTATTGAAGGTGCCCGTCGGGCCCTTGCCCGCGCAAAGGTGCACTGGGGCAAGATGGATGCCCAGAAGCTCGTGACGGACCCACCACCGCAGGGCAAGGAGCATCGCACGCCCGAGATATATTATAAGAGTGTGCTGAAGGGCGCCCGCACTATTGCGGGTGAGTGCTCCAAAGATGTAATATTTGAGTAGACTCGCATTTTGTTATCATGTGCGCTGAAAACTTAGTTCATTTGCACTAGCAACGCTTTTTAATTTAAAACATTACCTTCTGTGCGGCTGTTTATCAAATCTGAGAGATGGCAAGTCGTCGGCTTCAGCCCCCATGCCATGAGTGCTGGGGTGTTCGGGATAAATTTGAGCACTCTTGTTCCCATTTTTGGGTCCATCTAGGGAGGTGCTCAACACAGCGAACAAGGCAACCGGACTTATAATGCTTGAACACTCTCACTTAGCCATAGAATTCTATAATTTTAAATTTCGGCGAAGCCCCTAGTCTTCGGAAGGCCGAATTTGGGGCGCTATCAACGCCTGGGCCGGACAAATACCGGCTCCTCGCTCTAAGCGGCATAAGTCTTTAGGGACTCGCAAAAAACCTCTCGAACAGTGACCAACTCTCGCCTCATCATGACGGTTAGTTTTAGCTTTCTCCACTAAGGCGTTAACCCAGCTCAACTGGGGAGCACTCGCAGTGGTTCTCCCAGTGCTACCTTAGCCGATAAAACGGAACGTAAGGTACCAAAACATGGGAGCCGGGCAAACCCAACTATTGACCCAAGACATGATTCGGAGCTGATGCATATAATGCTATAAGTTCGGGGTGCCGCACTTGTGAAAGTGTTTAGACTTATCACACCATGATGTGGGGAACATAAGCCCCTGGTGTTGTTTGGCCATACCAAAGTGTACGGATGCAACGTGTCGTAAAGGAACATATGTATAAAAGAGAAATGCAATTGGAAGCAAAAATGTGTTGCATTACTTATTCAAGAAAAACTGTTGTAAGTGCAGAACGATACAAATGGTGCGATAAGCAAGGGATGGGACTGTTAAACATGTCCCCCTCCAGGGGTAGGCTGCGGAATGGTGCATAAAACAGATTTAATGCTCGTAATGGAGACCACCTGGATATTCGTTGTAGCCTTTCTTCTTCCCTGGCTGTTGCATCGTGAGTTCGGCAGGTCTACTGCCGGACAGGGCCTCTGACGAACGGAGTCCTGTGGGTAAAAATAAAAAGGAAAAAGAAAAAAAAGAACGACACACTTGAGAGCCCCTGGTGTGGTTGAGCCGCAGTCTGGGCCTATCATGGTCGCGCCCCTCTCCCCATGCCCATGGTATCTTCAGAGCATAATGGTGTACGCGAAGGACCTATCTTGACGTTTTACAGGGGCTGGGGTTGGGGCCGAACTGCTATGCGTGCTCGGAACATGCCAGGTGGTCTTGTTGTAGGTTACTCCGGGCGCGCTTAGCTGTGTCCGGCCACTTAACGGCCGGACTCGAGAATTGCCTTAAGAGGCTGGATTGTACTTCTGCCATGAGAGCTGCTGTATGTTCCTCCGTGCGGAGAGAACATTCAGTGTTTCCGTTGACCGTGATGACTCCTCGAGGGCCTGGCATCTTGAGCTTGAGGTATGCATAGTGCGGCACCGTGTTGAACTTTGCAAATGCGGTACGTCCGAGCAGGGCATGATAGCCGCTGCGGAACGAAACTATGTCGAAGATTAACTCCTCGCTTCGGAAGTTATCCGGGGATCCGAAGACCACTTCCAGTGTAACTGAGCCTGTACAATTGGCTTCTACACCTGGTATGACGCCTTTAAAGGTCGTCTTGGTAGGTTTAATCCTTGAGGGGTCTATGCCCATTTTGCGCACTGTATCCTGATAAAGCAGGTTCAGGCTGCTGCCGCCGTCCATCAGGACTCTGGTGAGGTGAAATCCATCGACGATTGGGTCTAAGACCAATGCGGCGAATCCGCCGTGGCGGATGCTGGTGGGGTGGTCCCTTCGGTCAAAAGTGATCGGGCAGGAGGACCATGGATTGAACTTCGGGGCAACTGGCTCCATCGCGTATACATCCCTGAGTGCACGCTTCCGCTCCCTTTTGGGTATGTGCGTTGCGTATATCATGTTCACCGTCCGGACCTGTGGGGGGAAACCCTTCTGTCCTCTATTGTTCGGCGGTCGGGTCTCTTCCTCGTCATCGCTATGCAGCCCCTTGTCATTATTTTCGGCAATTAACTTGCCTGCCTGCTTGAATACCCAACAGTCCCTGTTGGTGTGGTTAGCTAGCTTTTCGGGGGTGATGTGTATCTGGCACAAGCGGTCGAGTATTCGGTCCATATTGGACGGACCCGGAGTAGTACTTTTGAATGGCTTTTTCCGCTGACCGGGTTTAGAGCCTCTGAATCCGGCATTGACTACCGTATCCTCACTATTGTCGTCGTTAATGCGACGTTTGTTTTTGTTACGACGCGACCTGCCATTACGATCCTTGATATCCGGACTGCCAGAATTTTTGCTGATGTTGTTGCTGCGTGCTAGCCAGCTGTCCTCACCCGCGCAGAAGCGGGTCATGAGTGATGTGAGGGCTGCCATGGATTTCGGCTTTTCCTGTCCCAGGTGCCGGGCAAGCCACTCGTCGCGGATATTGTGCTTGAAGGCCGCGAGGGCCTCCGCATCCGGACAGTCGACGATTTGGTTTTTCTTGGTTAAGAATCGTGTCCAGAATTGTCTGGCCGATTCGTCTGGCTGCTGAATTATGTGGCTTAGGTCATCAGCGTCTGGTGGTCGCACATACGTGCCTTGGAAGTTATCGAGGAATGCGGCTTCCAGGTCTTCCCAACTCCCAATTGACTTTGCTTGAGGGGGGATATTTGATGGCGTGAAGATCGTCACCGTGGGCCATGTGGATGTGAAGGATATAGTCTTCGATCCAAACCGCGGGGTCTGTTGTGCCATCGTAAGATTCAATATTCACGGGTTTAAACCCTTCGGGGATTTGATGATCCATTACTTCATCTGTGAAGCATAGTGGGTGTGCGGCGCCTCTGTACTGGGCGATATCACGACGGAGCTCAAAAGAGCTTTGTCTGTTTTGTTCGGCCCGGCCGGACTTACTGTGTCCGGCGCGACGGTTGTCGTCACGTATCATGGGGTGCCCACGCGATCCATAGATCGATCTTGATTGTCTTGCCTTATCCTCCAATATATCTCGCAAGTCCGGAGCGTTCCCCTGTGGCTTTGTGCTCTTCGAGCGATGCCGGGGTACGGTTCTAGTGAAGGGCCTAGGGGCCTCTCTGTCGCGACCACGGGGTGGTCGGTCAGCCGTATTGTCTCCTGGTGATGCGGGTTCATACACCTCCTCCTCTAATCGGGGGAGCAGCTTGCGTTTAGGGTAGCTTTTGGAGGGGCGTTCGAGCTCATGCTCTTCGGCCGCGAGGACTTCAGTCCATCTGTCGGCTAGCAGATCTTGATCAGCTCTAAGCTGTTGCTGCTTTTTCTTGAGGTTGTTCGCCGTGGCCATAAGCCTACGTTTAAAACGCTCTTGTTCGACGGGATCCTCAGGCACGACGAATTCATCGTCGTCGAGGCTTGCCTCGTCTCCGGAGGGAGGCATATAATCCTCTACCTCTTCTTCTACCACTTTCTCATGAGGGCTGGCGTCTCCGTCCTCCTGCGCTAGATCTTGCTGGAGTGGGTTGTCTTTGGCACTGTCCGGTGTATTATTATCTCCGGTGCCGGAATCTTCATTCTTGCTGTGGCGGGATTTAGAGCGGCGCCGCTGACGCCGGCGCTTGGGCTGTTTCTTGGAGGGGTCATCATCTACTGTTCCTTCGCCATTCCCATCCTTTGGGATATCCACCACGTATATGTCATATGATGAGGTGGCTTTCCAGTGCCCGGTGGGCGCTGGTTCTTGGTCGTCTCCGGCATCGTCGTCCATACCGTCGATGTCTTCGGAATCGTAGTCTAGCATGTTGGTTAGATCATCGACAGTGGCTACCAAGTGGGTGGTGGGTGGGCTTTGAATTTCTTCGTCGTCCGCATCCCAACCGTCCTGACCGCAGTCCGGCCAGGGCTCTCCTGATAACGAGAGATACTTTAGCGAACTCAAGATGTCGCCGAAAGGTGAGTGTTGAAAGATGTCCGCTGCGGTGAACTCCATGATCGGCGCCCAATCAGATTCGATCGGAGGGGGCGCGGGAGGTTCGGAGTCCGGCAAGGAGTCCGGTACCTCGGAGTCACGAGCTTCATGAGGGACAAGGTTAGTGTTCGGCTCTATCGCCGTAGAGGTTGCAGCCCCCGAGGCGGTGTCTAGCCATCCATCCTTGATCTGTGCAGCCGGCTCCGAATTGAAGATCGGAGCGGGCTTGAGTGCGGCCTCTAGGGTACTGTCCGGCTGCAGAGCTAAATCATGCTTGCTGTGACAGTGCGGCACGCTCGGCTGTGGCTCGAATCCATCGAGGATCAAGTCCCCGCGGATGTCAGCTGTGAAGTTTAAACTTCCAAATCTGACCCGACGGCCAGGGGCGTAGCTTTCGATCTGCTCTAGTTGGCCAAGCGAATTGGCCCGCAGTGCGAAGCCGCCGAATACGAAGATCTGTCCGGGGAGGAAGGTCTCACCCTGGACTGCGTCGTTAATGATGATCGAAGAAGCCATCGAGCCTATCGGTGACGACACAGAGGAATTCTCAATGAAAGCACCAATGTCGGTGTCAAAACCGGCGGATCTCGGGTAGGGGGTCCCGAACTATGCGTCTAGGCGGATGGTAACAGGAGACAAGGGACACGATGTTTTACCCAGGTTCGGGCCCTCTTGATGGAGGTAAAACCCTACGTCCTGCTTGATTAATATTGATGATGTGTGTTACAAGAGTGGATCTACCACGAGATCAAGGAGGCTAAACCCTAGAAGCTAGCCTATGGTATGATTGTTGTTCGTCCTATGGACTAAAGCCATCCGGTTTATATAGACACCGGAGAGGGCTAGGGTTACATAGAGTCGGTTACAATGGTAGGAGATCTACATATCCGTATCGCCAAGCTTGCCTTCCACACCAAGGAAAGTCCCATCCGGACACGGGACGAAGTCTTCAATCTTGTATCTTCATAGTCTTGGAGTCCGACCGATGATGATAGTTCGGCTATCCGGACACCCCCTAGTCCGGAACTCCCTCAGTTGCCATGTGCATTTAGGGTTGGATGCACAAAATCTTAATGCAAAAGAACGTCACTTTATATTGCCCCTTGTATGTGGACCTTTATTATGCAGTCCGTCGCTTTTATTACTTCCATGACAAGATCGTACAAAGCTTATTTTCTCTGCACTAATAAGTCATACATAATTAGAGAGCAATTTTTATTGCTTGCATCGATGACAACTTACTAGAAGGATCTTACTCAATCCATAGGTAGGTATGGTGGACTCTCATGGCAAAACTGGGTTTGAGGATATTTGGAAGCACAAGTAGTATCTCTACTTGGTGCAAGGGATTTTGGCTAGCAGGAGGGGGAAAGGCAAGCTCAACATGTTCGGAAGGTCAATAACAATATACTTTAACTGAGATGTGAGAAAACATAAACCATTACGTTGTCTTCCTTGTCCAATGTCAACTCTTTAGCATGTCATACTTAATGAGTGCTCCCAATCATAAAAGGTGTCCAAGATAATATATTTATATGTGAACCTCTCTTTCCTTATCACTTCCTATTAATTGCAACGATGACCAAAACTACATTTATCAACTCCCAACAATTTTATGCCTCATACTTTCTATATGTGAACTCATCACTAACCTAAGATCAATATGAACTCTTTAATTCTTTCTACTTTCTCAAGATCATAGCAACATAGCAAAGCCCTTGACTCAACACTAATCTTTATTATAGATAGCTCACGGACTCGAGTACAAAGAGAGATCACAAAGCAAAACTCAAAACTACTTGATATCAAAACTTCAATCTACTAGATCAAGATACTACTAAAAGGATCAAACTAAATTAAACGGTAAAGATAGGAGTGTGATGGTGATAAGATACCGGGGCACCTCCCCCAAGCTTGGCAGTTGCCAAGGGGAGTGCCCATACCAATGTAATTATCTCCTCGGAGGTAGTGAAGTAGGAGTTGTTGATGATGTAGGCTTGTCCCTCAATTTACGCTTGAGTATAATATTTTGCTCCTTCAGGTCCTCGATCTCCTGCTCAAGGCTTAATACTCTTTTGCATAATTCCTGCTTATTTTCCTGCAAGAGACGAAAAGGGATAAACTCGATCTTTGGCTTCTTTGCTCTATCAGGGAGGCTTGACTTTTTAAACTCCACATGCATGTCCCCAGGCTGAGGTAATGGGGCTTCGTCTTTGTCTGAACTCGTCTACTCCTTTACTTTAGGCTCATAGTCTCCCTCTTCTTCAAAGGTCCAACCATCATGATCCAAGTCCCCGTAGACCTTAGGGTAATGGGCCATCATAATCAGCCACATAACTTTCACCTTTCGAATCCTGGGACGACATATTGCTCTAAATCTAAAACAGAAACAGCTCAAAACGAAAACAGAGGAAATTTGCGTGATACGGTGGTCAAAACCTTCGACAGTATATATAATGAATTTTTACCAACCAAAAAACATAACATGCAAGAAAACAGAGTCCGGGAGGCACAAGAAGGTGCCCACGAGACAGGGGGCGCGCCCAGTAAGGGTGGGCGCGCCCTCCACTCGCGTGGGGGTCTCGTGTCCCTTTAGGACTACTTCTTTCTTCCTAAAATTCTTAAATATTCCAAAACTGATAAAAATTTCCATTGGAGTTGTTTTGGAGTCGGTTTACTTACCGTACCACCTACCTATTCCTTTTCGGAGTCTCGAACGTTCTGGAAGGTGTCCCTTGTGTATTCCTCCGGGGTTACGGTTTCAATAATATTAGTTTCAGCATTAATAGGATTACCTGAAATATAATATTTAATTCTTTGATCGTTTACCACCCTCGGACTTGTGCCTTCGAAGTTGTTGATCTTTATGGCTCCAGAACGATAGACCTCCTCGATAACGTAGGGACCTTCCCATTTAGAGAGAAGCTTTCCTGCAAAAAAAATCTTAAACGAGAATTGAATAATAACACATAATCTCCTACGTTAAACTCACGCTTTTGTATCCTTTTGTTATGCCAGCGTTTGACTTTTTATTTGAATAGCTTGGCATTCTCATAGGCCTGGGTTCTCCATTTATCAAGTGAGCTAATATCAAACAACCTCTTCTCACCGGCAAGTTTGAAGTCATAGTTGAGCACTTTAATAGCCAAATATGCTTTATGTTCAAGTTCGAGAGGTAAATGACATGCTTTTCCATAAACCATCTTATATGGAGACATACCCATAGGATTTTTGTATGCAGTTCTATAGGCCCATAATGCATCATCAAGTTTTTTGGACCAATTCTTTCTAGATCTATTCACAGTCTTTTGCAAAATTAATTTGAGCTCTCTATTGCTCAACTCTACTTGACCACTAGACTGTGGATGATAAGGAGATGCAATTCTATGATTGACATCATACTTAGCAAGCATCCTACGGAAAGCACCATGAATAAAATGTGAACCACCATCAGTCATAAGATATCTAGGGACTCCAAACCTTAGAAAAATAACTTCTTTAAGCATTTTAATAGAAGTGTTATGATCACCACTACTGGTTCGAATAGCTTCTACCCACTTAGTAACGTAATCAACAGCAACTAAAATATGTGTGTAACCATTAGAGGCAGGAAAAGGTCCCATATAATCAAAGCCCCAAACATCAAACGGTTCAATAACAAGAGAATAATTCATAGGAATTTCTTGACGTCTACTAATGTACCTATTCTTTGACATTCATCACAAGATAAGACAAACTTACGAGCATCTTTGAAGAGAGTAGGCCAATAAAAACTAGATTGTAGTACCTTGTGTGCAGTTCTATCTCCAGCGTGGTGCCCTCCGTAGGATTCAGAGTGACACTTGCGTAGGATCTGTTCCTGTTCATGCTCAGGCACATAACGTCTAATAACACCATCTACTCCTTCTTTATAAAGGTGTAGGTCATCCCAAAAGTAATGTCTTAAATCATAAAAGAACTTTTTCTTTTGCTGGTATGTGAAACTAGGAGGTATAAGTTTAGCAACAATGTAATTAGCATAATCAACATACCAGGGAGCAGTACGAGAAGCATTAATGACCGCTAATTGTTCATCAGGAAAGCTATCATCAATAGGCAGTGGGTCATCAAGAACATTCTCTAACCTAGACAAGTTGTCTGCAACGGGGTTCTCAGCTCCCTTTCTATCAATAATATGCAAATCAAATTCTTGGAGCAAGAGGACCCATCTAATGAGCCTAAGCTTAGCATCTTTCTTTTCCATAAGATATTTAAAACAGCATGATCAGTGTGAATAGTAACTCTGGAATCAACGATATAAGGTCTAAACTTATCACATGCAAACACAACTACTAAGAACTCTTTTTAAGTAGTAGCATAATTTCTTTGGGCAGTATCAAGAGTCTTACTAGCATACTGGATAACATTCAATTTCTTATCAACCCTTTGCCCTAGAACAGCACCTACAGCATATGAACTAGCATCACACATAATTTCAAAGGGTAAATTCCAATCAGGTGGATGAACAATAGGTGTGTGATCAAAGCTTTCTTATGTATTTCAAATGCTTCTACACAATCATCATCAAAGACAAAAGGAATATCTTTTTACAATAAATTAGTCAGAGGCCTAGAGATTTTAGAAAAGTCCTTAATGAACCTCCTATCAAAACCGGCATGACCAAGGAAACTTCTTATACCTTTTATGTCCTTGGGACATGGCATCTTTTAAATAGCATCAACTATAGCTTTATCAACTTCAATACCTCTCTCGAAATCTTGTGCCCCAAGACAATGCCTTCATTAACCATAAAGTGACACTTTTCCCAATTCAGAACAAGA
Organism: Triticum dicoccoides; assembly: GCF_002162155.2. Classification (NCBI taxonomy): domain Eukaryota; kingdom Viridiplantae; phylum Streptophyta; class Magnoliopsida; order Poales; family Poaceae; genus Triticum; species Triticum dicoccoides. Next base: position 618,510,176 of record NC_041387.1, on the reverse strand, counting down.
TTAGTGTCTTCGCATCTCTGCAAAACTCGGTCAAGGTTGCTCAAACAATTATCAAAAGAGGATCCATAAATAGAGAAGTCATCCATGAATACCTCACAAATCTTTTCACAAAAATCAGAGAATATAGCCATCATGCATCTTTGAAAGGTAGCAGGTGCATTACATAAACCAAAAGGCATACGTCTATAGGCAAAAGTACCGAAAGGGCAAGTAAAAGTAGTTTTTGATTGATCTCCCGCTGACACGGGTATTTGAGAGAAACCAGAATAACCATCTAGAAAGCAAAAATGTGTGTTTTTGGATAGTCTTTCTAGCATTTGATCAATAAAAGCTAAAGGGTAATGATCTTTCTTAGTAGCTTTATTTAATTTACGAAAATCAATTACCATCCTATAACCTGTAATAATTCTTTGCGGGATCAATTCATCTTTATCATTAGGAACAACGGTAATACCTCCCTTTTTAGGAACACAATGAACAGGGCTTACCCAATCACTATCAGCAACGGGATAAATTATACCTGCCTCTAGGAGCTTTAGTATCTCCTTTCTTACCACTTCTTTCATCTTGGGATTTAGTCGTTGTTGAGGATCTCTAACCGGTTTGGCATCGTCCTCCAATTTAGTTTTGTGTTGGCATAATGTGGGACTAATGCCCTTAAGATCATCCAGAGTGTATCCAATAGCAGCTCGGTGCTTCTTCAGAGTTTTCAATAATCTTTCTTCTTCTTGCTTTGAAAGGTTAGCACTAATAATAATAGGATATATTTTCTTTTCATCAAGATAAGCATACTTAAGATTATCAGGTAAAGGTTTGAATTCAAACACGGGATCACCCTTGGGTGGAGGGGGATCCAAAAGAATTTCAATGAGAAGATTATGTTTCAGCACAGGTTCCTATTTAAGGAACACTTCATCTATTTCCCTTCTTTCCTTCATAAACATATCATTTTCATGGTCTAGCAAATATTGTTCTAACGGATCAGTAGGAGGCACAGCAATGGAAGCAAGACCAATAATCTCATCCTTACTAGGTGGTTCGCTATCACGAGGTTGTCTATGAAACTTAGCAAAATTAAACTCATGAGACATACCATCTAAGCCAATGGTGGCAGTATCTTTTTCACAATCAATCTTAGCACTAGCTGTATTCAAGAAGGGTCTACCAAAAATAATTGGACAGAAGTCATCTTGTGGGGAAGCAAGAACAAGAAAATCAGCAGGGTACTTAACTTTCCCACACAAAACTTCAACATCTCTAACAATCCCAACTGGTTTAATGGTATCCTTATTAGCAAGCTTAATAGTAACATCAATGTCTTCTAATTCAACGGGTGCAAGGTCGTGCATAATTTCTTTATATAAATCACAAGGTATCGCACTAGCACTAGCACCCATATCACATAAACCATGATAACAATGATCTCCTATTTTAACAGAAATAACAGGCATGCCTAATACAGGTCTATGTATCTTAGTATCTGGTCTAGCAATATTAGCAGTTTCATCACAGAAATAAATAACATGCCCATCTAAATCATCATCTAAGAGATCTTTAACCATAGCAATACTAGGTTCAACATTGATTTGCTCAGGAGGTGTATAAGTGTGACGCCCCCGATTCAATGTACACTAATCATGCACGCAAATGTGTACAATCAAGATCAGGGACTCACGGGAAGATATCACAACACAACTCTAAAAATAAAATAAGTCATACAAGCATCATATTACAAGCCAAGGGCCTCGAGGGCTCGAATACAAGTGATCGACACAAACGAGTGAGCGGAAGCAATAATGTCTGAGTATAGACATTAGTTAAACAAGTTTGCCTTAAGAAGGCTAGCACAAACTGGGATACAGATCGAAAGAGGCGCAGGCCTCCTGCCTGGGACACTCCTAAACTACTGCAGCTCTCTCTCAGGTAAAATAGCATAGACTGGTCATCGTCAGCGGCCTGCACGTAGTAGTAGGCACCTCCAGTGTAGTAGGAGTCATCATCGACGGTGGCGTCTGGCTCCAGGGCTCCAGCATCTGGTTGCTACAACCAGGTAGAAGGGAAAGGGGGAAAAGAGGGAGAAAAGCAACCGTGAGTACTCATCCAAAGTACTCGCAAGCAAGGAGCTACACTACATATGCATGGGTATACGTGTAAAGGGCCATATCAGTGGATTGAACTGCAAAATGCCAGAATAAGAGGGGGATAGCTAATCCTATCGAAGACTACGCTTCTGGCCACCTCCATCTTGCAGCATGTAGAAGAGAGTAGATTGAAGTCCTCCAAGTAGCATCGCATAGCAATCCTACCCGGCGATCCTCCCCTCGTCGCCCTGTAGGAAAGCGATCACCGGGATGTCTCTGGAACTTGTCTGGTGTGTTTTATTAATTATCCGGTTCTAGTTGTCATAAGGTCAAGGTACAACTCCGGGTCATCCTTTTACCGAGGGACACGGCTATTCGAATAGATAAACTTCCCTGCGGGGGTGCACCACATAACCCAACACGCTCGATCCCATTGGCCGGACACACTTTCCTGGGTCATGCCCAGCCTTGGAAGATCAACACATCGCAGCCCCACCTAGGCACAATAGAGAGGTCAGCACGCCGGTCTAAATCCTATGGCGCAGGGGTCTGGGCCCATCGCCCATTGCACACCTGCACGTTGCGAGGGCGGCCAGAAGCAGACCTAGCCTCCCTAATACAAGAGCAGGCGTTCCAGTCCAATCCGGCGCGCGCCGCTCAGTCGCTGACGTCACGAAGGCTTCAGGTGATACCACGACGTCGAGTGCCCATATCTTTCCCGCGTAGTTGGTTAGTGCGTATAGGCCACTGGCAGACTCGGGTCAAATACCAAGATCTCGTTAAGCGTGTTAATTGATGTAACCGCAGACCCGACCAGGGCCAGGACCACCTCTCGCCTAGGTGGTCTCAACCTGCCCTGTCGCTCCGCCACAAAGTAACAGTCGGGGGTCGTCGGGAACCCAGGCCCGCCTCTACCGGGATGGAGCCACCTGTCCTTCCAGCCCCCACATCGGAATCACTTGCAGGTACTCAACGAGCTGACCCGACTTTAGTCATCATCTATATAGCATATGTATGTATGTATAGTATATACCCGTGATCACCTCCCGAGTGATCATAGCCCGATAGTATAGCAAGGCAGACTGACAAGAATGTACGGTCACTGATGATAAAATAGCATCCTATACTAAGCATTTAGGATTGCAGGTAAGGTATCAACAGAGGTAGCAACAATGGTAGGCTATGCAACAGAATAGGATCAATCAAAATAGTAACATGCTATACTACTCTAATGCAAGTAGTAGAGAGAGGAATAGGCGATATCTGGTGATCAAGTGGTGGGGGGGCTTGCCTGGTTGCTCTGGCAAGTAGGAGGGGTCGTCAACACTATAGTCGTACTCAGTGGCATCAGCGCCGGTCTCGGGATCTATCGGGGAAGAAGATGGGGGAAGAAACAGTAAATACGGAGCAATCAAAACATCACAAAATATAACAAGGCAATACGTGGTGCCAGGGGTGATCTAACGCAGGGATAGGTGATACCGGCGAAGGGGGAAAACATCCGGGAAAGTATTCCCGGTGTTTCGCGTTTTTGGACAGATGAAACAGAGGTGGAATGTTGCATGTTTGCTATGCTAGGGCGCGTGTGGCGGACGAATGGGCTGCGTATTCGGATTCGTCTCGTCGTTCTGAGCAACTTTCATGTACAAAGTATTTCCATCCGAGTTACGGATTATTTTAAATTAATTTTCAAAGTTTTAATTCATTTTCCAATTTATTATAATTTAAAAAAATTAGTGAAATTGCTACGGGTACACAGAGAGTGTACCCAGCTATTTGTATGTGAGGCTGACAGTGGGTCCCATTCGTCATTGATTGTTGACTAACCTAACAGATTAATTAACTAACCTAAGTGATTAGGTTAATCTAATCAGGATTAATTAAGTTAATTAATTCCGTAATTAATTAAATATTTTCTTAATTATTATTTGTATTCTCTTTTTTTAACGTTCTAAGGGCATGGGCCCCATCTGTCATTGTCACAGGGGGGGTCTTAGCACGCGCTGGGTCACGGGCGTCGCCCGAGTGGGGGGCGAGCATGATCAGGGGGGAAGCGGGGCAAGGCCACCGGGCGCCACCGGCGGACGGCCGCGGCACGGCAGCCATTGAGGGGCCACAGCGGAGGCAACCAGCAGGTCAGTGGTAGGCACGGTAGCCTGGGGTGGGGCCGGCGGCGGCAGGGAGGCGGAGGGAGCCGGGACGCGGACGGCGACAAGCGGCTCAGGTGCGGGCGAGGTCCAGCAGCGCGGCGTGCTGGCCGTGGCCGGAGCGGGAGGGACGGGCGGCGCCAGGGCGGGGTAGGGGGAGGACAGGGCCACTGGTACGCGGCCAGAGAGCGGCTTGGGGTGGCCGGAACGGGCGGGAGAGCGGGCCCACAGGTGCGGGGCCGCGGGCGACCAACGGCAAAGCCGCCGGCGAGGCATTGCCCGATGCGAGGCGCACGGCCAGGTGCTCACGGGGGCGCGCGGGGTAGCACGGGGGGAGATAGAGGAGGGAGTGGAGGTCGTGGCCTCACCGGGGTCGTAGGGTCAAGGCAGCCGGGCTCGGGGAGGAGGTCGAGGACGTCGCGACGGAGGGGAAGGAGGCCGGTGAGGAGGAGGAAGCAGGCCGGCGAGGGAGCTCCTGCGATTGGCGACGGCATCGATGTGCCGGAGGTGGCGAGGCGTCGGCGTTAGTAGGCACCGGGTCAACGAGGGAGGAGCTGCGAGGAGGCCGGGAGGGGCGGCGCTTGGCGCGGAGATAGCCCGGCGAGGGGGGTCCGAGAGGCGACGGGGTCGGTGTTGATTGGCGCAGTGGCGCCCGATCTGGATTGTGCTGAGAGAGGAGCGGGCGTGAGGGGAGAGTGGGGATCACGGGAGAGAAGTGGGAGCGAGTGGGGATGGTCATTAGGGTTTCGGGGGGTTAATGGGTGCGTGGGGGTTGGGCCGGTCTGGGACGATGGGCTGGCTGGCTGGGCCGTTTGGCCCAGTTGGCCACGAGGTCTCCCTCATTTGTTTTTTGTTCTTTTTTCTTTCTCTTTTTTATTTATATTTCTTTTCTATTTTTGCTCATTTTAAATATATAGGCCTTATATAAAAACATGGCTTCTACATGACAAATAGTTAGGGAATATTTTCAACACATCGAACATTTTAGTTTTGACTTTTGAAAACTTTAATTGTTTTAACTTTAATTCGAATTTTGAATTTGAATCCGTTTCGAACTAACGCGAGATTATCAGCAGTAACCGAGGTGACGTGGCATCATTAACGCGGGATTACTGTAGCCTAATTATCTGGGCGTCACAATTCTCCTCCACTACAAGAAATCTCGTCCCGAGATTTAAGCGGTGTAGTAAGGGGGGGAAAGTACTCGTAGCGAAAACCTAACGAGTCTTCTTGGTCTTGGTTGCCCCTTTAGAAGAGGTTGATCCCTTTCATTGATGTCTTCAAATCTCTGCTTCAAGTCACCATGATCAAGTCGTCATCCTTTCTTCGGGATCTCCATCGTCCTACGAACGCGATCAAGGAGAAAAACTTCAGAAGAATGCATCTCTACAAAGCTGGGCATCTGATGGTGAACTCAATGGGAAATACATGAGGTACCCCCATGAGTTGTATTTCGGTGAATTCGTTGAGTGCAATATACGATTGTACTAAAGTTTCAAATGGGTACGCAATCATTCGATGACTAGACAAAAGCTGGAATGGGGGTTTGAACAACGAGAATAACATGGTGTTTGATTCTAGGATGATTAATGGTGTAGCATTTAGCTCGTGAATCACATACGAAGCTAGGTGCAAAGGATACATTAGAATCCGGGTTGTAAAGAAGAGTCAGGTTTCGATCCAGTGGACCTGTGGGTTATGGGACCACCATGTGGGTTGAAAGTAGGAAGGGTGGTGAAAACTTGCACAGCTGCGACAGGGAGGCATGTCAGTGGATAGCTTGTCAGCTATGTCGGCAACAATGTCGGTACCAAGGTCGGGGAATGAAGAGAACCATTTTCCTGCTTGTTGAACGAGGCGAACCAATTGGCAAAGTTCTCACCCATCAGTGGTTACTGGAATGTCATCAACAATAGTAATAGGGTCTTACAGACAGAGTGGTACAACAAGGTGCTTACCTAAGCAGGGAATTATCTCTGCTTAGTTAAGTCAGATTCCGGAAAGGTTAAACAAAAGAATGGAAAGGAAAACACGATTATCAGATTAAACAGAACAATGGAAAGGAAAATTGTGATTACATACAATTATTAGGAGTACATCCTTCCCATGGTCAAGCAGAACATGGCATACAGGGTAGGAGAGCAAGTACCCAACCATTCAGATAAAGAGGCAAAGATTAATCAAGATGCTACCCATACAACGGTGTTTGGATAACTGACCAAGAAACATTTAGCATCGCGCCTCCAATGTTCTTGTTGATGAGCGGGGTATCATAGTCATGCTTCGAGGTAGCAATGATATGGTGTTTCAATCAAGGGCCGGACTTTGGATACACAATTGATCCATCAGGAGCAACTTATAAAATAAGTCTTAATTCCCTCCAGGAAGAATGGTTATCCTTGCAAAAGAAATTATAATGATAGCTCCTCCAGCCAGGGGGTGTACTAGGCATGACATCATATTACCGGATCATCAAAGGACCAACATCATAACTCCTGGAAAGTTATCCCAACCATCATATCTGACCGAGATTCAGACCCGATTGGTGTCATGATACCTCAGACTCAGGATGTCCTAGAAGAAAAGGTGCAACACAAATCGACAAAATGACATTGCAAGATTCTCGGGAAATGAACTATGGGAGCGGGTTCCTGAAACAACAGTTCATCATTAAACCAAGGAGGGGATGAGAAGGTGGCTGATGGGCTTAGCGACAATTCATCGAGAATTCCAAATGGGTGGATTTCCACAATAATGTGAACAAGAAGATGACACTTGTCAATCCAAATGATATAATGTTGTATGCTCTAGGAAAACATACACCATCAATCATTAGTTGAAAGGTGCGCCCGAATAAATATGACCTTAGGCATCAAGATCAATGTTAGAGTGATGATTCAATAACCAACAGTCTAAGAACGAATTGTCGATCGTTAACTTCAAGGCAATAGGGTTGCTAGAAGTACAGAACTCAAACAACACCATTAGCATATTGGTATGCTGGTTAAAAACACACGGGGACCAAGGAAGAATGGTGATGGTGAGAAGTATCATCATACCAAGAATTTCTAAGAGGCGTGGAGCAATCCCCACAACATTCTCGACATAAAAGACAGTAATACTTCAAGGCAGAACACAACACTAGCTGGATAGCAAGTTGCATTCACAATGTGGACAAGTTCGCGATGAAAGGAAGTCAAGGGTGTTGTCGATGATAAGAAAAATCATCATGGGCAAGGAGGGTATTTCTCATCATGAACACAATTGACATCTCGGAAGAAGTCAAAGTGTTGAAGGTGATCCGACACATTTGCCGGGAGGTTTCAAGAGGATGCAGTCAAACATCAACGGCCACAAGCAAGGAAATGACGAAGTGGCAAGTTATAGGATCAATATATAAGATGTAAGCTCGAAACCAAAGTTGCCTTTCAAGACAAGCAACATGATGTTGAAAGCTCGACGTAAGTCGTGCTTACACACTGAAGAATTCGTGCACCAGAGAAGGATGAGGTAGCACAGTTAAAGATAGAAAGACCAGGATGCAGCCGATGGTCTAGGAATGGCCAGATTGGGTTTAGAATTTCCCAGTAAAAATCACTAGGGGTATTTGATTTGTAGTGGGGAATAATTTCACTAGTCGGTGTCCTCGGTTGACAACAATCCAAAACCCAGGAAAATTGGAAGCGGTGAGAAATAACAATTGATGACGAACCCATAAGAAGTTATGCAGTTCCATGATATTCTCAAGGTACCCGAGTGTAATACTCGACGGTAGATCAAAGTCAAGGTTGGACTGGGTTATTGACCCACAGAAGACAAATGCTCAAACTTGCTCGAGAAATGGGATCAAAGGAGAACAATATGGTCAGAACCATAGCTGCAAGGGATCCAATTTAATGACACCGAAAGAATTAACGAAATGATTAAATATTTTGCAAGAAGCTTCCATGATAAGTTCCACACCGGGTCCATGGGCATGAACACAAAGTTCAAGGTCGACTCCCACTTATTTAATGCATGACCTTTCATTCACTTCTTGTCTTCAAAGAAGTTGTATGGTAGAAAATTATCTGGTGAAACACCAGAAGGGTGTGACTTATGAAACCCTTGAGGTTCATACGGTTTTTGGGAAGGTATAGCTTCAACCCGTTGGGGCATCTTAGAACCATATACCACAAATTTCAAGAGTAATTATCACCAGCTCAAAAGCAAAGCATGGTTTGGCCAAATCAGAGAATAGGATTTACCAATGGAATTATGTATTAGTGAAAGAACTTCTCGAGGTTTTATATACAAAGGACATTGTCGGATGATAATTCTACAAAGGATCCCACGGTCCATAATGGAGCTGATGTGAGCATCGGCACACAATCAGAGGAAGAAACAATACAAATGTATTGGATTACAGAAACAACTGACTAATTCAAAGCTCAATGTAAAGAATCATGATTTCTGATTCAAGGGATCAGAAGCAAACACTCTGATTAAGGATGGGTAAGTTGAATAGACTTATGGGTACAATCGATGACAATTTGATTGGTCGATAAACAGATCATGTTCAAAATGACATCTCAGCCGGAAAGATAATTTTAAAAGAATCAACCAATGATTGCGTGCATTCGCACTCATGTTGAATCAATAGGATCAAAATGATGGTGTCAAAGGAGACTAATGAATGTTGCTAGACCTATGGGAAGCATCCATAATGCAAGCAGACAAGTATATGTAGAGCAATAGTTTTAAAGAGGATTCTCGAATCATCGGATAGAATTTCAAAGTATCATATGAAACATATGAACAACTGGGGATGGATGAATACTCAATAAGTGCGAGTAATTATTTGCAGGGGTATTCATGTGGTAAAGAACTACAAGGCACAAAAGTAAGAATGACATTATCCATAGGGATGTTTCGGTGGTAGGGAATTGCAAAAGCAACAGGCACAAAGTCTCGAGAGAACATCAGAGTGTATCTTTGGAATCCTTCAGTGCACCAAGCAATCATCTGGAGTGAGGGGCTCTCTGGGAGAAAGTAGTTACGAGAACCTAGTGTTAGAGTTAGCAAAAATCATTTAACCTGAGTAGAAGAGAGATCAGAATCCCAGAGTAAAGGTCGAGGAGTAAAAGATTCTAATACCACTCAATGGCGATGTGGGCCCGTAAGCCACACAACCAAGTTAGTAAATAGTTTTCAGCTTCTAGACTCAACTTCGGCCAAGGAGTTGGAAAGGGGATTCCTACAGGCAGTCGGCTAAGGTACCAACTTGTGACGCCCCCAATTCAATCGTACACTAATCATGTACGCAAATGTGTACGATCAAGATCAGGGACTCACGGGAAGATATCACAACACAACTCTAAAAATAAAATAAGTCATACAAGCATCATATTACAAGCCAAGGGCCTCGAGGGCTCGAATACAAGTGCTCGACACAAACGAGTAAGCGGAAGCAACAATATCTGAGTACAGACATTAGTTAAACAAGTTTGCCTTAAGAAGGCTAGAACAAACTAGGATACAGATTGAAAGAGGCGCAAGCCTCCTGCCTGGGATCCTCCTAAACTACTCCTGGTCATCGTCAGCGTCCTGCACGTAGTAGTAGGCACCTCCAGTGTAGTAGGAGTCATCATCGACGGTGGCGTCTGGCTCCAGGGCTCCAGCATCTGGTTGCGACAACCAGGTAGAAGGGAAAGGGGGAAAAGAGGGAGAAAAGCAACCGTGAGTACTCATCCAAAGTACTCGCAAGCAACGAGCTACACTACATATGCATGGGTATATGTGTAAAGGGCCATATCGTTGGACTGAACTGCAGAATGCCAGAATAAGAGGGGGATAGCTAATCCTGTCAAAGACTATGCTTCTGGCCACCTCCATCTTGCAGCATGTAGAAGAGAGTAGATTGAAGTCCTCCAAGTAGCATCGCATAGCATAATCCTACCCGGCGATCCTCCCCTCGTCGCCCTGTGGGAAAGCAATCACCGGGATGTCTCTGGAACTTGTCTGGGTGTGTTTTATTAAGTATACGGTTCTAGTTGTCATAAGGTCAAGGTACAACTTCGGGTCGTCCTTTTACCGAGGGACACGGCTATTCGAATAGATAAACTTCCCTGCAGGGGTGCACCACATAACCCAACACGCTCGATCCCATTTGGCCGGACACACTTTCCTGGGTCATGCCCGGCCTCGGAAGATCAACACGTCGCAGCCCCACCTAGGCACAACAGAGAGGTCAGCATGCCGGTCTAAATCCTATGGTGCAGGGGTCTGGGCCCATCGCCCATTGCACACCCGCATGTTGCGAGGGCGGCCGGAAGCAGACCTAGCCTCCCTAATACAAGAGCAGGCGTTCCAGTCCAATCCGGCGTGCGCCGCTCAGTCGCTGACGTCACGAAGGCTTCGGCTAGTACCACGACGTCGAGTGCCCATATCTTTCCCGCGTAGTTGGTTAGTGCGTATAGGCCAGCGGCCAGACTCAGATAAAATACCAAGATCTCGTTAAGCCTGCTAATTGATGTAACCGCAGACCCGACCAGGGCCAGGCCCACCTCTCGCCTAGGTGGTCTCAACCTGCCCTGTCGCTCCACCACAAAGTAACAGTCGGGGGCCGTCGGGAACCCAGGCCCGCCTCTACCGGGATGGAGCCACATGTCCTTCAAGCCCCCACATCAGAACCACTTGCGAGTACTCAACAAACTGACCCGACTTTAGTCATCATCTGTATAGCATATGTATGTCTGTATAGTATATACCCGTGATCACCTCCCGAGTGATCATAGACCGATAGTATAGCAAGGCAGACTGACAAGAATGTAGGGCCACTGATGATAAACTAGCATCCTATACTAAGCATTTAGGATTGCAGGTAAGGTATCAATAGAGGTAGCAACAATGGCAGGCTATGCAATAGAATAGGATCAATCAAAACAGTAACATGCTATACTACTCTAATGCAAGTAGTAGAGAGAGGAATAGGCGATATCTGGTGATCAAGGGGGGCTTGCCTGCTTGCTCTGGCAAGTACGAGGGGTCGTCAACACCGTAGTCATACTCGGTGTCATCAGCGTCGGTCTCGGGATCTACCGGAGAAGAAGAGGGGGGAAGAAACAGTAAATACGGAGCAATCAAAACATCACAAAATATAATAATGCAATACGCGGTGCCAGGGGTGATCTAATGCAGGGATAGGTGATACTGGCGAAGGGGGAAAACATCAGAGAAAGTATTCCCGGTGTTTCGTGTTTTCGGACAGATGAAACAGAGGTGGAATGTTGCATGTTTTCTATGCTAGGGAGCGTGTGGCGGACGAACGGGCTGTGTATTCGGATTCGTCTCGTCATTCTGAGCAACTTTCATGTACAAAGTATTTCCATCCGAATTACGGATTATTTTATATTAATTTTCAAAGTTTTAATTCATTTTTCAATTTATTATAATTTAAAAAAATCAGTGAAATTGCTACGGGTACACAGAGAGTGTACTTAGCTATTTGTATGTGAGGCTGAAAGTGGGTCCCATTCTTCATTGACTATTGACTAACCTAACAGATTAATTAACTAACCTAAGTGATTAGGTTAATTAAGTGATCAGGGTTAATTAAGTGATCAGGATTAATTAACCTAAGTGATCAGGATGAATTAAGTTAATTAATTAATTATTTTCTTAATTATTATTTTTATTCTCTTTTTTTAATGTTCTAAGGGCATGAGCCCCATCTGTCATTGTCACACGGGGGTCTTAGCAGGCGCTGGCGCTGGGTCACGGACGTCGCCCGAGTGGGGGGCTAGCCCGATCAGGGGGGAAGCGGGGCGAGGCCATCGGGCGCCACCGACGGACGGCCGCGGCGCGGCAGCCATCGAGGGGCCCCAGCGGAGGCGACCATCAGGTCAGTGGCAGGCATGGCAGCCTGGGGCAGGGCCAGCGGCGGCAGGGAGACGGAGGGAGCCGGGACGCGGACGGCGACAAGCGGCTCAGGTGCGGGCGAGGTCCAGCGGCGTGGCGCGCTGGCCGTGGCTGGAGCGGGAGGGACGGGCGGCGCCAGGGAGGGGTATGGGGAGGACAGGGCCACTGGTACGCGGCCAGAGAGTGGCTCGGGGTGGCTGGAACTGCAGCGGGAGGCGGCAGAGCGGGCCCACAGGTGCGGGGCCGCGGGCGACCAACGGCAAAGCGCCGGCGAGGCGTTGCCTCGACACGAGGCACGCGGCCAGGTGCTCGCGGGGGGAGACAGAGGAGGGAGTGGATGTCATGGCCTCACCGGGGTCGTAGGGTCAAGGCAGCCGGGCTCGGGGAGGAGGTCGAGGACGTCGCGACGGAGGGGAAGGAGGCCGGTGAGGAGGAGGAAGCAGGCCGGCGAGGGAGCTCCTGCGATTGGCGACGGCATCGATGTGCCGGAGGTGGCGAGGCGTCGGCGTTAGTAGGCACCGGGTCAACGAGGGAGGAGCTGCGAGGAGGCCGGGAGGGGCGGCGCTTGGCGCGGAGATAGCCCGGCGAGGGGGGTCCGAGAGGCGACGGGGTCGGTGTTGATTGGCGCAGTGGCGCCCGATCTGGATTGTGCTGAGAGAGGAGCGGGCGTGAGGGGAGAGTGGGGATCACGGGAGAGAAGTGGGAGCGAGTGGGGATGGTCGTTAGGGTTTCGGGGGGTTAATGGGTGCGTGGGGGTTGGGCCGGTCTGGGACGATGGGCTGGTTGGCTGGGCCGTTTGGCCCAGTTGGCCAGGGGGTCTCCCTCATTTGTTTTTTTTTGTTTTTTCTTTCTCTTTTTTATTTATATTTCTTTTCTGTTTTTGCTGATTTTAAATATATAGGCCTTATATAAAAAACATGGCTTCTACATGACAAATAGTTAGGGAATATTTTCAACACATCGAACATTTTAGTTTTGACTTTTGAAAACTTTAATTGTTTTAACTTTAATTCGAATTTTGAATTTGAATCCGTTTCGAACTAATGCGAGATTATTAGCAGTAATCGAGGTGACGTGGCATCATTAACGCGGGATTACTATAGCCTAATTATCCGGGCATCAGAATAAGTCCTAGTATTACTCTTACGAACAACAGTCGAAGTTTTAGCATGATCCTTTATCCTAACAGGAAATGGGGGTTTCTCAACATAAGTAGTAGGAACAATAGGATCACTATAGGTGATAGTCTTTTCTTCAACTGTAATAGGTGCAACTACTTTCACTTCAACAGGAGGATTATATTTAAACCACTTCTCTTTAGGGAGATCAACATGAGTAGCAAAAGATTCACAGAAAGAAGCTACTATCTCAGAGTCAAGTCCATACTTAGCGCTAAATCCACGAAAAGCATCGGTATCCATAAAAGATTTAACACAATCGAACTTAGGTGTCATACCTGACTCCTTACCATCGTCGGAACCCCAATATCCAAAGTTGCGTTTAATTCTTTCCAATAAGTCCCATTTGAAATCAATATTCTTCAGCATATAAGAACTAGCACAGGAAGTATCGACCAGGTTGCGATTATTAAGAGAAAGCCGAGCATAAAAATTTTGAATAATCATTTCCCGTGAGAGCTCATGATTGGGGCATGAATATAACATTGACTTAAGCCTCCCCCAAGCTTGAGCGATTCTTTCTCCTTCGCGAGCCAGAAATTATATATGTAATTACGATCACGATGAACAAGATGCATAGGGTAGAACTTCTGGTGAAATTCCAACTTCAATCGCTTATAATTCCAAGATCTCGTATCATCACATAGCCTATGCCATGTCAGTGCATATCCCTTCAAAGATAAAGGGAAGACCTTCATTTTGACAACATCATCGGGAATACCTGCAACCTTAAATAATCCACAAACTTCATCCACAAAGATAAGGTGTAAATCGGGATGCAAAGTTCCATCTCCTGTAAATGGATTAGCTAGCAGTTTCTCTATCATACCTGAAGGAATCTCAAAGTAAATATTTTCATAAAGTTCAGTAGGTTGAGGAGAAACTCTTTCCTCTTCTGGTCGGGGTGAAGATACCCCGAACAAGCCCCTCAAAGGATTAGTTTCCATAGTGACAAGTAGCAGAAAATTTCAGCACACTATATAAATGTTTCCTTACCAAGTTCCACTCACCAAAAGCGCTACACTCTCCGGCAACGGCGCCAGAAAAGAGTCTTGATGACCCACAAGTGTAGGGGATCTATCGTAGTCCTTTCGATAAATAAGAGTGTCGAACCCAATGAGGAGCAGAAGGAAATGATAAGCGGTTTTCAGTAAGGTTTTCTCTGCGAGCACTGAAATTGTAGGTGATAGATAGTTTTGCGATAAGATAAACAGTAACGAGTAACAAGTAAATAAAGTGCAGCAAGGTGGCCCAATCCTTTATGTAGCAAAGGATAAGCCTGGACAATTTCTAATAATGAGAAAGAAGCTCCCGAGGACAAATGGGAATTATCGTCAAGCTAGTTTTCGTCACGCTCATATGATTCGCGTTCGGTACTTTGATAATTTGATATGTGGGTGGACCGGTGCTTGGGTACTGCCCTTACTTGGACAAGTATCCCACTTATGATTAACCCCTATTGCAAGCGTCCGCAACTACAAAAGAAGTATTAAGGTAAACCTAACCACAACATTAAACATATGGATCCAAATCAGCCCCTAACGAAGCAACGCATAAACTAGGGTTTAAGCTTCTGTCACTCTAGCAACCCATCATCTACTTATTATTTCCCTATGCCTTCCTCTAGGCCAGAATAATGGTGAAGTGTCATGTAGTCGACGTTCACATAACACAACTAGAGGAAAAGGTAACATACATCTCATCAAAATATCGAACGAATACCAAATTCACATGACTACTAATAGCAAGACTTCACCCATGTCCTCAGGAACAAACGTAACTACTCACAAAGCATATTCATGTTCATAATCAGAGGCGTAATAATATGCATTAAGTGTCTAAACATATGATCTTCCACCAAGTAAACCAATTAGCATCAACTACAAGGAGTAATCAACACTACTAGCAACCCACAGGTACCAATTTGTGGTTTTTATACAAGATTGGATACAAGAGATGAACTAGGGTTTGGAGAGGATATGGTGCTGGTGAAGATGTTGATGGAGATTGACCCCCTCCCGATGAGAGCGTCGTTGGTGATGATGATCGTGATGATTTCCCCCTCCCGGAGGGAAGTGTCCCCGGCAGAACAGCTCCGCCAGAGCCCTAGATTGGTTCCGCAAGGTTCCACCTTGTGGCGGCGGAGTTTCGTCCCATAAGCTTGCCCACGATTTTTTCCAGGGTAAAAGCCCTCATATAGCAGAATATGGACACCGGAGGACCACCAGGGGGCCCAGGAGGCAGGGGGCGTGCCCAGTAGGGGGGCGCGCCCCCCACCCTCCTGGACAGGGTGTGGGGCCCCTGGTGTACTTCTTCCGCTCAATAATTCTTATTAATTCCAAAAATAGGTTTCATGGAGTTTCAGCATTTTTGGAGCAGTGCAGAATAGATTTCCAATGTTTGCTCCTTTTCCAGCCAGAATTCCAGCTGCCGGCATTCCCCCTCTTCATGGTAAACCTTGTAAAATAAGAGAGAATAGACATAAGTATTGAGATATAATGTGTAATAACAGCCCATAATGCAATAAATATTGATATAAAAGCATGATGCAAAATGGACGTACCAGTCGTCACAATAAGGCTTGATGGCTCCTTCAATCATCTTCAACGATGTGATCCAGGGTGAGGTTTTCCTCCCCGAACAGATCTTCGTATTCGGTGGCTTCGTACCGCGGGCCAACTCGCTTGGCCATCTAGAGCAGATCGATAGCTACGCCCTTGGCCATCAGGTCAGGTTTGGAAGCTTAAACTACACAGCCGATGTTCGTGGAGACTTGATCTTCGGCGGATTCGATCCCATGTCAGGTGGGCTGAACAGTCACGACGATCATGACTTAGATCTGCCATCAAACAGTGTTCGGGAGATCACACCTGCAGCTGCCCTGGCCTTCAATCTAGAGCAGATCATGCCATCCGAGGACGGGTGGATGCACCCCGCCAAGGAGGCCGCACCCTCAGCGGCGTTAGAGTCGAACACTGACCTCACCTCCTATGAGGCCGGTGTTATCGGACCCTCGGACTCGTCTCCGGCTACAGGCTCCGAACCGCGTGCATCCGTGTCTATCGAATCTGATTGGGCGCCGATCATGGAGTTTACCTCCGTGAATATCTTTCAGCACTCGCCCTCTGGCGAAGTGCTAAATTCATTGAGGTCTCTCTCCTTGTCAGGAGACCCTTGGCCGAACTATGTCCGGCTGGAGTGGGAAGCGGACAACGAAGAAATTTGTTCCCCACCCACCACCCACTTAATAGCCAATGTCGACGACTTAACCGACGTGCTTGACTTTGATACTTCTCCAACGTATCTATAATTTTTGATTGTTCCAAGCTATTATATTACCCCTTTCAGATGTTTATGGGCTTTATTTTACACATTTGAATCATTTTTGGGACTAACCTACTAACCGGAGGCCCAGCCCGTATTGCTGTTTTTTTGCCTATTTCAGTATTTTGAAGAAAAGGAATATCAAACGGAATCCAAATGGAATGAAACCTTCGGGAGCCTGATTTTTGGAACGAACGTGATCCAGAGGACATGGATTGCAAGTCAAGAAGCAATCGAGGCAGCCAGGAGATAGGAGGGTGCGCCCACCCCCTCTGGGCGCGCCCCCTGTCTCCTGGGCCCCTCAGGTGGCCACTGACGTACTTCTTCCTCCTATATATACCCACGTACCCCGAAAACATCCAGGGAGCCAACGAAAAACAATTTCCACCGCCGTAACCTTCTGTATCCGCGAGATCCCATCTTGGAGCCTTCGCCGGCGCTCCGCCGGAGGGAGAATCGACCATGGAGGGCTTCTACATCAACACCATAGCCCTTCCGATGAGTTGTGAGTAGTTTACCACAGACCTTCGGGTCCATAGTTATTAGCTAGATGGCTTCTTCTCTCTTTTTGGATCTCAATACAATGTTCTCCCCCTCTCTTGTGGAGATCTATTTGATGTAACTCTTTTTGTGGTGTGTTTGTCGAGATCCGATGAATTGTGGGTTTATGATCAAGTTTATCTATGAGAAATATTTGAATCTCCTCCGAATTCTTGTATGTATGATTGAGTTATCTTTGCAGGTCTCTTCGAATTATCAGTTTGGTTTGGCCTACTAGATTGATCTTTCTTGCCATGGGAGAAGTGCTTAGCTTTGGGTTCAATCTTGCGGTGTCCTTACCCAGTGACAGCAGGGGTTGCAAGGCACATATTGTATTGTTGCCATCGAGGATAAAAAGATGGGGTTTATATCATATTGCATGAGTTTATCCCTCTACAACATGTCATCTTTCTTAATGCGTTACTCTATTCTTATGAACTTAATACTCTAGATGCATGCTGGATAGCGGTCGATGTGTGGAGTAATAGTAGTAGATGCAGGCAGGAGTCGGTCTACTTGTCACGGACGTGATGCCTATATACATGATCATGCCTAGATAATCTTATAATTATTCGCTTTTCTATCAATTGCTCGACAGTAATTTGTTCACCCACCGTAATACTTATGCTATCTTGAGAGAAGCCACTAGTGAAACCTATGGCCTCGGGTCTATTTTTTATCATATAAGCTTTCAATCTACTTTTATTTGCTTCTTTACTTTTCGCATCTATATTGTAAAATACCAAAAATATATTTATCTTATCATACTATCTCTATCAGATCTCACTTTCACAAGTGGCCGTGAAGGGATTGACAACCCCTTTATTGCGTTGGTTGCGAGTTCTTTGTTTTTTTGTGTAGGTGTGTGGGACTTTTGAGGAGCCTCCTACTGGATTGATACCTTGGTTCTCAAAAACTGAGGGAAATACTTATGCTACTATTGATGCATCACCCTTTCCTCTTCAAGGAAAACCAGCGCAAGCTCAAGACGTAGCAAGAAGGATTTCTTGCGCCGTTGCCGAGGAGGTCTTCGCTCAAGTCAAGACATACCAAGTACTTATCACAAACTCATCTCCCTTGCATTTACATTATTTGCCATTTGCCTCTCGTTTTCCTCTCCCCCACTTCACCCTTGCAATTTTATTTGCCCTCTATTTCCCAATCTCTCTCTTTTTCGCTTGCCTTTTTCTGTTTGCTTGTGTGCCTGTTTGTCCTTATGGCTTTGCCTAAGAGTACCGACCTACTTCTTAGAAGGTTGGAAGAGATTGAATCAAATATTAGAAGCATTATGACTTTGCAATTTGAGCATAATAATTTCTTCAGAAAAGAGCTTAAAGAACAAAAAGGTTTTTTGGGGTTTATGAATAAGGAGTTCGATGATATGAATAAAGAATTTTCTGGTGTGAACTCTCAAATTACCCGGCTTGAGAATGCTATAGCCCAAATTTTTGATAAGCAAGCTACCTTAGTCAATAAGATGGTTGCCAAACCAGAAAAGTTAGATGAAAATAATGATGAAGATCTTAAAGTTATTGATGTGTCTCCTATTAGATCTTTGTTTTGCAATATGAATCTTGATAATAATGGGACTGGAGATGAGTCAACTTTAGTTAGAAGGCGTCCCAATAATTCGGAGTTTCTAGATCTTGATGCTAAATTTGGTAAAAGTTGGATTGGAGAGGTCATGACTTTAAATAGCATTGAACCCGCTATCTCGGATTTCAAGGAGTTTGATTATGATAATTGTTCTTTAGAAGGTTGTATTTCCTTGTTGCAATCCGTTGTTAATTCTCCTCATGCTTATAGTCAAAATAAATATTTTACCAAACATATCATTGATGCCTTGATGCAATCTTATGATGAAAAATCAATTTTGAAGTTTCTATACCTAGAAAACTTAATGATGAGTGGGAACCTACTATAAAGATTAGAATTAAAGATCATGAGTGTTATGCTTTGTGTGATTTGGGTGCTAGTGTTTCCACAATTCCGAAAACTTTATGTGATATTCTAGGTTTCCATGATCTTGATGATTGCTCTTTAAATTTGCACCTTGTGGATTCCACCATTAAAAATCCAATGGGAAGGATCAATGATGTTCTCATTGTTGCAAATAGAAATTTGGTGCCCGTAGATTTTATCGTTCTTGATATAGATTGCAATCTTTCTTGCCCTATTATTCTTGGTAGACCTTTCCTTAGAACGATTGGCGCGATTATTGATATGAAGGAAGGGAATATTAGATTCCAATTTCCATTAAGGAAAGGCATGGAGCACTTTCCAAGAAATAAAGTTAAATTACCTTATGAATCTATCATGCGGGCTACTTATGAATTGAGTGCCAAAGATGGCACTACTTAGATTTATCTTCGCTTTTATGCATGGCTAGGGGCGTTAAACGATAGCGCTAGTTGGGAGGCAACCCAATCTTATTTGTGTTTTTTTGTTTTTGTTTATGCTTAGTAATAAATTTTGCATATAACTTCTGTTTAGATGTGTTTTTATGTTTTAATTAGTGTTTGTGCCAAGTAGAACCTATAGGATAACCTATGGTGATTGTTAATTTGATTCTGTTGAAAAACAGAAACTTTGCACGGATGAAATTAGTTTTGGTAAATCACAGAAACGTGATTTTGCATTGATTCTTTTTGCTGATGATCAATAGACAAATTGTACAGGACTTCCTATTTTAGTAGGATTTTTAGAGTTCCAGAAGTTTGCGTTAGTTACAGATTGCTACAGACTGTTCTGTTTTTGACAGATTTTGTTTTTCGTGTGTTGTTTGCTTATTTTGATGCATCTATGGCTAGTATTAAGTGGTATGAACCATAGAGAACTTGGAATATAGTAGGTTTAACACCAAAATAAATAAATAATGAGTTCATTACAGTACCTTATGTGGTGGTTTTGTTTTCTTTCACTAACGGGGCTTATAAGATTTCCTGTTGAGTTTTGTGTTGTGAAGTTTTTAAGTTTTGGGTAAAGATTTGATGGACTATGGAATAAGGAGTGGCAAGAGCCTAAGCTTGGGGATGCCCATGGCACCCCAAGATATTCAAGAGTAGCCAAAAGCCTAAGCTTGGGGATGCCCCCGGAAGGCATCCCCTCTTTCGTCTTCGTTCATTGGTAACTTTACTTGGAGCTATATTTTTATTCGCCACATGATATGTGTTTTGCTTGGAGTGTCATGTATGATATTAGTCTTTGCTTTTTAGTTTACCACAATAATCCTTTCTATACACACCTTTTGGGAGAAGCCCACTTGATTGGAATTTATTAGAATACTCTATGTGGTTCACTTATATCTTTTGAGCTTGATAGTTTTTGCTCTAGTACGTCACTTATATCTTTTAGAGCACGGCGGTGGCCTAATTTTGAAGAAATTGCTAGTATCTCTTGCTTCACTTATATTATTTTGAGAGTCTTTTATAACAGCATGGTATTTTCTATGGTTATAAATTGGTCCTAGAATGGTGAGCATCCAAGTTGGGTATAATAAAAACTATCATAGAAAGTGCATAAAACACTAGGATCAATTTGATGCTTGATAATTGTTTTGAGATATAGAGGTAGTAATGTTAGAGTCATGCTAGTGGGTAATTATGAAATTGAGAAATACTTGTGTTGAAGTTGGCAAGTCCCGTAGCATGCACGTATGGTAAAAGTTGTGTGACAAATTTTTTGCATGAGGTGCTCTTTTTATTGTCTTCCTTATGAGTGGCAGTCAGGGACGAGCGATGGTCTTTTCCTACCAATCTATCCCTCTAGGGGCATGCGTAGTAGTACTTTCTTCGAGGGCTAAGTATACTTTTGCAATAAGTATATGAGTTCTTTATGACTAATGCGAGTCAATGGATATACGCACACTCACCCTTCCACTTTGCTAGCCTCTATTGTGCCGCGCAACTTTCGCCGGTATCTTGCACCCATTATTTACCTTCCTCAAAACAACCACCATACCTACCTATTATGGCATTTCCATAGCCATTCCGAGATATATTGCCATGCAACTTTCCACCATTCCGTTTATTATGACACGCTTCATCATTGTCATATTGCTCTTTGCATGATCATGTAGTTGACATCGTATTTGTGGCAAAGCCACCTTCATAATTTTCATACATGTCACTCTTGATTTATTGCATATCCCGGTACACCGCCGGAGGCATTCATATAGAGTCATATCTTGTTCTAGCTTTGAGTTGTAATTCTTGAGTTGTAAATCAATAAAAGTGTGATGATCTTCATTATTAGAGCATTGTCCGAGTGAGGAAAGTATGATGAAGACTATGATTCCCCCACAAGTCGGGATGAGACTTCGGACTTTAAAAAGAAAAAAAGGAAAGGCCAAAAAGAAAAAAAAAAGAAAAGAAAGGCCAAAGAAAAAAAGAAAGAAAGAAAAAAATAAAAAAGAGAGAAAAAATAATAATAAATGAGAGAAAAAGAGAGAAGGGACAATGCTACTATCTCTTTTTCCACACTTGTGCTTCAAAGTAGCACCATGATCTTCATGATAGAGAGTCTCCTATGTTGTCACTTTCATATACTAAGTGGTAATTTTTCATTATAGAACTTGGCTTGTATATTCCAATGATGGGCTTCCTCAAAATGCCCTAGGTCTTCGTGAGCAAGCGAGTTGGATGCACACCCACTTAGTTTCTTTTGTTGAGCTTTCATATATTTATAGCTCTAGTGCATCTGTTGCATGGCAATCCCTACTCACTCACATTGATATCTATTAATGGGCATCTCCATAGCCCGTTAATACGCCTAGTTGATGTGAGACTATCTTCTCCCTTTTTGTCCTCACAACCACCACCAAATACCACCATAGTGCTATGTCCATGGCTTGCGCTCATGTATTGCGTAAGAGTTGAAAAAGCTGAAGCGCGTTAAAAAGTATGAACCAATTTCTCAGCTCGTCATCAAGGTTGTTCATGATGGGAGTATGTTGTGTAATGAAAATGAAGCATGGCCTAACTATATGATTTTGTAGGGATAAGCTTTCTTTGGCTATGTTATTTTGATAGGACATGATTATTTGTTAGTATGCTTCGAAGCATTATTATTTTTATGTTTTATAAGCTTTTATCTTGAATCATTTGGGTCTGAACAATCATGCCACAATAAAGAAAATTACGTTGAGAATTATGCTAGATAGCATTCCACATCAAAAATTCTGTTTTTATCATTTACCTACTCGAGGACGAGCAGGAATTAACCTTGGGGATGCTTGATACGTCTCCAACGTATCTATAATTTTTGATTGTTCCATGCTATTATATTACCCCTTTTGGATGTTTATGGGCTTTATTTTACACATTTATATCATTTTTGGGACTAACCTACTAACCGGAGGCCCAGCCCGTATTGCTGTTTTTTTGCCTATTTCAGTATTTCGAAGAAAAGGAATATCAAACGGGGTCCAAATGGAATAAAACCTTCGGGAGCGTGATTTTTGGAACGAACGTGATCTAGAGGACTTGGAGTGCAAGTCAAGAAGCAATCGAGGCGGCCAGGAGATAGGAGGGTGCGCCCACCCCCTTTGGGCACGCCCCTGTCTCCTAGGCCCCTCAGGTGGCCACCGACGTACTTCTTCCTCCTATATATACCCATGTACCCCGAAAACATCCAGGGAGCCAACGAAAAACAATTTCCACCGCCGTAACCTTCTGTATCCGCGAGATCCCATCTTGGAGCCTTCGCCGGCGCTCCGCCGGAGGGGGAATCGACCATGGAGGGCTTCTACATCAACACCATATCCCTTCCGATGAGTTGTGAGTAGTTTACCATAGACCTTCGGGTCCATAGTTATTAGCTAGATGGCTTCTTCTCTCTTTTTGGATCTCAATACAATGTTCACCCCCTCTCTTGTGGAGATCTATTCGATGTAACTCTTTTTGCAGTGTGTTTGTCGAGATCCGATGAATTGTGGTTTATGATCAAGTTTATCTATGAGAATATTTGAATCTCCTCTGGATTCTTTTATGTATGATTGAGTTATCTTTGCAAGTCTATTCGAATTATCAGTTTGGTTTGGCCTACTAGATTGATCTTTCTTGCCATGGGAGAAGTGCTTAGCTTTGGGTTCAATCTTGCGACGTCCTTACCCAGTGACAGCAGGGGTTGCAAGGCACGTATTATATTGTTGCCATCGAGGATAAAAAGATGGGGTTTATATCATATTGCATGAGTTTATCCCTCTACATCATGTCATCTTTCTTAATGCGTTACTATGTTCTTATGAACTTAATACTCTAGATGCATGCTGGATAGCGGTCAATGTGTGGTGTAATAGTAGTAGATGCAGGCAGGAGTCGGTCTACTTGTCACGGACGTGATGCCTATATACATGATCATGCCTAGATAATCTCATAATTATTCGCTTTTCTATCAATTGCTCGACAGTAATTTGTTCACCCACCGTAATACTTATGCTATCTTGAGAGAAGCCACTAGTGAAACTTATGGCCCCCGGGTCTATCTTTTATCATATAAGCTTTCAATCTACTTTTATTTGCTTCTTTACTTTTCGCATCTATATTATAAAATACCAAAAATAGATTTATCTTATCATACTATCTCTATCAGATCTCACTTTTGCAAGTGGCCGTGAAGGGATTAACAACCCCTTTATTGCGTTTGCGAGTTCTTTGTTTGTTTCTGTAGGTGTGTGGGACTTTTGAGGAGCCTCCTACTGGATTAATACCTTGGTTCTCAAAAACTGAGGGAAATACTTACACTACTATTGCTGCATCACCCTTTCCTCTTCAAGGAAAACCAATGCAAGCTCAAGACGTAGCAGACTTCAACTCCGAAGACATCAACGGTATGGACGACAATGCAGGAGAAGAACAGGAACCACCACCCACAGGGTGCTGGACAGCCACCTCATCATATGATATATATATATGGTGGGCACACCCAAAGAAGACGATGGCGATGAGGCAACGGAGGATAATCCCCCTGAGAAGCAATCTAAGAACTAGCGTCATAGGCGCCGCTCTAAGCCCCGCCAAAGCAAAAATAGTAATACCGGCACAAGAGATGATGGCAATCCGGATGGTGCCGAAGACGAAAACAATCCCGCCCAGCCAGGCTTCGAGCAGGCCGAGCGGGAGGATGGGCAAGCTAGCCCTAAGGAACAGGCAACGGATGGAGAAACAGAGGATGATAATTACATGCCTCTCTCTGAAGACAAAGTGAGCCTTTGCAACGAAGAATTCATCGTGCCTCAGGACCCCGTCGAGCAGGTGCACTTCAAGCGCCGGCTTATAGCCACTGCAAAAAGCCTGAAGAAAAAGTAGCAGCGGCTTCAACCTGATCAAGACCTGCTAAGTGATAGATGGACTGAGGTCCTGGCAGCCGAGGAATACGGACTCGAGTGCCCTAGCAAAAGTTACCCAAAGCGCTGGTTGCTACCTCAACTAGAGGAGGAGGCATCAAAGCCTACACTACTAGCGCATGATGTGGCTGACCGGCCACCTTGTGGCCGAGACAAAGCGGCGTACCAGCCTGAAGTCCAGCCCACACCCCGTCGCCAACCTAACAAAAACGTTAAGGCCTAGGGCTACACGCATGACCTGTGAGATGTATTGGAAAACAAAGCAGGACAGTCAAGATCGATCTACGGATCACGGGGGCGTGCCCCAACATGTGACGATGACCGTCACACCGGGTATACTAAAAACAAATCCGGTCGGGCCGAATACAGCAGACCAGACTCATTTGAACAGCGTCGTCATGTAGCCCGGCATAGAGGCGCCGCACACCCCCTATGCTTCACTAATGAAGTAATGGATCATGAATTCCCAGAAGGGTTTAAACCCGTGAACATTGAATCATATGATGGTACAACAGACCCCGCAGTATGGATTGAAGATTTCCTTCTCCACATTCACATGGCTTGCGGTGATGATCTACATGCCATCAAATACCTCGCACTTAAGCTCAAAGTACCGGCTCAGCATTGGCTGAACAGCTTGCCGGCAAACTCCATTGGTAGTTGGGAGAACCTGGAGGACGCATTCCTTGACAACTTCCAGGGCACTTATGTGCGACCACCGGATGCTGATGACTTAAGTCACATAACCCAACAGCCCGGAGAGTTAGCCAGGAAATTCTGGACCCGGTTCCTAACCAAAAAGAACCAAATCGTCGACTGTCCGGATGCTGAAGCCCTAGCGGCCTTTAATCATAACATCCGCGACGAATGGCTCGCCCGACACCTCAGCCAAGAAAAACCGAAGTCCATGGCAGGCCTCGCGACACTCATGACCCGCTTTTGTGCGGGCGAGGACAGTTGGCTGGCTTGTAGCAACAGCACATCAAGAAATCCTGGCACTTCAGAGGCCAGAGATAGCAACGGCAAGCCACGACGCAACAGACACAAGCGTCACAACAATGGCGACAATACCGAAGACACGACAGTCAATGCCGGATTCAGTGGCTCTAAATCCGGTCAGCGGAAAAAGCCATTTAAAAGAAACAATTCGGGCCCGTCCAGTCTGGACCGCATACTCGATCGCTCGTGTCAAATTCACGGCACCCCCGATAAACCAGCCAACCACACCAACAGAGAATGCTGGGTGTTCAAACAGGTCGGCAAGTTGAATGTCGAAAACAAGGAAAAGGGACTGCATAGCGATGACGATGAGGAGTCCCGGCCGCCGAACACAGGAGGACAGAAGAGATTTCCTCCCCAGGTGAAAACGGTGAATATGATATACGCAACCCATATTCCCAAACGGGAACGGAAGAGTGCACTAAGGGACATCTATGCGATGGAGCCAGCCACCCCAAAGTTCAACCCATGGTCTTCTTGTCCGATCACTTTCGATTGCAGGGACCATCCTACCAGTATCCGTCACGGCGGTTCAGACGCATTGGTCCTCGACCCCATCATCGACGGATTCCATCTCACACGAGTCCTCATGGACGGTGGCAGCAGCCTGAACCTGCTCTATTAGGATACAGTGCGCAAAATGGGCATCGACCCCTCAAGGATCAAGCCCACAAAAACCACCTTTAAAGGAGTCATACCAAGTGTAGAGGCCTGTTACATGGGCTCAATCACACTGGAAGTAGTCTTCGGATCTCTGGACAACTTCCGAAGCGAGGAGTTAATCTTCGATATCATCCCCTTCCACAGTGGCTATCATGCACTGCTTGGACGAACCGCATTTGCCAGATTCAATGCGGTACCGCATTATGCATACCTCATGCTCAAAATGCCAGGACCTCGAGGGGTTATAACAGTTAATGGAAACACAGAGCGATCTGTCCGTACGGAGGAGCACACTGCGGCCCTCGCAGGAGAAATACAAAGCAGCCTTCTTAGGCAGACCGCCAATTCAGCAATAAAGGTCCCAGACACCGTCAAGCGAGTCCAGAGTACCCTGCAACAGGATCGTCCGGCACGTCCAGAGCTCGCCTAGCAATTCGGCCTCCACCCTAGTCCCAGTCAAGCGGTGAAATTTGTGCCGCGCATACATAATTGCGCACTCAAAATACCATGGGCATAGGCGGAGGCACGGCTACGACACGGTCCACAATGCGGCTCAACCGCCCCAGGATCTGTGTATTTTTACACTATTTCTTTTTAGGTCCCTATTTTTGGAGGCTCCTCCGATAGTCCGACCACCAGACACATCACGGGAAGGAAACACCAAGGAGGCAAGAAGCTTTTACGTATAAGGGAATCCTCGGGTGCTGATAATGATCGTTATACCCGTTTTACATACCCACATGCAGCTTACCCTTGGCCAAGACATGTCAAATATTCATATTTCGCTTACGCACTACTTGTATACATACACTTTGATGTATTATTCAAATAACAACGGAAAATAATGTACAGCGTCAGCTTACTATTACATTTCTTTATCCTTTTCCTTTACTGCTTATTTATTACAAATTGCACCCGTACATTCTGGTACGTCCGGCTCGCCAGGGGCTTTAGTGTACCCCATAACACGGCAAGAAAAGTCCGAACACTTTCGACAGTGTGGTACCCCGAACTTATATCATTATATGCATCAGCTCCGAATCATGTCTTGGGTCAATAGTTGGGTTTGCCCGGCTCCCATGTTTTGGTACCTTACGTTCCACTATATCGGCTAAGGTAGCACAGGGAGAACTACTGTGATTGTGTCCCGGTTCTTCCGGACGAGCACCTCAGTAGAGAAAGCTGAAAACTGACTGTCATGATGAGGCGAGAGTTGGTCGCTGTTCGAGAGGTCTCAAATCCTTAAAGATTTTTTCCGCTTCGGGCGAGGAATCGGCCTTGTCCGATTTAGGCGTGTATAGTGCCCCAAGTTCGGCCTTCCGAATACTAGGGGCTTCGCCAAAATTTAAAATTGTAGACTTCTATGGCTATGTGAGAGTGATAAAGCTGTATAGTCCGATTGCCTTGTTCGCTGCGCTGAACACCTCCTTCAAAGGACCAAAAATTTAGATAAAGAGTGTTTAGATTTATCCCGAACACCCCAGTACTAGTTACATGGGGGCAGAAGCCGACGACTGGCCAACTCTCAGACTTTATAAACGGCTGCACAGAAGGTAATACTTTAAATCAACAAGCGTTATATAGCGCACATGAACTCGTTTTCATATTACAGGATGACATGAGTACATTCATTCAAATATTACATCCTTAGCACATTCATCCACCACAAGGCGGGCACCCTTCAGGACATTGTCATAATACTGTTCGGGGCGGCGATGCTCCTTGCCCTTCGGCGGCCCCTCCGTCACCAGCTTCTCAGTGTCCATCTTCGCCCAATGCACTTTCGCACGGGCCAAGGCCCTGCGCGCACCTTCAATGCAGACGGACCGCTTAGTGACTTCAAGCCGCGGACAGGCATTCACCATCCGCTTTACAAGGCCGAAGTAGCTGCCGGGCAGGGGCTCGCCAGGCCACAACCAGACTATGAAGTCCTTCATGGCCTGTTCGGCCGCCTTGTGCAGTTCGACCAGTTGCTTCAGCTGGTTGCTCAAGGGCATCGGATGTTCGGTCCCAGTATATTGAGACCAGAACAACTTCTCCGTCGAGCTCCCTTCTTCGGCACGGTAGAACTCTGTGACATCCGATATGCTGCGTGGCAGATCTACAAACGCTCCTGGAGAGCTCCGAATTCGGGTAAGTAAAAGGAAAGTCTCCTTCACATGCTTGCTTTGCATAATGAATGCCTTACCTGCCACTATCTTCTTGGCCACCTGAATCTCCTGGAGGGCCTTTTGGGCTTCGGCCTTGGTGTCTTGCACACTCTGGAGGGCCTTCGCAAGCTCGGACTCTTGCATCTTGGAGTCACACTCCAAGGCCTCGAATTCTTTGACGAAGTCCTGGAGCTCTTGCTGGACCTCATCCACCCGAGCCTCCTGTTTCTCGCGCTCAGTGCGCTCCTTGGCCGCTTTGTCTTCGGCCTCGGACATCGCCTTCTTAAGGGCCACCACTTCGGTCGTGACCCCTATTAAAATTCATGATGCTTCTATTAGCATCAACAATCTTTCCTTTATATGACACAAGGACGGGGTATCGCTTACCTTTATTCTCCTCGAGTTGCCTCTTCACGAGGCCGAGCTCTTCCTCGGCCCGCCCCAGGTCCTGCTTCAGTCCGGAGACCTCCGCAGTGCGGGCGGCAGAGGCCAGCAGTGATGCCTGCTTATTCATATAGACATAATATGATTAGACTCCTGGGGATGTTATTTGATCCTCTGTTCGTCCTTTCTTTCCGAACACCAAACAGAGCATCAGGGGCTACTGCCTGCACTGTGATATTTTCTCATAATTTAATTACTTACCTCAAAGCATGTTAGTAGGTGATGACCCACAAGTGTAGGGGATCTATTGTAGTCCTTTCGATAAGTAAGAGTGTCGAACCCAACGAGGAGCAGAAGGAAATGATAAGCGGTTTTCAGTAAGGTTTTCTCTGCAAGCACTGAAACAGTAGGTGATAGATAGTTTTGTGATAAGATAAATAGTAGCGAGCAACAAGTAAATAAAGTAAATAAAGTGCAGCAAGGTGGCCCAATCCTTTATGTAGCAAAGGATAAGACTGGACAATTCTAATAATGAGAAATGAGCTCCCGAGGACACATTGGGAATTATTGTCAAGCTAGTTTCATCACGTTCGTAGATTCGTGTTCGGTACTTTGATAATTTGATATGTGGGTGGACCGGCACTTGGGTATTGCCCTAACTTGGACAAGCATCCCACTTATGATTAACCCTTATTGCAAGCATCCGCAACTACAAAAAGGAGTATTAAGGTAAACCTAACCACAACATTAAACATATGGGTCCATATCAACCCCTAACGAAGCAACGCATAAACTAGGGTTTAAGCTTCTGTCACTCTAGCAACCCATCATCTACTTATTACTTCCCTATGCCTTCCTCTAGGCACAAATAATGGTGAAGTGTCATGTAGTCGACGTTCACATAACACCACTAGAGGAAAGACAACATACATCTCATCAAAATATCGAACGAATACCAAATTCACATGACTACTAATAGCAAGACTTCACCCATGTCCTCAGGAACAAACGTAGCTACTCACAAAGCATATTCATGTTCATAATAAGAGGAGTAATAATATGCATAAAGGATCTGAACATATGATCTTCCACCAAGTAAACCAATTAGTATCAACTACAAGGAATAATCAACACTACTAGCAACCCACAGGTACCAATTTGTGGTTTTGATACAAGATTGGATACAAGAGGTGAACTAGGGTTTTGAGAGGAGATGGTGATGGTGAAGATGTTGATGGAGATTGACCCCCTCCTGATGAGAGGATCGTTGGTGATGACGTTGGTGATGATTTCCCCCTCCCAGAGGGAAGTGTCCCAGGCAGACCAGCTCCGCCAGAGCCCTAGATTGATTCCGCCAAGGTTCGGCCTCGTGGCGGCAGAGTTTCGTCCCGTAAGCTTGCCCATGATTTTTTCCAGGGAAAGAGTGATGATATAGAAGAGGATGGACGCCGGAGGCCCACCAGGGGGCCCAGGAGATAGGGGGCCGCGCCCTACAGGGGGGCGCGCCCCCTATCTCCTGGACAGGGTGTGGCCCCCCTGGCCTATTTCTTTCGCTCATAAATTCTTAATAAATCCAAAAAGTTGTTTCGTGGAGTTTCAGGACTTTTGGAGTTGTGCAGAGTAGGTTTCCAATGTTTGCTCCTTTGCCAGCCAGAATTCCAGCTGCCGGCATTCCCCCTCTTCATGGTAAACCTTGTAAAATAAGAGAGAATAGCCATAAGTATTGAGATATAATGTGTAATAACAGCCCATAATGCAATAAATATTGATATAAAAGCATGATGCAAAATGGACGTATCAACTCCCCCAAGCTTAGACCTCGCTTGTCCTCAAGCGGAAGCCGAAATCGAAAAATATGTGCGCATGTTTAGAGATAGAGGTGCCGATAAAAATAAAATACGGACATGAGGGCATCATGATCGTTCTAATAACAGCAACATATATAGATTTTGTCATATAATTTCCTATGCTCAAGTAATAAGCAATTCACAATGTCAAGTATGGTTCATAAACTTCATTGGGAACTAACAAACTATAATCTCAGTCATTGAAGCAATTGCAATTTATCGTAACATCAGAAAGAGTCAATAATAGAGCTTTTCAACAAGCTCACATACTCAACTATCTTGTAGTCTCCCATAATTGCTAACACTCACGCAATACTTGTGGTTATAGAGTTTCAGACGGACACTGAGAAATATAGGGGCTTATTGTGTTGCCTCCCAACGTATTCACCTTTTGGTGATGTCAACAATAATAGCCTATGCCAACTTACATCCAATTGGATATATGTATCATGATCTTTCAAACACGAGGATCTTGCCAAAGGATAAAATGAAAAAGGGAAAGATGAGGATCACCTTGACTCAAGCATAAAGTAAAAACATAAAGTGAAAGATAGGCCCTTCGCAGAGGGAAGCAGAGGTTGTCATGCGCGTTTAGGGTTGATGCATAAAGTCTTAATGCAAAAGAACGTCACTTTACATTGCCCCTTGTATGTGGACCTTTATTATGCAATCTGTCGCTTTTATTACTTCCAAAACAAGTTCGTACAAAGCTTATTTTCTCTGCACTAATAAGTCATACATATTTAGAGAGCAATTTTTATTACTTGCACCGATGACAACTTACTTGAAGGATCTTACTCAATCCATAGGTAGGTATGGTGGAATCTCATGGCAAAACTGGGTTTGAGGATATTTGGAAGCACAAGTAGTATCTCTACTTGGTGCAAGGAATTTGGCTAGCAAGAGGAGGAAAGGCAAGCTCAACGTGTTTGGAAGGTCAATGACAATATACTTTAACTGAGATGTCGGAAAACATAAACCATTACGTTGTCTTCCTTGTCCAACATCAACTCTTTTAGCATGTCATACTTAATGAGTGCTTCACAATCATAAAAGATGTCCAAGATAATATATTTATATGTGAACCCCTCTTTCCTTATCACTTCCTATTAATTGCAACGATGACCAAGGCTACGTTCATCATCTGTCAATAATTTTTATGCCTCATACTTTCTATGTGTGAAGTTATCACTATCCATAAGATCAATATGAACTCTTTTTGTTCTTTCTAGTTTCACAAGATCAATGCAACATAGCAAAGCCCTTGAATCAACACTAATCTTTATTATAGATAGCACACGGACTCGCTTGCATAAAGAGATCACAATGTAAAACTCAAAACTACTTGATATCAAAACTTCAATCTACTAGATCAAGATACTACTAAAAGGATCGAACTAAATAAAGTGGTAAAGATAGAGTGTGATGGTGATACGATACCGGGGCACCTCCCCCAAGCTTGGCAGTTGCCAAGGGGAGTGCCCATACCCATGTGATTATTTCTTCAGAAGTGGTGATGGAGGTGGTGATGATGACGGTGGATAATCGCACATCGAGCATAAAAGCTCCTCCAACTTGCGGATAATGCCCTTGAGCCTAGCAATATGATCCTTCAACAAAATATTCTCCTGTGTGAGATACTTGTTCTGTATGCGGGCTAACTCAATCATCTTGAAAGCTTCAATCTCTGTTGGAGTGAAAAGGTTACGTAAAGGTTGAGGGATGTCTTCTTCTTTCACCACCGGAGCTTGAACCTCCATGGCCTTCTTGATCCCTTCATCCTTGTTGATCTCTTCTGGTTCCTCTCTTTTCAACTCTATCTTCAATAGCCAAGCATCCTTGTCTTCGTTGTTGGAGGAGGGAGAAGTCATGGTGCTCTAAATCTGTAACGGAAACAGCTCGAAATGAAAACAGAGGATATTTGCATGACACGGTGGTCAAAACCTTCGGGAGTATATATAATGAATTTTTACCGACCAAAATATGTAATATACAAGAAAAAGGAGTCCGGGGGGCACACGAGGTGCCCACGAGACAGGGAGCATGGCCTCCTCTCTCGTGGGAGCCTCGTGTCCCTTTCGGACTACTTCTTTCTTCCTAAAATTCTTAAATAATACAAAACTGATAAAAATTGCCATTAGAGTTGTTTTGGAGTCGATTTACTTACCGTACCACGTACCTATGCCTTTTCGAAGTCTGGAACGTTCTGGAAAGTGTCTCTTATGTATTCCTCAGGGGTTATGGTTTCAATAATATTAGTTTCAATATTGATAGGATTACCTAAAATATAATGTTTGATTCTTTGACCGTTAACCACCCTCGGATGTGTGCCTTCGAAGTTGTTGATTTTTATAGCACCAGAATGATAGACCTCCTCGATAACGTAGGGACCTTCCCATTTTGAGAGAAGTTTTCCTGCAAAAAATCTTAAACGAGAGTTGAATAATAACACATAATCTCCTACGTTAAACTCACGCTTTTGTATCCTTTTATCATGCCAGCGTTTGACTTTTTTTTTGAAAAGCTTGGCATTCTCATATGCTTGGGTTCTCCATTCATCAAGTGAGCTGATATCAAACAACCTCTTCTCACTGGCAAGTTTAAAGTCATAATTGAGCTCTTTAATAGCCCAATATGCTTTATGTTCAAGTTCAAGAGGTAAATGACATGCTTTTCCATAAACCATCTTATATGGAGATATACCCATAGGATTTTTGTATGCAGTTCTATAGGCCCATAATGCATCATCAAGTTTTTTGGACCAATTCTTTCTAGATCTATTCACAGTCTTTTGCAAAATTAATTTGAGCTCTCTATTGCTCAACTCTACTTGACCACTAGACTGCGGGTGATAAGGAGATGCGATTCTATGATTGACATCATACTTAGCAAGCATCTTACGGAAAGCACCAGGAATAAAGTGTGAACCACCATCAGTCATAAGATATCTAGGGACTCCGAACCTCGGAAAAATAACTTCTTTAAGCATTTTAATAGAAGTGTTATGATCAGCACTACTAGTTGGAATAGCATCTACCCACTTAGTAACGTAATCAACAGCAACTAAAATATGTGTATAACCATTAGAGGCAGGAAAAGGTCCCATATAATCAAATCCCCAAACGTCAAATGGTTCAATAACAAGAGAATAATTCATAGGCATTTCTTGACGTCTACTAATGTTACCTATTCTTTGACATTCATCACAAGATAAGACAAACTTACGAGAAACTTTTAAGAGAGTAGGCCAATAAAAACCAGATTGTAGTACCTTGTGTGTAGTTCTATCTCCAGCGTGGTGTCCTCCATAAGATTCAGAGTGATACTTGCGTAGGATTTGTTCCTGTTCATGCTCAGGCACACAACGTCGAATAATACCATCTACTCCTTCTTTATAAAGGTGTGGATCATCCCAGAAGTAATGTCTTAAATCATAAAAGAACTTTTTCTTTTGCTGGTATGTGAAACTAGGTGGTATATATTTAGCAACAATGTAATTATCATAATCAGCATATCAAGGAGCAGTACGAGAAGCATTGACAACCGCTAATTGTTCATCAGGAAAACTATCATTAATAGGCAGTGGGTCATCAAGAACATTCTCTAACCTAGACAAGTTGTCTGCAACGGGGTTCTCAGCTCCCTTTCTATCAATAATATGCAAGTCAAATTCTTGGAGCAAGAGAACCCATCTAATGAGTCTAGGCTTAGCATCTTTCTTTTCCATAAGATATTTAATAGCAGCATGATCAGTGTGAATAGTAACTTTGGAATCAACAATATAAGGTCTAAACTTATCACATGCAAACACAACTGCTAAGAACTCTTTTTCAGTAGTAGCATAATTTCTCTGGGCAGTATCAAGAGTCTTACTAGCATACTGGATAACATTCAATTTCTTATCGACTCTTTGCCCTAAAACAGCACCTACAGCATAATCACTAGCATCACACATAATTTCAAAAGGTAAATTCCAATCAGGTGGTTGAACAATAGGTGCAGTGATCAAGGCTTTCTTAAGTGTTTCAAATGCTTCTACACAATCATCATCAAAGACAAAAGGAATATCTTTTTGCAATAAATTAGTCAGAGGCCTAGATATTTTAGAAAAGTCCTTAATGAACCTCCTATAAAAGCCGGCATGACCAAGGAAACTTCTTATACCTTTTATGTCCTTGGGACATGGCATATTTTCAATAGCATCAACTTTGGCTTTATCAACTTCAATACCTCTCTCGGAGATCTTGTGCCCCAAGACAATGCCTTCATTAACCATAAAGTGACACTTTTCCCAATTCAGGACGAGACTAGTGTCTTCGCATCTCTGCAAAACTCGATCAAGGTTGCTCAAACAATCATCAAAAGAGGATCCATAGACGGAGAAGTCATCCATGAATACCTCACAAATCTTTTCACAAAAATCAGAGAATATAACCATCATGCATCTTTGAAAGGTAGCAGGTGCATTACATAAACCAAAAGGCATATGTCTATAAGCAAAAGTACCAAAAGGGCAAGTAAAAGTAGTTTTAGATTGATCCTTCATGGACACAGGTATTTGAGAGAAGCCAGAATAACCATCTAGAAAGCAAAAATGTGTGTGTTTGGATATCCTTTCTAGCATTTGATCAATAAAAGGTAAAGGGTAATGATCTTTCTTAGTAGATTTATTTAACTTACGGAAATCAATTACCATCCTATAGCCTGTAATAATTCTTTGCGGGATCAATTCATCTTTATCATTAGGAACAACGGTAATACCTCCCTTTTTAGGGACACAATGGACAGGGCTTACACATTCACTATCAGCAACGGGATAAATAATACCTGCCTCAAGGAGTTTTAGAATCTCCTTTCTTACTACTTCCTTCATTTTAGGATTTAATCGTCTTTGAGGATCTCTAACTGGTTTGGCATCTTTCTCCACTGAAATTTTGTGTTGACATAATGTGGGACTAATGCCCTTAAGATCGTCCAGAGTATATCCAATAGCAGCTCGGTGCTTCTTCAGAGTTTTCAATAATCTTTCTTCTTCTTTCTCTGAAAGGTTAGCACTAATAATAACAGGATATATTTCTTTTTCATCAAGATAAGCATACTTGAGATTATCAGGTAAGGGTTTGAGTACGAACACTGGATCACCCTTGGGTGGAGGGGGATCCCCAAGAATTTCAACAGGAAGGTTATGTGTTAGCATAGGTTCTTGTTTAAGGAACACTTCATCTATTCCTTCCCTTTCCTTCATAAACATATCGTTTTCATGGTCTAACAAATATTGTTCTAACGGATTAGTTGGAGGAACAACAATGGAAGAAAGACCAATAATTTCATCCTTACTAGGTGGTTCCCTTTCATGAGGTTGTCTACTAAACTTAGCGAAATTAAACTCATGAGACATACCATCCATGCCAACAGTGACAATATTCTTTTCACAATTAATCTTAGCACTAGCAGTATTCAAGAAGGGTCTACCAAAAATAATGGGACAAAAATCATCTTGTGGGGAACCAAGAACAAGAAAATCAGCAGGGTATTTAATCTTCCCACACAAGACTTCAACATCTCTAACAATCCCAATAGGTTTAATGGTGTCCCTATTAGCAAGCTTAATAGTAACATCAATGTCTTCTAATTCAACAGGTGCAATATCGTGCATAATTTCTTTATAAAGATCATAAGGTATCGCATTAGCACTAGCACCCATATCACATAAGCCATGATAACAATGATCTCCTATTTTAACAGAAATAACAGGCGTGCCTACAACAGGTCTACGTGTCTTAGTATCGGGTCTAGCAATATTAGCAGTTTCACCCAAGAAAGAGATAACATGCCCATCTAAGTCCTCATC
This sequence comes from Triticum dicoccoides, assembly GCF_002162155.2. Classification (NCBI taxonomy): domain Eukaryota; kingdom Viridiplantae; phylum Streptophyta; class Magnoliopsida; order Poales; family Poaceae; genus Triticum; species Triticum dicoccoides. The sequence goes on along the minus strand of NC_041387.1, from coordinate 618,473,768 downwards.
CAAGAGATCTTTAATCATAGCAATACCAGGTTCAACATTAATTTGCTCAGGAGGTGTATAGGTCCTAGTATTACTCTTACGAACAACAGTCGAAGCTTTAACATGATATTTTATCCTAACAGGAAAAGGAGGTTTTTCAACATAAGCAGTAGGAACAATGGGATCACTATACGTAATAATCTTTTCTTCGACTGTAATAGGTGCAACTACTTTCACTTCAACAGGAGGATTATATTTTAAACCACTTCTCTTTAGGGATATCAACTTGAGTAGCAAAAGTTTCACAAAAAGTAGCTACTATCTCAGAGTCAAGTCTATACTTAGAGCAAAATCCACAGAAAGAATCGGTATCCATAAAAGATTTAACACAATCGAACTTAGGTGTCATACCTAACTCCTTACCATCGTCGGAACCCCAATCTTCAGAGTTGCGTTTAATTCTTTCCAATAAGTCCCATTTGAAATCAATAGTCTTCAGCATATAGGAACCATCACAGGAAGTATCGAGCAGGTTGCGATTATCAAGAGAAAGCCGAGCATAAAAATTCTGAATAATCATTTCCCAAGAGAGCTCATGATTGGGGCATGAATATAACATTGACTTAAGCCTCCCCCAAACTTGAGCGATGCTTTCTCCTTCGCGAGGCTGGAAATTATATATGTAATTACGATCACGATGAACAAGATGCATAGGATAGAACTTCTGGTGAAATTCCAACTTCAGTCGCTTATAATTCCAAAATCTAGTATCATCACATAGCCTATACCATGTCATTGCATATCCCTTCAAAGATAAAGGGAAGGCCTTCCTTTTGACAACATCATCGGGGATACCTGCAAGCTTAAATAATCCACAAACTTCACCCACAACGATAAGGTGTAAGTCGGGATACAATGTTCCGTCTCCTGCAAAAGGATTAGCTAGCAGTTTTTCTATCATACCCGAAGGAATCTCAAAGTGAATATTTTCATAAGGTTCAGTAGGTTGAGGAGCATCTCTTTGCTCTTCTGGTTGGGGTGAAGATACCCCAAACAAGCCCCTCAAAGGATTAGTTTCCATATTGACAAGTAACAGAAAATTTCAGCACACTATATAAATGTTTCCTTACCAAGTTCCACTCACCAAAAGCGCTACACTCCCCGGCAACGGCGCCAGAAAAGAGTCTTGATGACCCACAAGTGTAGGGGATATATCGTAGTCCTTTCGATAAGTAAGAGTGTCGAACCCAACGAGGAGCAGAAGGAAATGATAAGCGGTTTTCAGTAAGGTTTTCTCTGCAAGCACTGAAACAGTAGGTGATAGATAGTTTTGTGATAAGATAAATAGTAGCTAGCAACAAGTAAATAAAGTAAATAAAGTGCAGCAAGGTGGCCCAATCCTTTATGTAGCAAAGGATAAGCCTGGACAATTCTAATAATGATAAAGGAGCTCCCGAGGACACATTGGGAATTATCATCAAGCTAGTTTCATCACGTTTGTAAGATTCGCGTTCGGTACTTTGATAATTTGATATGTGGGTGGACCGGCACTTGGGTATTGCCCTAACTTGGACAAGAATCCCACTTATGATTAACCCCTATTGCAAGCATCCGCAACTACAAAAAGGAGTATTAAGGTAAAACTAACCACAGCATTAAACATATGGGTCCATATCAACCCCTAACGAAGCAACGCATAAACTAGGGTTTAAGCTTCTGTCACTCTAGCAACCCATCATCTACTTATTACTTCCCTATGCCTTCCTCTAGGCCCAAATAATGGTGAAGTGTCATGTAGTCGACGTTCACATAACACCACTAGAGGAAAGACAACATACATCTCATCAAAATATCGAACGAATACCAAATTCACATGACTACTAATAGCAAGACTTCACCCATGTCATCAGGAACAAACTTAACTACTCACAAAGCATATTCATGTTCATAATCAGAGGAGTAATAATATGCATAAAGGATCTGAACATATGATCTTCCACCAAGTAAACCAATTAGTATCAACTACAAGGAGTAATCAACACTACTAGCAACCCACAGGTACCAATTTGTGGTTTTGATACAAGATTGGATACAAGAAATGAACTAGGGTTTTGAGAGGAGATGGTGCTGGTGAAGATGTTGATGGAGATTGACCCCCTCCCGATGAGAGGATCATTGGTGATGACGTTGGTGATGATTTCCCCCTCCCGGAGGGAAGTGTCCCTGGCAGAATAGCTCCGCCAGAGCGCTAGATTGATTCCGCCAAGGTTCTGCCTCGTGGCGGCGGAGTTTCATCCCGTAAGCTTGCCCATGATTTTTCATAGGAAAGAGTGATGATATAGCAGAAGATGGACGTCGGAGGCCCACCAGGGGGCCCAGGAGATAGGGGGCCGCGCCCTACAGGGGGGTGCCCCCTGTCTCCTGGACAGGGTGTGGCCCCCCTGGCCTATTTCTTTCGCTCATAAATTCTTAATAAATCCAAAAGGTTGTTTCGTGGAGTTTCAAGACTTTTGGAGTTGTGCAGAATAGGTTTCCAACGTTTGCTCCTTTTCCAGCCAGAATTCCAGCTGCCGGCATTCCCCCTCTTCATGGTAAACCTTGTAAAATAAGAGAGAATAGCCATAAGTATTGAGATATAATGTGTAATAACAGCCCATAATGCAATAAATATTGATATAAAAGCATGATGCAGAATGGACGTATCAGGATGCTGGCACAGGCTTCGGTCAATCCGCTTTTGGCGGACTGAACCTTCGCAATCACCGTACTCATAAGAGTACGGTGTTCTTCATCAATGGAAGTGCCCTGAAGCGCTTCCAGCAAGTTGTCCGATGCCTCTGGATGGATAGAGGTCATCGGCACAGGCGGCTCGCCCCCCTTAGCGAGGGGCTGCCTGCCTGAATCCGGAACCACTGGAGGTTCTGGCGCGGTATCCGGCTGGGGGACAAACTTGCTGCAGCCCCCCTCATCAGAATCCATGGGGGTCTCCCCCCCCCCCCATGTGCCCGGTGTCGGGTATTTCACCTTGGGGCACCGTCAAAACTGTCCCCCCCTGGCCCGGTGTCCTCTGAGACAACACCTCGGTGTCATCCGCGGGCCGGGGGTGGTGGCCGTTGAGAGCGAATCGCTATTCATCGCCAACGCGCTCAAGGACCCCTCCGAGGAGGATACGTCAATGTGGGCCTTGGACGGACTGCACGATCATATTTAACATGATAAGAGGCAATAAAGCAAAACATGCCGGAAATATTATGGTATCCGGATACTTACAACTTCGCCAGGGGCTTGTCCCTGGGCAGCCACTCCTCATTACTGTAGGTGGCTGTTGTGGAGTGGTCTGGAGGGAGGTTCTTCCCCTTCTTGGATCCTTCGGCCTCCCCAGACGGGGCAACCTTCCTTTTCTTGTCCCCCCGGGTGGAGGGGGGAGGACTTTCCTCTGCCTCCTCCTTGTTTTTGTTGGAGAAGCGCGCCTCGGTGTCTTCGGACGATGAGTCTGAGACTACCTTGCACCGGAGACCTTTCCTGGTCCCCGTGGCCTTGTTCTTGGCCTTCTTCTCTGGCACCTCATAGGGCGCCGGAAACAACATCTCTGTTAGGAGAGTCGTTGCTGGATCCTCAGGTAGTGGAGCCAGACAGTCGATCCACTCCGCTGTCGCTACCCAGTCCTGTTAAATTAGCGTGGAGGCTTAGATTCTTCCCACGAATATACTGGGGAAAGGCACATCTTGTGAAATATAGATAGCTTACCGGATTGGCGCGGCACTTTGTGCTGAGTCCGCGATCGTCGGCAAGGGGAGGAGGCACCTCAGCGGCCTTGAACAGCACCTTCCAGGCGTCTTTGTGCGTTGTGTCGAAGAGCTCTCGCAGTGTCTGGTGTTCGGCCGGGTCAAACTCCCACATATTGAATGCCCGTCTTTGACACGGAAGGATCCGGCGGAAGAGCATGACCTGGACCACGTTGACAAGCTTGATTTTCTTGCTTATCATATTTTTGACACAGTTCTAGAGTCTGATCAGCTCCGCTGGCTCACCCCAGGCTAAACCCTTCCTTTTCCGGGAGGTAAGCTGCAAGGGGATGCTAGATCAAAATTCGGGGGCCGCCGCCCAGTTGGAATCGTGCGACTCAGTGATATAGAACCACCCCGATTGCCACCCCTTCACGGTCTCCACATAGGATCCTTCGAGCCAGGTGACATTGGGCATCTTGCCCACCATGGCGCCTCCGCACTCCGCCTGCTGGCCAACCACTATCTTCGGCTTCACGTTAAAGATCTTCAGCCACAGGCCTAAGTGGGGCTTGATGCGGAGGAAGGCCTCGCACACGACGATAAACGCCGAGATGTTTAGGATGAAATTGGGGGCTAGATCATGGAAATCTAGCCCATAGTAAAACATGAGCCCGCGGACAAATAGGTGGAGAGGAAATCCCAGTCCGCGGACGAATTGGGCGAGAAACACAACCCTCTTGTGGGGTCCCGGAGTAGGAACAATCTGCCCTGCGTCCAGGAGCCGGTGCGCGATCTGCGGCCAAGTATCCGGCCTCCCGGAGCTTCGTGATGTCCTCCTCCGTAACGGAGGAGGCCATCCACTTGCCTCCCGCTTCGGAGATGTTTGCAATGACTTTACGGAGAAGGTGAGAACTTGGGCCCTAGAGCTCGAGCGTGCGGGAATGGATGAGTGAAGGAAGAAGAAGGCGTGGGTGAAGAAGGAGAATCCCTATCTCTTTATAAAGGCAGTAGAAACTGTGCGCCTCCCCACTTGCCCGTAAAATCGCTTATTCCCCAAGCGCCATGATTGATGGCGCGGTTGGGTTACCCACACCCGTATCGATGAGAATCCTGTGATAAGGGGACACGATCTATGCTTCGACAAGACGTGCCAAGGAAACCGCCTCACAATACATGCATTAGCTGTTGAGAAAAACGGTTCGAATAATGACTGAGCCATGGCGTGATGTCACGCTAAGAAAAGTTGTCAGCGGATTAGATTTGTGGAATATTGTGCTCTCTACGGTGGTATGTGGAATTTGTTTTGCAGAGCCGGACACGATCCTTATGTTCAAAATCTTCTATGGAGTATTCGGAGAAGGAACCCGCCTTGCAATGCCGAAGACAATCTGTGCGCCGGACTCATCATCATTGAAGCCTGGTTCAGGGGCTACCGAGGGAGTCCTAGATTAGGGGGTCCTCGGACAGCCGGACTATATACTTTGTCCGGACTATTGGACTATGAAGATACAAGATTGAAGACTTCGTCTCGTGTCCGGGTGGGACTCTCCTTTGCGTGGAAGGCAAGCTTGGCAATTCGGATATGTAGATCTCCTTCTTTGTAACCGACTCTGTGTAACCCTAGCCCCCTCTGGTGTCTATATAAACCAGAGGGTTTAGTTCGTAGGACAAAGATAATCATAATCATAGGCTAGCTTCTAGGGTTTAGCCTCTATGATCTCATGGTAGATCAACTCTTGTAATACTCATATCATCAAGATCAATCAAGTAGGAAGTAGGGTATTACCTCCATCGAGAGGGCCCAAACCTGGGTAAACATCGTGTCCCCTGCCTCCTGTTACCATTAGCCTTAGATGCACAGTTCGGGACCCCCTACCCGAGATCCGCCAGTTTCGACACCGACACATCTCACGTGATGATCGGACATGGTTTAGTTGATTTGGATCACGTGATCACTTAGATGATTAGAGGGATGTCTATCTAAGTGGGAGTTCTTAAGTAATATGATTAATTGAACTTTAATTTATCATGAACTTAGTACCTGATAGTATTTTGCATGTCTATGTTGTTGTAGATCAATGGCCCGTGCTACCGTTCCTTTGAATTTTAATGCGTTCCTAGAGAAAGCTAAGTTGAAAGATGATGGCAGCAACTACACGGACTGGGTCCGTAACTTGAGGATTATCCTCATTACTGCATAGAATAATTACGTCCTGGAAGCACCGCTAGGTGCTAGGCCTGCTGCAGATGCTACTGATGATGTTAAGAACGTCTGGCAAAGCAAAGCTGATGACTACTCGATAGTTCAGTGTGCCATGCTTTACGGCTTAGAATCGGGACTTCAAAGACGTTTTGAACATCATGGAGCATATGAGATGTTCCAAGAGTTGAAGTTAATATTTCAAGCAAATGCCCGAGTTGAGAGATATGAAGTCTCCAACAAGTTCTACAGCTACAAAATGGAGGATAATAGTTCTGTCAGTGAACACATACTCAAAATTTCTGGGTATCATAATCACTTGACTCAGCTGGGAGTTGATCTTCTAGTTGATTGTGTCATTGACAGAGTTCTTCCATCACTGCCACCAAGCTATGAAGGCTTCGTGATGAACTATAATATGCAAGGGATGAACAAGACAATTCCCGAGCTCTTCGCGATGCTAAAGGTCGCGGAGGTAGAAATCAAAAAGGAGCATCAAGTGTTGATGGTCAATAAGACCACTAGTTTCAAGAAAAACGGCAAAGGGAAGAAAGGGAACTTCAAGAAGAACGGCAAAAAGGCTGCTGCTCAAGAGAAGAAACCCAAGTCTGGACCTAAGCCTGAAACTGAGTGCTTCTACTGCAAAGGGACTGGTCACTGGAAGCGGAACTGCCCCAAGTATTTGGCGGATAAGAAGGATGGCAAAGTGAAATGTATATTTGATATACATGTTGTTGATGCGTACTTAACTAATGCTCGCAGTAGCGCCTGGGTATTTGATACTGGTTTTGTTGCTCATATTTGCAACTCGAAACAGGGCCTACGGATTAAGCGAAGATTGGCTAAGGACAAGGTGACGATGCGCGTGGGAAATGGTTCCAAAGTCGTTGTGATCGCGGTCGGCACGCTACCTCTACATCTACCATCGGGATTAGTTTTAGACCTGAATAATTGTTATTTGGTGCCAGCATTAAGCATGAACATTATATCTGGATCTTGTTTGATGCGAGACAGTTATTCATTTAAATCAGAGAATAATGGTATTTATACGAGTAATATCTTTTATGGTCATGCACCCCTGCTGAGTGGTCTATTTTTGTTGAATCTTGATAGTAGTGATACACATATTCATAGTGTTGAAGCAAAAATATTGAAGTTTAATAATGATAGTGCAACTTATTTTGGCACTTTCGTTTGGGTCATATCGGTGTAAAATGCATGAAGAAACTCCATGTTGATGGACTTTTGGAATCACTTGATTATGAATCACTTGGTGCTTGCGAACCGTGCCTTATGGGCAAGATGACTAAGACTCCATTCTCCGAAACAATGGAACGAGCTACTGACTTATTGGAAATAATACATACCGATGTATGCGGTCCAATGAGTATTGATGCTCGTGGTGGGTATTATTATTTTCTTACCTTCACAGATGATTTGAGCAGATATGGTTATATCTACTTAATGAAGCACAAGTCTGAAACATTTGAAAAGTTCAAAGAATATCAGAGTGAAGTGGAAAATCATTGTAACAAGAAAATAAAGTTTCTACAATCTGATCGTGGAGGAGAATATTTGAGTTACGAGTTTGGTCTTCATTTGAAACAACATGGGATAGTTTCACAATTAACGCCACCCGGAACACCACATCAAAATGGTGTGTCCGAACGTAGTAACCGTACTTTATTAGATATGGTGCGATCTATGATGTCTCTTACTGATTTACCGCTATCGTTTTGGGGTTATGCTTTAGAGACGGCTGCATTCACTTTAAATAGGGCACCATCAAAATCCGTTGAGACAACGCCTTATGAACTGTGGTTTGGCAAGAAACCAAAGTTGTCGTTTCTTAAAGTTTGGGAATGCGATGCTTATGTGAAAAGCTTCAACCTGATAAGCTCGAACCCAAATTGAAGAAGTGCGTCTTCATAGAATACCCAAAGGAAACTGTTGGGTACACCTTCTATCACAGATCCAAAGGCAAAATCTTTGTTGCTAAGAATGGATCCTTTCTAAAGAAGGAGTTTCTCTCGAAAGAAGTGAGTGGGAGGAAAGTAGAACTTGATGAGGTAACTGTACTCCTTATTGGAAAGTAGTTCATCACAGAAATCAGTTCCCGTGATTCCTACACCAATTAGTGAGGAAGCTAATGATGATGATCATGAAGCTTCAAATCAAGTTACTACCGAACCTCGTAGGTCTTCCAAAGTAAGATACGCACTAGAGTGGTACAGTAATCCTATTCTGGAAGTCATGATACTAGACCATGATGAACCTACGAACTATGAGGAAGCGATGATGAGCCCAGATTCCATGAAATGGCTTGAGGCCATGAAATCTGAGATGGGATCCATGTATGAGAACAAAGTGTGGACTTTGGTGGACTTGCCCGATGATCGGCAAGCCATAGAAAATAAATGGATCTTTAAGAAGAAGACCGATGCAGGGTAATGTTACAGTTTACAAAGCTTGACTTGTTGCGAAAGGTTTTCGACAAGTTCAAGGAGTTGACTACGAGGAGACTTTCTCACCCGTAGCGATGCTTAAGTCTGTCCGAATCATGTTAGAAATTGCTGCATTTTATGATTATGAAATTTGGCAAATGGATGTCAAAACTGCATTCCTGAATGGATTTCTGGAAGAAGAGTTGTATATGATGCAACCAGAAGGTTTTGTCGATCCAAAGGGTGCTAGCAAAGTGTGCAAACTCCAGCGATCCATTTATGGACTGGTGCAAGCCTCTCGGAGTTGGAATAAACGCTTTGATAGTGTAATCAAAGCATATGGTTTTATACAGACTTTTGGAGAAGCCTGTATTTACAAGAAAGTGAGTGGGAGCTCTGTAGCATTTCTGATCTTATATGTAGATGACATATTGTTGATTGGAAATGATATAGATTTTCTGGATAGCATAAAGGGATACATGAATAAGAGTTTTTCTATGAAAGACCTCGGAGAAGCTGCTTACATATTGGGCATCAAGATCTATAGAGATAGAGCAAGATGCTTAATTGGACTTTAACAAAGCACAAACCTTGATAAAGTTTTGAAGAAGTTCAAAATGGATCAGTCAAAGAAAGGGTTCTTGCCTGTGTTACAAGGTGTGAAGTTGAGTCAGACTCAAAGCCCGACCACCGCAGAAGATAGAGAGAAAATGAAAGTCATTCCCTATGCTTCAGCCATAGGTTCTATCATGTATGCAATGCTGTGTACCAGACCTGATGTATGTCTTGCTATAAGCATAGAGGGAGGTACCAAAGTAATCCCGGAGCGGAGCACTGGACAGTGGTCAAGAACATCCTGAAATACCTAAAAAGGACTAAGGATATGTTTTTTGTTTATGGAGGTGAAAAAGAGCTCGTCGTAAACGGTTACGTCGATGCAAGCTTTGACATTGATCCGGATGACTCTAAGTCACAAACCGGATACGTATTTTTATTGAATGGAGGAGCTGTCAGTTGGTGCAGTTCCAAGCAGAGCGTCGTGGCGGCATCTACGTGTGAAGTGGAGTACATTGTTGCTTCGGAACCAGCAAATAAAGGAGTTTGGATGAAGGAGTTCATATCCGATCTAGGTATCATACCTAGTGCATCGGGTCCAATGAAAATCTTTTGTGACAATACTGGTGCAATTGCCTTAGCAAAAGAATCCAGATTTCACAAGAGAACCAAGCACATCAAGAGACGCTTCAATTCCATCCGTCATCAAGTGTCAGAAGGGGACATAGAGATTTGCAAGATACACATGGATCTGAATGTTGCAGACCCGTTGACTAAGCCTCTTCCACGAGCAAAACATGATTAGCACCAAAGCTCCATGGGTGTTAGAATCATTACTATGTAATCTAGATTATTGACTCTAGCGCAAGTGGGAGGCTGAAGGAAATATGCCCTAGAGGAAATAATAAACTTATTATTTATTTCCTTAATTCATGATAAATGTTTATTATTCATGCTAGAATTGCATTAACCGGAAACTTAGTACATGTGTGAATACATAGACAAAACATATAGTCCCTAGTATGCCTCAACTTGACTAGCTCGTTAATCAAAGATGGTTATGTTTCCTAACCATAGACATGTGTTGTCATTTGATGAACCGGATCACATCATTAGGAGAATGATGTGATGGGCATGACCCATCTATTAGCTTAGCATTATGACCGTGTTAGTTTCATTGCTACTACATTCTCCATGACTTATACAAGTTCCTTAGACTATGAGATTATGCAACTCCCGATTACGGGAGGAAAACTTTGTGTGCTACCAAACGTCACAACGTAAATTGGTGATTATAAAGGTGATCTACATGTGTTTCCGAAGGTGTTTGTTTGGTTGGCATAGATCGAGATTAGGATTTGTCACTCCGTGTTTCGGAGAGGTATCTCTGGGCCCTCTCGGTAATACTCATCACTATAAGCCTTGCAAGAATTGTGACTAATGAGTTAGTTGCAGGATGAAGTATTATGAAACAAGTAAAGAGACTTGTCGGTAACGAGATTGAACTAGGTATTGAGATACCTTCGATCGAATCTCAGGCAAGTAACATGCCGATGACAAAGGGAACAACCTATGTTGTTATGCGGTTTGACCGATAAAGATCTTTGTAGAATATGTAGGAACCAATATGAGCATCCAGGTTCCACTATTGGTTATTGACCAGAGATGTGTCTTGGTCATGTCTACATAGTTCTCGAACCCGTAGGGTCCGCACGCTTAACGTTCAATGACGATTGGTATTATGAGTTTATGTGATATGTTGTACCGAATATTGTTTCGAATCCCGGATGTGATCACAGACATGACGAGGAGTCTCTAAATGATCAAGACATAAATATTGATATATTGGACGCCTATATTCGGACAACTGAAGTGTTCCGGAGAAGTTTCGGATATAACCGGAGTGTCGGAAGGGTCATCGGAACCACCTGAGAAGTAATGGGCCTTATTAGGCCTAAGGGAGAGAGTGAGGGGCGGCCAGGGGCTGGCCGTGTGCCTCCCATGGGCCTAGTCCGAATTGGACTAGGGGGAGGGGCGGCGCCTCCTCCTTCCTTCTTCTCCCCCTCCTTCCTTCTTCTCCTAGTAGGACTAGGAAAGGGGGGAGTCCTACTCCTACTAGGAAGAGGATTCCTCCCCCCTTGGCGCGCCCTAGAGGGCCCGCCGGCCTCCCCCTTGCTCCTTTACATACGGGGGCAGGGGGCACCCTAGAACACACAAGTTGACAATTGTTTTAGCCATGTGCGGTGCCCCCCCCCCCTCCATAGTTACACACCTCAGTCATATCGTCGTAGTGCTTAGGCGAAGCCCTGTGCTGGTAACTTCATCATCACCGTCACCACCCCGTCGTGCTGACAAAACTCTCCCTCGGCCTCAACTGGATCAAGAGTACGAGGGACGTCTCCGAGCTGAACGTGTGCTGAACACGGGGGTGCCGTACGTTCGGTGCTTGGATCGGTTGGATCGTGAAGACGTTCGACTACATCAACTGTGTTAACTAAACGCTTCCGCTTTTGGTCTACAAGGGTACGTGGACACACTCTCCCCTCTCGTTGCTATGCATCACATAGATAGATCTTGCGTGATCGTAGGATTTTTTTTGAAATTACCGCGTTCCCCAACAAGAGTGTCATGGGCAATAGAGCGGTTTTGTCGGAACACCGTTGGTCCACCAGAATGGGAGTCCAAGGCCTTGGGTTCCATGCTGTGGATACAGTGTACTAACCTCTGCAGAGTGTGTGTTTAAATCTATCGATAGCTGCGCCCGTGAATAAGGGCTCAGTTTGTAGTTGGTCACACTATGGATCAACAGTAATAATAATAATGATAACCTGATTAATATCAACCCCGGTTCGATGATGAAAGAAGTTGGTTATGTGATCATGAGAGGATCACCATGGTATCGAGGATACCGAGTTGGTTATGTGATCGTGAGAGGATCACCGTGGTATCGAGGATACCAAGTTTGGTTATGTGATCGTGAGAGGATCACCGTGGTATCGAGGATACCGAGTTGGTTATGTGATCGTGAGAGGATCATTGTGGTATCGAGGATACCGAGTTGGTTATGTGATCGTGAGAGGATCAGCGTGGTATCGAGGATACCGAGTTTGGTTATGTGATCATGAGAGGATCACCGTGGTATCGAGGATACCGAGTTGTTGGATATTTGTGGTGTTATGTGAAAGTCAAGGGTAAAGGTCAAGCTCCTTGTGGTCATGACATAATTACTATGGTATTGTTTATACCAAGCTTGATTTGATCCTGAGATGATCGCGAGATGTCCGAGGTTGGTAAGTGATGTATGTGATGGTTACGAGGTAACCCGAGTAGAATAAGTGATGCATGATAGTATCATCATGTTGCATGCTGGTATCGTCAGATTCATATGTTCATGACATGCTCATATTGTTCTAGCTGTACCATGTTCATGTGGTTCATGCCAGGTTGTTCTGATGATATCATGTTAGTTCCTGCTTAATTTGTAATTGCCAAGTTGTTGTTTTTCTTGAATGCTTCTGGTTATTGTGAGCTTGCAAGTACATTCAATGTACTGACCTGGCGTGTCATGCTAGTTTGCAGGTCATGCCGGATTTGATTGCTTGTTTGCCGTGGATTCCTTGTTTGCAAGCTAGGATAAGCGTTCCAGCCAGAGTCCCTACAGAGTGGAGTTCATCACCGTCGCCGTTGTTCCGCTACTTCGAGTTGTCCTGCTACTTGCATAGAGAAACTGTGGCAGATGTAGTGTCGCCATGCCGATGTATCCCCTTGTACCAAATATAGACTGTAATAAAGAGATGATTTGTTCTATGCTAAGCAGTGTCGTATTCCAGAAGACTTCTCCTCGATCTTTGGGCTGGAATGCGGGGCGTTTCGGTTTCTCTGAGGCGGAGTGCCACAAAGGAGAAGTTGTTATCCACAGGAGGAAACGAAATTATATTTAAATCTATTGTACAAGCTATCCCAGCTTATACTATGTCTGTCTTGAAAATTCCTAAAAAGTTTGCAAAGGAATCATTGACGCGATGTCGCAATTTTGATGGGGTGACGAAGACAATCAGAAAAGGATGCATTGGATGGTGCGGTGGAAGATGTGTGTCCGAAAAGAACAAGGACGAATGGGATTCCGAGATATATACATTGTTTCAATTTGGCTTTGCTAGCCAAGCAAGCGTGGCATTTACTTGATAACCGGAATCGTTATGTGCCACAATCTTGAGAGTTAAATATTTCTCGGATGACGATTTAATGAATGCAAATCTAAAGAAGGGTTCCTCTTTTACCTGGCAAAGCTTTATGGCGGGGGTTAATTATCTAAGGAATGGCTATATCTTGCGAGTTGGAAACAGACAAAAAATTGATATTTGGGAAGATGCATGGAACCTGAATTGTGTAAATAGGAAAACAATTATGTCGGTGTACTGGAGTAGGGGTACCCTAGTATCCCAAACTTGTGCACGGGCAGTCGCAGCGCCCCGCGGCAAGGCTTGCCGGGTGACCGCCAAGGTCCTCCGTGGTTCCTTTGGAACCATTCAAGAACAAAGTATTCAAGCCAAGGAGACAAGGCCCCGACAAGAGGAGCTTGCCGGGAAGGCCAACCAAGGCATCTCAAGGAACTTGCCGCGACACGCCACGCATCCTGGCAAGGCCCGGTGAGCGACAAGCTTCCGGACGCGACAAGACAACGGCCGCGGCAAGGCGCTTGCCGCGGCAGGTTACCACTCTGCACCCGCGCTCCAGCGCATCCACCAACGTGTCGCCCTGGGGCCTTCCCAGGGGCGCGTGGCAGGAGGCTGAGCAGCCAGCGGTGCGAGGTGGCAAGCGACGCTGACAAGATTACCATCGTGGCGAACGGTGGCGTCCCCGACGGTCCTTTTCTGCACTGTTTGGGCGACGCAGACGGGCATTTAATGCCTTTGTCCCCTGCCGTCAGGGTTAGGTAGGATACACTGTACAGGTAGTTGTACCAACCGCAACTCCCTTTTCCATTTTTACCCTTGTCTGCGTTGCCACCTGTCGGTGACCCCTTGAGCATACAAAAGGAGGCCCATGCGCAACGTAGAGGAGGTTCGTTCGGTTCGCAGCCAGAAAAACACTCGAGCGCTCCCGAGCAAGAACACAATACACTAAAACAAGCAGCAGTAGGAGTGTTATCTCTCCGGAGAGCTCCGAAGCTGGGTAAACTGCTCGTGTGCTTCGCCTCGATCCACTCTTTGTGCGATCTCCGCCCCCCGCCAAACCGAAAGGGGCTCGGTCTGCCGGTCCCATAGGTGTTCGTGGATCAGCTTCCCCGACAAGCACCTCACGCCGCTGCGATAACTGGAGCTGGGTCTTCCCGGTCCACCACTACTGCGCCTGCCAAGCGGACAAGGGAGCCTACTCCTCCGCCTCGCTGCACCGGAGGTGAGACGGACTTCGATCTCTCCGCGCTCAGCTCCGACGACGAAGAAGAAGAGTAAGATCCTTCGCTATACTTGTAATTCCTCAATTCTTGATGTGTGTCTTGTATCTGATTTGCTTTACTCTGAACTCATCCCTTTTCAGGACTCTGGCCCAGAGAGCAGCGAAGAGAGCCAAGGTCCCGGTGATTGTCATCGAGGATGAACCCACCGCGGCAACAGGGGATGCGCCTGAGACCACCTTGCCGGACCCGGCAACTATTCACCAAAGCAGCCCCCAGCGCAGCCCCCAGCGTAAGTGTATAGCTCACTTCCTGCCTTCAGGCACGCATTGGTGCCCCTTTTTTTTGCTGATATCTGACTGTTGGTTTGTGTAGGAGCAGAGCAGCCTCATCAGGAGTGCCCGGAAGCCGCTCCCGAAATGCCATCTGCTTCAACTACGCCGCCAACGGAGGATTCCCCGGCAAGGGAGCGTTCTCCGGCAAGGGATAATTCTCCGGCAAGGGACAGTTCTCCGGCAAGGGATAGCACCATCGACCCCCTGGTGGCAGAGACTGTGGCTGCAGATCCAGGTAATCCTCTCGCTTGAGAACTTCCCTTGGGTTCTTTTTCTTCTGATTTTCTTTTTGAACATTTGCTTGACTTCTCTCCCCTTTCCGGTCGTCAGATCCATCTGCCACGGAGCCGATGGAAACCGAGGCTGCCGGCGAGGAGGACGCGCGCGGCAACAACAACGATGCCGCTGCCACCGCAGAAGAGGCCGGCGATGATGATCCTGCCGGTGAAGAGGCTGCCAAAGCTGCCGCCGCAGAAGCAGGCGAGGAATCTGGCAATCGTACTGACGGCCCCGAGGCCGCAGGAGCGCCAGGCGCTACGCCGACCGCCGATCCCTCCGCCGCTGCTGCAGCGCCAGGCTCCGAAGAGCCCCAGCCCGGCGCCTACCTGAAGGCCGGCGATGGCATCTTCATCAAGCTCCCCTGGGCGTCAAGCTCTAGGGCGCCGGTCGAAGGGGAGATTTTGGATGGAGAGGTGCTCGCCTCTGCTGGGCTGACGCTAGTCGACGCGCCAAGCAGCAGCAGCGACGAGCCTGAGGAGGAGCGGCTGCTGCGGAAGCTGCTGTCTCTTTACCGCGCCCGACAAGCCAAGCTGGCATCCCGAGAGGCGCTTGTCGCGAAGGCGGGAGTGGATATTGAGAAGCGCGCGAGGAGCTCCGGGGTCTCAGGCAGGAAACTCTCTGATCCCTAGCAGAGGAGCGGGAGCAACTTCTCGAGGAGCGGAAAGCCTTCCTCCTCGAGAAGGCTGAAGTGGAAGAGAAGCAACGGCTTGTCGCCGAAAATCTATTTGCGCAGGAAGGAGAGTTGGCGCAGCGCAAGGTGAATCTTGACAGCCACGAGGAGGAGCTTGCCGCGCGCGAGCAAGCAATTGGCGGGACACCTATGGGACCGGCGGACCGAGCCCCTTTTGGTTCGGCGGGGGGCGGAGATCGCACGAAGAGCGGATCGAGGCGAAGCACACGAGCAGTTTACCCAGCTTCGGAGCTCTCCGGAGAGATAACACTCCTACTGCTGCTTGTTTTAGTGTATTGTGTTCTTGCTCGGGAGCGCTCGAGTGTTTTTCTGGCTGCGAACCGAATGAACCTCCTCTATGTTGCGCATGGGCCTCCTTTTATATGCTCAAGGGGTCACCGACAGGTGGCAACGCAGACAAGGGTAAAAATGGAAAAGAGAGTTGCGGTTGGTACAACTACCTGTACAGTGTATCCTACCTAACCCTGACGGCAAGGGACAAAGGCATTAAATGCCCGTATGCGTCACCCAAACAGTGCAGAAAAGGACCGTCAGGGACGCCACCGTTCGCCACGATGGTAATCTTGTCAGCGTCGCTTGCCACCTCGCACCGCTGGCTGCTCAGCCTCCTGCCACGCGCCCCTGGAAGGCCCCAGGGCGACACGTTGGTGGATGCGCTGGAGCGCGGGTGCAGAGTGGTAACCTGCCGCGGCAAGCGCCTCGCCGCGGCCATTGTCTTGTCGCGTCCGGAAGCTTGTCGCTCACCGGGCCTTGCCGGGACGCGTGGCGTGTCGCGGCAAGTTCCTTGAGATGCCTTGGTTGGCCTTCCCGGCAAGCTCCTCTTGCCGGGGCCTTGTCTCCTTGGCTTGAATACTTTGTTCTTGAATGGTTCCAAAGGAACCGTGGAGGACCTTGGCGGTCACCCGGCAAGCCTTGCCGCGGGGCGCTGCGACTGCCCGTGCACAAGCCCAGGGCGACACGTTGGTGGATGCGTTGGAGCGCGGGTGCAAAGTGGTAACCTGCCGCGGCAAGCGCCTTGCCGCGACCGTTGTCTTGTCGCGTCCGGAAGCTTGTCGCTCACCGGGCCTTGCCGGGACGCGTGGCATGTCGCGACAAGTTCCTTGAGATGCCTTGGTTGGCCTTCCCGGCAAGCTCCTCTTGCCGGGGCCTTGTCTCCATGGCTTGAATACTTTGTTCTTGAATGGTTCCAAAGGAACCACGGAGGACCTTGGCGGTCACCCGGCAAGCCTTGCCGCGGGGCGCTGCGACTGCCCGTGCACAAGTTCGGGATACTAGGGTACCCCTACTCTAGTACACCGACAGGAGCACCAGGGCCTGGGCCATACACGGTGCCGAGCGCTGTTGGGCCAGGCCCAAAGCAGGGCACGGGCACGCGCGGCCTGGGTCACGCCGTATCTTACTCCGTATCCACCGCGCCCTCCCCGAACGGCACGCGTTGAATGCAGCATCGTGGGAGAGATCGTGGGTGGTTTCTTTATTCGGAAGGGAGAAACGTCCGCCCCCTCCCTCTTCATAAGCAGGGGAAACAGGGGCAGTTCACCCACTTCGCTGGTTGCTACTCCAGTCTCGGAAATCTCCGCCGCTCCCCCCTTCTTCCCGAAGCTGAAAGAGAGCAGCGCTCCGCCCCCCATTGCCACCAGCACCACCAACGCCATCGATCTCCCCCACCACCTCCGACATGGCTCTGAAAGCCGACAAGGGGAAGGGCGTGAAGTCGTCCGAGGCGCAGCGGCTCGCGGCACTGCGAAAGGAGCGGGCCATCTTACCCCCTTAGCTTGACGCGAAGGAGCTGAGGGAGTACTACTACCTCTTCTGGTCGACGGAGACGCGAGCGCATCCGCGCACGAGGGTACTCCCGGCTACCGCTTCGAGATTGGCTCCGAACGGGTACCCCTTCTTCGCGCTGTTCTTCTACTGCGGGCTCTGCCCGCCCTTCTCTGAATTCTTCTGTGATATCATGAACACTTACGGGTTCCGCCTCCTTGACTTCACCCCCAATGCCGTTCTGACCATGGCATTTTTCGCACATCTCTGCAAAAACTTTGTCGGAATCCACCCAAACGTAGCCCTTTTCTGCCACTTCTTTATGCCCCAAGTCGAGAGAGGAGAGCCCCTTGCCCTTCCTCCGCCGCCGCATTGCCCCCCCTTCAGGAGAGGAGGAGACCCGCCTGGGAGTTTCAGAACTCGGCGGATATCATGAGGCTGCGCCCAGGCCTCAACTTCAACTTCACTGTCTTGGAATTGGACGCGATGCTCCTGGAGCTGTTCTAGAGCGATCCTCAACATCCATTCAAGTTGCCGCGGGATGTCGTTCCGCTGTGCAACAATTCTTCGCTTGACCGCATCCGTGCAATGATGCCGCTGTGCGAATCGCATGGGATCGTCCCAACTTGGCAAGAGCCTGCAGACGACGTCGTGCAGGAGTTCTTCGACAGCTTGGTTGAAGTGCCGGTTCGCTCCGACGAGCAGAAGAGTCTCACTCGCGACACCACCGACGCGGAGATGCAGCGCATCACCACCAGGCTGGAAGAGGCGGCGGCAGCCGCTGCTGCGGGTGAGTTTGGATTCACCGTGGAGGAGGCAGAGGCAGTAGAGGCGGCAAGCCTTGCCGAGCGCGAGGAGTTTGCCGGTGAGGAAGGGCTTGTCGGGCCTGAATCTGAGTCGAGCGAGCCCGCCGAGGGCGCGGGCGACCCGTTGCAGATCGGCTCTTCCTCCTCCCCACCTTCAGCCAGCTCGCCGCAAGCGGAGCCCCCAGCTCTAGCAAGAAGGCGTCTCCGCAAGGCCGGGGACGTAGCGGGGCGGCAGACGGATCAGCAGCCGCCGCACCGTGCGACGCGCTCGACCGCGGCAAGCACTGTTGCCGCGGGAGCACCTCACGCCGCTGCGGCAACTGGAGCGGGGTCTTCCCAGTCCACCGCTACTGCGCCTGCCAAGCGGACAAGGGAGCCTACTCCTCCGCCTCGCCGCACCGGAGGTGAGCCGGAATTCGATCTCTCCGTGCTCAGCTCCGACGACGAAGAAGAAGAGTAAGATCCTTCGCTATACTTGTAATTCCTCAATTCTTGATGTGTGTCTTGTATCTGATTTGCTTTACTCTGAACTCATCCCTTTTCAGGACTCTGGCCCAGAGAGCGGCGAAGAGAGCCAAGGTCCCGGTGATTGTCATCGAGGATGAACACACCGCGGCAATAGGGGATGCGCCTGAGACCACCTTGCCGGACCCGGCAACTATTCACCAAAGCAGCCCCCAGCGTAAGTGTATAGCTCACTTCCTGCCTTCAGGCGCGCATTGGTGCCCCTTTTTTTTGCTGATATCTGACTGTTGGTTTGTGTAGGAGCAGAGCAGCCTCATCAGGAGTGCCCGGAAGCCGCTCCCGAAATGCCATCTGCTTCAACTACGCCGCCAAGGGAGGATTCCCCGGCAAGGGAGCGTTCTCCGGCAAGGGAGAATTCTCCGGCAAGGGACAGTTCTCCGGCAAGGGATAGCACCAGCGACCCCCTGGTGGCAGAGACTGTGGCTGCAGATCCAGGTAATCCTCTCTCTTGAGAACTTCCCTTGGGTTCTTCTTCTTCTGATTTTCTTTTTGAACATTTGCTTGACTTCTCTCCCCTTTCCGGTCGTCAGATCCATCTGCCACGGAGCCGATGGAAGCCGAGGCCGCCGGCGAGGAGGACGCGCGCGGCAACAACGATGATGCTGCTGCCACCGCAGAAGAGGCCGGCGATGATGATCCTACCGGTGAAGAGGCTGCCAAAGCTGCCGCCGCAGAAGCAGGCGAGGAATCCGGCGATCGTACTGACGGCCCCGAGGCCGCAGGAGCGCCAGGCGCTACGCCGACCGCCGATCCCTCCGCCGCTGCTGCAGCGCCAGGCTCCGAAGAGCCCCAGCCCGGCGCCTACCTGAAGGCCGGCGATGGCATCTTCATCAAGCTCCCCTGGGCGTCAAGCTCTAGGGCGCCGGTCGAAGGGGAGATTTTGGATGGAGAGGTGCTCGCCTCTGCCGGGCTGACGCTAGTCGACGCACCAAGCAGCAGCAGTGACGAGCCTGAGGAGGAGCGGCTGCTGCGGAAGCTGCTGTCTCTTTACCGCGCCCCGTCGATGGCGGCGGCAGCATTCACGAGACCCTCGGTCCAGTGCTCCACGGTCTCCCTGAAAGCGTCATGGGCGGCAGCGGCGCTCGCCAGCAGCGCCTCGTCGGCCTTGATCTTCTCCGTCAAGGCCACCTCCTGCTTCCTGGCGCCGTCCAGCGTCTTGGTCAGGGTGGCCAGCTTCAATTCAAGACCGGCGTTGGAGTCCTTGGCAGCGCTAAGCTCTCTGCCCCTCTCGGCGAGGAGACCTTGCAGCTCGCCATGAGCAGCGGCATCCTTCTCGCGCTCACGCTTGAGCGCGGCAAGCTCCTCGCCGCTCGCCCTGAGATCGGCTTCCAGCTGCGCCACCTTCGTCTCCAGCTCCTTCTTGGCGGCCTCGGCAGCTGCGGCAGCATCCTTTGCCTCCTTGAGAGCCCCGCCAATTGCTTGCTCGTGCACGGCAAGCTCCTCCTCATGGCTTTCAAGGTTCACCTTGCGCTGCGCCAACTCTCCTTCCTGCGCAAATAGATTTTCGGCGACAAGCCGTTGCTTCTCTTCCACTTCAGCCTTCTCGAGGAGGAAGGCTTTCCGCTCCTCGAGAAGTTGCTCCCGCTCCTCTGCTAGGGATCGGAGAGTTTCCTGCCTGAGACCCCGGAGCTCCTCCGCGCGCTTCTCAATATCCACTCCCGCCTTCGCGACAAGCGCCTCTCGGGATGCCAGCTTGGCTTGTCGGGCGCGGTAAAGAGACAGCAGCTTCCGCAGCAGCCGCTCCTCCTCAGGCTCGTCGCTGCTGCTGCTTGGCGCATCGACTAGCGTCAACCCAGCAGAGGCGAGCACCTCTCCATCCAAAATCTCCCCTTCGACCGGCGCCCTAGAGCTTGACGCCCAGGGGAGCTTGATGAAGATGCCATCGCCGGCCTTCAGGTAGGCGCCGGGCTGGGGCTCTTCGGAGCCTGGCGCTGCAGCAGCGGCGGAGGGATCGGCGGTCGGCGTAGCGCCTGGCGCTCCTGCGGCCTCGGGGCCATCAATACGATCGCCGGATTCCTCGCCTGCTTCTGCGGCGGCAGCTTTGGCAGCCTCTTCACCGGCAGGATCATCATCGCTGGCCTCTTCTGCGGTGGCAGCGGCATCATCGTTGTTGCCGCGCGCGTCCTCCTCGCCGGCGGCCTTGGTTTCCGTCGGCTCCGTGGCAGATGGATCTGACGACCGGAAAGGGGAGAGAAGTCAAGCAAATGTTCAAAAAGAAAATCAGAAGAAGAAGAACCCAAGGGAAGTTCTCAAGCGAGAGGATTACCTGGATCTGCAGCCACAGTCTCTGCCACCAGGGGGTCGCTGGTGCTATCCCTTGCCGGAGAACTGTCCCTTGCCGGAGAATTCTCCCTTGCCGGAGAACGCTCCCTTGCCGGGGAATCCTCCCTTGGCGGCGTAGTTGAAGCAGATGGCATTTCGGGAGCGGCTTCCGGGCACTCCTGATGAGGCTGCTCTGCTCCTACACAAACCAACAGTCAGATATCAGCAAAAAAGGGGGCACCAATGCGCGCCTGAAGGCAGGAAGTGAGCTATACACTTACGCTGGGGCCTGCGCTGGGGGCTGCTTTGGTGAATAGTTGCCGGGTCCGGCAAGGTGGTCTCGGGTGCATCCCCTGTTGCCGCGGTGGGTTCATCCTCGATGACAATCACCGGGACCTTGGCTCTCTTTGCCGCTCTCTGGGCCAGAGTCCTGAAAAGGGATGAGTTCAGAGTAAAGCAAATCAGATACAAGACACACATCAAGAATTGAGGAATTACAAGTATAGCGAAGGATCTTGCTCTTCTTCTTCGTCGTCGGAGCTGAGCGTGGAGATATCGAAGTCCGGCTCACCTCTGGTGCGGCGAGGCGGAGGAGTAGGCTCCCTTGTCCGCTTGGCAGGCGCAGTAGCGGTGGACCGGGAAGACCCCGCTCCAGTTGCCGCAGCGGCGTGAGGTGCTCCCGCGGCAATAGTGCTTGCCGCGGTCGAGCGCGTCGCGCGGTGCGGCGGCTGCTGACCCGTCTGCCGCCCCGCTACGTACCCGGCCTTGCGGAGACGCCTTCTTGCTGGAGCTGGGGGCTCCGCTTGCGGCGAGCTGGCTGAAGGTGGGGAGGAGGAAGATCCAATCTGCAACGGGTCGCCCGCGCCCTCGGCGGGCTCGCTCGACTCAGATTCAGGCCCGACAAGCCCTTCCTCGCTGGCAAACTCCTTGCGCTCGGCAAGGCTTGCCGCCTCTGCTGCCTCTGCCTCCTCCATGGTGAATCCAAACTCACCCGCTGCAGCGGCTGCCGCCGCCTCTTCCAGCCTGGTGGCGATGCGCTGCATCTCCGCGTCGGTGGTGTCGCGAGTGAGACTCTTCTGCTCGTCGGAGCGGACCGGCACTTCAACCAAGCTGTCGAAGAACTCCTGCACGACGTCATCTGCAGGCTCTTGCCAAGTTGGGACGATCCCATGCGAGTCACACAGCGGCATCATTGCACGGATGCGGTCAAGCGAAGAATTGTTGCACAGCAGAACGACAACCCGCGGCAACATGAATGGATGTTGAGGATCACGCTTGAACAGCTCCAGGAGCATCGCGTCCAATTCCAAGACAGTGAAGTTGAAGTTGAGGCCTGGGCGCAGCCTCATGATATCCGCCGAGTTCTGAAACTCCCAGGCGGGTCTCCACATCTCTTGAAGGGGGGCAATGCAGCGGCGGAGGAAATCTGCGCCAACGGCGCCTACGGTGAGCCCGGCAAGCCTGAGGCGAAGGATCCGGGTGACGGCAATCTTCAGCCTATCGTCTTCCGGGGCCACGTTGCTCCAATCGTTGTCGCGCACTACCGGGGCTTGGCGCAGGGCGGTGAACGGCTGCGGGTTCTCCTCGACGATCCAGCACCACTCTCCTCTCCATTCCTCCCACTTGCTGCGGAGCTCTCCCTCTAGATAGGCTTCCTTCTTACCGACTCTCGAGATCCAAGCGATTCCTCTGGCAAGGGGCTCTCCTCTCTCGACTCGGGGCATAAAGAAGTGGCGGAAAAGGGCTACGTTTGGGTGGATTCCGACAAAGTTTTCGCAGAGATGTGCGAAAACTGCCATGGTCAGAACGGCATTGGGGGTGAAGTCAAGGAGGCGGAACCCGTAGGTGTTCATGATATCACAGAAGAATTCAGAGAAGGGCGGGCAGAGCCCGCAGTAGAAGAACAACGTGAAGAAGGGGTACCCGTTCGGAGCCAATCTTGAAGCGGTAGCCGGGAGTACCCTCGTGCGCGGATGCGCTCGCGTCTCCGTCGACCAGAAGAGGTAGTAGTACTCCCTTAGCTCCTTCGCATCAAGCTGAGGGGGGAAGATGGCCCGCTCCTTTCGCAGCGCCGCGAGCCGCTGCGCCTCGGCCGACTTCACGCCCTTCCCCTTGTCGGCTTTCGGAGCCATGGCAGAGGTGGTGGGGGAGATCGATGGTGTTGGTGGTGCTGGTGGCAATGGGGGGCAGAGCGCTGCTCTCTTTCAGCTTCGGGAAGAAGGGGGGAGCGGCGGAGATTTCCGAGACTGGAGTAGCAACCAGCGAAGTGGGCGAACTGCCCCTGTTTCCCCTGCTTATGAAGAGGGAGGGGGCGGACGTTTCGCCCTTCCGAATAAAGAAACCACCCACGATATCTCCCACGATGCCGCATTCAACGCGTGCCGTTCGGGGAGGGCGCGGTGGATACGGAGTAAGATACGGCGTGACCCAGGCCGCGCGTGCCCGTGCCCTGCTTTGGGCCTGGCCCAATAGCGCTCGGCACCGTGTATGGCCCAGGCCCGGGGGCTCCTGTCGGTGTACTGGAGTAGGGGTACCCTAGTATCCCGAACTTGTGCATGGGCAATCGCAGCGCCCCGCGGCAAGGCTTGCCGGGTGACCGCCAAGGTCCTCCGTGGTTCCTTTGGAACCAAGGAACCATTCAAGAACAAAGTATTCAAGCCAAGGAGACAAGGCCCCGGCAAAAGGAGCTTGCCGGGAAGGCCAACCAAGGCATCTCAAGAAACTTGCCGCGACACGCCACGCGTCCCGGCAAGGCCCGGTGAGCGACAAGCTTCCGGACGCGACAAGACAACGGCCGCGGCAAGGCGCTTGCCGCGGCAGGTTACCACTCCGCACCCGCGCTCCAGCGCATCCACCAACGTGTCGCCCTGGGGCCTTCCCAGGGGTGCGTGGCAGGAGGCTGAGCAGCCAGCGGTGCGAGGTGGCAAGCGACGCTGACAAGATTACCATCGTGGCGAATGGTGGCGTCCCTGACGGTCCTTTTCTGCACTGTTTGGGCGACGCAGACGGGCATTTAATGCCTTTGTCCCCTGCCGTCAGGGTTAGGTAGGATACATTGTACAGGTAGCTATACCAACCGCAACTCCCTTTTCCATTTTTACCCTTGTCTGCGTTGCCACCTGTCGGTGACCCCTTGAGCATATAAAAGGAGGCCCATGCGCAACGTAGAGGAGGTTCGTTCGGTTCGCAGCCAGAAAAACACTCGAGCGCTCCCGAGCAAGAACACAATACACTAAAACAAGCAGCAGTAGGAGTGTTATCTCTCCGGAGAGCTCCGAAGCTGGGTAAACTGCTCGTGTGCTTCGCCTCGATCCGCTCTTCGTGCGATCTCCGCCCCCCGCCGAACCGAAAGGGGCTCGGTCCGCCGGTCCCATAGGTGTTCGTGGATCAGCTTCCCCGACAAATTACTCCTGGAAGGGGGCAAATTTTGTCAAACGTCTCTGATTTATTGATCCAATCATGAGTTATTGGGATGAAGACTTAATGAGACAAATGTTGTGGCCAATTGATGCTCAAAGGGTGCTTGCGATTCCCCTTTCGATGCATGAAATGTTGAATTTCATCGCTTGGAGTTTCACAACAAATGGGTTGTTCACTGTTCGATCAGCTTATTGGGAGGAATGGAACAAACAACATGGAAGAAAATTGCAACACGGGTAGATCCAATGCTAATCCTGTTTGGAGCAAGATCTGGAAGCTATCTTGTCCGGCAAAGGTAAAAATCTTCATGTGGCGTACATTGCATGGAACACTTCCATGTCGTGTTACACTCGCTAATAGACATATGAAGATCTCTCCCATCTGCCCAACATGTTCAAACGGGCTAGGAGACACAAAACACATCTTGTTTCTATGTCAAAAGGCGAAAGAGGTCTGGGATAAGTTAGGATTGTATGAGGTGATCAATAGAGCTTGTGTTGTTGATCGGGTGGGAGAGGCAGTTATTGAATTTTTAATAGGGCCATTTGCATTTATGTCCCTAACTCGAACCACCTAGTCATATATGCCCCTAATTTCTAAGCTTCTCAATTTGCCCCTCTGCGTCATGTGCACTTATAGAAATGTCCTTATGTGCCGTTACCGTCCGGTCAAAGGGCTTTGATCATATAAAAAAATAGAAAAAAATTGTAAAAATCTAAAAAAAATTGAGATAGAAGATACTCATGTGCTTATGCTTTGATACTTGTGTCACAAAAAGATCAGCTATATAAAGCCCGTGGCCTCCCTCGCCTCTGGCCACACCAGCCCTAGTCGCCGAGCTCTCCCTCTCCCGTGCGCCGCCGCCGAGCCCTCCCTCTCCCTCCCTCTCCCTCACTCCGCCACCCGATGGCCGCTCGTTTCCCCGACGACACGGCGGCGGCCAACGGCTTCGGCCGCCGCTCGCTCCACGAAACGGAGCCGTGGCTCCTGTTCGAGGCCAACATCCTGGCGCCGCCGGACATGCGCGTCGGGCCGACGGGGTGGAGGCTCAGCAACGGGGGAGTGCCCGTTCCCCCGTTGCCTGACACCGAGGCGTCCCCCTACTTCACCGCCGAGGTCGACCGTGTGCGCGCCTCCCTCACTGACGAGCAGCTCGCCCTCCTTCAGTACGCCGTCGACAACCACGCGGCGTGGGCGGCGTACTTCGAGCGCCGCCAGGAGCAAAGGCTGGCGTCCACCAACGGGGCGCCGGTGGTGGGCGACGTGAAGAACAACGAGGGGCGCCGCGTGTGATGGGGCACCCCCAGCCGTACGCTCGACGGCGTGCTGGCGTACCTTGAGGGCGGCAACGAACCGTCACTGACATACCCTCCCCCGGCGGCCGCCCCGACCCACCGCCGACGCGCCGGGCAATGGATGCCCAGAAGGTTTGGTTCGTCCTCGTCTTCCTTCTCGCACTCCTCCTCGCGATCTTCTTCCCA
Source organism: Triticum dicoccoides (assembly GCF_002162155.2). NCBI lineage: Eukaryota > Viridiplantae > Streptophyta > Magnoliopsida > Poales > Poaceae > Triticum > Triticum dicoccoides. The sequence goes on along the minus strand of NC_041387.1, from coordinate 618,447,901 downwards.
CTCCTCCGGCTCTCGGCGTTGCTCGGCGTCAAGGCCGAGCCCGCGGCGGAGACGCCGCTCGGCCGGCGCACTCGCAATGCCGACATCGTCATAAACGAGGGTGTCCGGTGCGCCTCCTCGTCGGTTCCTCCACGCTTCATCAAGCTAAAGACAGAGCCGGGGCTCACGGCCGTGAAAACAGAGCCGGGGCTCCCCGCCGTGAAGACGGAGCCCGATGACGTGGAGCTCGACGACGAGGCGGCCCTGAAATGGGTGCGCAAGGACTACTTGAAGATGGAGATGCAGCGCCAGCGTGCCGCCCCGCAGCGCTTCGAGCAGCGCCGTCGGGGCCGCGACGAAGGAGGTGTTGTCATCCTCGACGACAGCGATGACGACGACGCGCCGCCGCCACCACCAGTCCGTCATGGTGACGCCGGGCAGGGGTCCAGAAGGGACGGCCGCGTCAAGGAGGAGAAGGCCGCCTACGACGACGGCGGCGAGGATGGCGGCGACGACGGCGACTACTCCGCGTTCAGTGATTTCTTTTTAGATAAATTTGCTATGTAAGCCGTGAATATGTTTAATATATGCCAAAGTTTGCCGAATTTTAGCCGTGTTTGATTGAACTTCGCCGAATGTTTTTTTAAATAGACGCGTCTGGGAGCGGCCCTGGGCCCGGCGACAGGGAACCAACTCGCCCTTAGGCCGTTTTTTGCGCCGGCTCGCCCCCAGGCGGCGATTTTACGCGCCCCTGCGGGCCAACGGCTGGAGATGCTCTTACCCCACGTGTACAAAAATATTTCCGCAGACCGCAGCAATTATTGTGGCAAATATTAAAAAAAAAAGATCCAAAATCCAATCTCCCTTTCTCTCTCCTCCCTCCGCCCCGATCCCCAAACTCCTCTCGCACCAGCGAGCCTCCTCGCGCGCGCGCGAACCCCGTGCCTCCGCCCATGCCCTCGCGGCGGCTCTGATCCGGCCGTCGTGCCCCCCATGCAGCGCCGCTCGCCGGCGGCCGCCTCGGCCTCCGCCTCCCCCGGGGCTGTGGCGGCGGCGGCGGCGGCCATGGCGCCCGGCGTGGGCGGGGTCGAGCCGGCCGTGGCGCTCGACCAGGTCCCGCGCTGGAGCGACCCCGACCAGCGCTTCCACTCGCCCTCCTCCCCCACCGCGGCCGGATCCGAGGCCCTCGCCTCCTCCTTCCTCTCCTTCGCCGACCCGCTCGACGCGGCCGCGGGGGGCGGGGGCCACGGCGCGTGCCGCTTCCCCGTCGACCCCGAGGTCAACTCCAGGATCTACCTCTGGCGGGGCCACCCCTGGAACCTCGAGGTCGATGCCGTCGTCAACTCCACCAACGAGGTCGGGGTCCCTTCGCGCCCGCCTTCCGATGCCGCAAGTATGCGTGCCACGATCGATGTGTATGCTAATGGTTCCTGCGTGGTTGCTGTATGCAGAGCTTGGACGAGGCGCATAGTAGCCCTGGGCTGCATGCGGCGGCGGGGCCGGAGCTCGCTGAGGAGTGTGCCACCTTGGTACGCCACTTTCTCGGTTGCTGTTCTAGCACGCATTTGGATTTGGAATCGTGGTCACAGTTTGTCTCGTTTCTGTTTTTGTGGATATTTGCAGGGTGGGTGCCGGACTGGGATGGCGAAGATGACCAATGCGTATGATCTGCCTGCTAGGTTGGTGATTTGATTTTGTTTTCATGAGCGCTGTAGTAGCTGAGCCTCCCAGTATTGAAATGTAGTTGGGCAACCATTGTTGAAGTTTTAATGTTCTGCCTACGCATTCTTAAACAAAGGGAGTCGTCCATTGCCCATTGGGTATATACAAGATGTTTGCTCACTAGAGAAGTGCATTTGATCAATAATCCTTTGTAATTACTGATTTTGCCCCCTTTTATGAGGACAGTCAAATTTTAGATAATTGTTCTTTTTTGTGCTCTTGACGTCTTATGATCTTCGTTTTTAAGTTGGCAAGCACAAGTTTCCAGGGATTACAGAAATCCACTTGGATTTAATCTAGCATGTATTTGAAAATGAACTTGGATACCAAAAGTAGTGCCCACCATAAAGTTCATTTGGGTAACTTGGAAAGCTAGTAGTTAGATCCCTGCAGAAGGAATTATGATTAAGTACATTATCGTCTGGATTAACAGAATGAGCAAGATTTTACTGCCAATGATTCCATGGGCATGAAGAACGAACAATCTTGTGGTCACTGTTGTTCACCAACTGACCCTGGATGCTCTCTGAGACACCCCACCCACTGTTCTGGAAAAAAATGTCAAGTCAGTTACTGCTGTGAACTAGGCGATTTTTTTTTTGGCCAAGGCAATACTAATCTGCTGAAGTGCTGATGTATTTTACCATTAGACATTCGATGATATTTTACATTTAGTTACTTACAGATGTAACAATGTAGTGGGAACATCTCTATTTAGCCAAAATGCCCACTATGGACTGACCATATTGGGTGATTACTCTGGCTGTGCAACATCACACCAGCCATTACAACTGCAGTGCTTGCTCACCACGGGATAGCCATAGTATGCTCAGCCAAGTTGTCTGCTTACATGTCCCATTCTGCATTTCATACTGTAAAGCTTATAGTAGTTTGGGTGTAATGTGCTTAACAGTGCAATTTGAATGATTCATTTTCCAGTTGAGTAAATACTTTCTGTAAGTGTAGCAGAACAGAGTTGTACCTGTCTTACACTCAAGGATGACAATCGATTCCGCTATATTTGCTCTTCCATATGTTATCATGCTTATTGACATGCTTTGCAGGAAAGTCATCCATACAGTGGGCCCTAAATATGCTGTCAAGTATCACACAGCTGCAGAGAGTGCACTTAGCCACTGCTACAGGTCTTGCCTGGAATTACTCGTAGAGAATGGTCTGGAAAGGTATATCAGAAGCTTTGACGCTTGAATACTTGCATATTCTGTTTGTGTTACAGTTTGATGTCTTACAATACTGCATTCCATGGTGTACGCCCTGCAATTTATGCGAGGTTAAGTTATTTATTTGCCTTTCATGTGATTAGCATTGCAATGGGCTGCATATACACAGAAGCCAAAAATTATCCCCGTGAACCGGCTGCCCATGTGGCAATAAGTGAGTTATATTGTCAATATCTTCTTTCATTTCTCTTTATATTCCGCTATTGTTTGATTATTAGTTCTATGGCTATTATCCTGCGGATGCAAACTGCAAAGAATGGATTTATCTGCGTTCATGATTTTTCTGTTCAACAGCTACCTTTTCCTAGTTTCTAAGTCCCATCTTCTTTGGATGAGGTTGAGCAGGAACTGTGAGACGTTTTCTGGAGAAGCAGAAGGACAAAATAACTGCTGTTGTCTTCTGTACCATATCATCAACTGATACAGAGATATATAAGCGGTACTTAGACTAAAATCCAGTAATACTAATTAAATGTGGTGATTTTCCTGCATACGTTGACAGTGTTGCATTCTGCAGACTGCTTCCTCTTTATTTCCCACGGGACAAACAAGAGGAAGAGATGGCTTCGTTAAAACTTCCAGCTGATGTTGGGGATGAGAATGGTGAGCCAATAATAGATGAAAGGAAAATAAGAATAAAAACATTGCCTGCTGAGGCAGCAAATAGCAAGTATGCAGTTCCCGTGCCCGCAGATATTCCTCTTTCTGGTTCTGGATTGACACGTAGAAGGTGAGACTGAAACATACTATTAACGAGGGTTGGCAGAAATGGCATACTTTATGTCCATAAATTCTAAGTTTGCAGATATTCCTCTTTCTGGTTCTGGAGTTTTTCTGATTCTAATTTATTTCATACAGAAATTCTAAGTTGGATTCATATTTGGATCCATCCTTTATGTCCATAATTAAAGATCCGGATCTCCGACGCAAGGAGCAATGGGAAAAGTCTGCGCAGGCAAAGAAGGGATTTAATTTTGCTAAGTTGCTTGGTTTTGGTGATCTTGGTGGTCCTGCATTATCGGCTGCAGAAGAATATTCACTTCATCAACGATACCTTGCTAAAGCAAATTCCCTTAATCTTTCAGAAATCGCTGAAATGAAAATAATGTATGTAAATTCATCTTTTTTGGGGGGATTTTCTTTAGTTTGTTTTCTATCCATGGTTATTTTCCTTCTGCTACTGTATCATTTGCTTGTATTTTGATTTTTTGGGTCAATTGCAGTTACCGTGGCGGAGTTGACAGTGAAGGGCGTCCAATTATGGTTGTTGTTGGCGCTCACTTTCTTCTTCGCTGTTTGGACCTGGAACGATTTATTCTATATGTAGTAAAGGTAATTTAGTTGATGCTTAATTTTGTTGAAACAGTTGAATCCCGCATGCTATTTGTACAAAACACCTGATTGCTTTTCCATGTACCAACTAAACTTGATTGACCACAAACATCCCCAAAGGTTCACCTTTGACTTTCTGACTTAGGATTTGCCAGTTAGGGTAGTTCAACGCTCGTATATTGATTAGTGAATTGCTCAAGCTTGTCCAATGTTTTTACTGTGATTTTACTTAATATAATACTTGAATGCAATTTTATTTTTGTATCATCTCATAATTCATTCTCGCATATCCCCATAACTGTGTATACCGAAAGTCTTTTGCTGCATTTCTGATGTCTGAGGCTACCCACATTAGAAATGATACATTTTTGGATTGATTTCAAATGAATCATAGTGGCCCTGATATCATGATTCATCACCTTGAGGATCAGTATGCAGTGCTTTGTCCTCAAAATGCGAAAGTTCCTTAAGGTGTCAAACTGGCCTAAAATATCTAAATTCACAATACCATTATACTCCTGGGAGTATGTACTCCTGCTCCTCATACACTACTTAGTATTGAACTATTTATCGGTTATACATTATTATTTTTAATATGCTTCATTAGAAATTACTACCTCTTTAACTAAATATAAGATGTTTTTGCAGTTCTTTGAACTGCAAAAACGTCTTATACAGTCCAGTTTGAACTGGAAAAACGTCTTATATTTAGTTACGGAGGTAGTATTAGATACCCCAAAGTGAGTTCCATCAAAAATTTCATCCAAGTCCATATATTTTTCATACTTTGCATATATACTGATTTTCTGTATGTGAGAAGATATATTGCCGGTGCTCTAGGACTTAGAACTGTCTTGCCTTCAACCTGGGATGTCCACTGACTTTCTCCCAACTATCGGTAACCCATGCCTCCTAGGAGGATTGTAACTGTACTTCTACCTTCTCAATGAAATGAAACGCAAAGGTCCTTTGCGTTTCCTCGAAAAAAGAAGATATATTGCAAAACGAAGGTGCCCTGGTGATATTTTTCGTACTATTCATATGGGGTATCTTTGAATAATTAATGAAGTACTCCCTCCGTTCCTAAATATAAGTCTTTTTAGAGATTCCACTAGGGACTACATATGGATGTATATAGACATATTCTAGAGTGTAGATTCACTCATTTTGCTCCGTATGTAGTCCATATTGAAATCTCTAAAAGGACTTATATTTAGGAACGGAGGGAGTATATCGAGAAGGATAAAGCGGTATCATAGATTTGTTTACAAGGTGTACTGAATGTAGTACTCCCGGGAGTGTATAAAGGAATCCTATATATACGCAATTTGACAAAATTGAGTGGGCGTGCAGCAAGAAATTCTAGCCAATGTGGCAGTTAACGTAGCAACAACCTTGGACTATGGAAGTAGATCTACAAACTTCTCTCTAACTTATATGATTGTTGCTACTACCTCTTTTCATACTATCCATTCATCTTGGTTTGGAACATTTGGACACTAAAATCTGACAGTATCATGATATACTTTGTTTGCAGGAGTTTGAACCTTTGATTCAAAAGCCTTACTCAATTGTCTATTTCCACTCAGCAGCGTCCTTACAAGTGTAAGTGTTGGATATGCAGGCTGGGAAGGAAACTGCATCCCTGTCTGAACCTTAGCGCATGCAACATATAAGAAGCACTGGATGTAATATAAGTTTTTGTAATTTAATTTACAGACAGCCAGACTTGGGATTCATGAAGCGGTTACAACAAATGCTAGGTCGTAAGCATCAGCGAAATCTTCAGGTTGGTACCTCATTTGATCTCATTGTGCAATTTTAATTTTATGTTTGAAGAATATTAACATCTGATGGCATCGGTCAACACAGGCTATATATGTACTCCACCCAACGCTGGGATTGAGAACAGCTATTTTGGCGTTGCAGCTTCTTGTTGATGGAGATGTAAGTGTGGCTGCAACTACTTTCCATTTGATTATATTATTGGGCACGGTTTTTTCTTTCAATTCCAACCTTTTTTTTTGTCAATTAGGTCTGGAAGAAAGTTGTCTATGTCGACAGACTTATGCAGCTGTTCAGATACGTGCCACGGGAACAACTAACAATTCCAGATTTTGTCTTCCAGTAAGCAATCCTTGCAATTTTTCTACTCCCTCCATCCCATAATATAAGGTGTTATTACATCCAATATGTGAGTAAATTGTACAGTATGTAATAAGATCTTATATCATGGGACGGAGGGAGTAGCTTTTACAAGGTCTGGTAGCCACTGTATGTTCGCTGCTGACATTATTGATCATGCAGGCATGATCTAGAAGTGAATGGTGGAAAGGGCATAATCGTTGATCCTAGAACAAAGCATGTCTACCAAAGACCGTCTGGTTGACATTTAGCAACTTGTTGCTCCCAGTTTCCGGTCACCCCTCTGTCAAATCTCTGTTCTCTGTAGAAGAGTTCACATCTAGATCCGTGAAGTATGTATCTAGTTGAGTTGACATTATGTTCTGCATTACATTCTTTCTTATCTTAGGAAGGTAGTTATGTATATGTATCTTGTTCTGTATAACCAAATAAAGGCTGTGTCTCTCAAGTTCTTCTGCTGGGCTAAATCGCCTAGTCCTTGTGTACTGTAAAATTTTGACTGGTCCTTGCAGTGCAGCAACAGATTGTCCTGTTATCAATGTTCTGGACATGCTGGCGTAATAATCTTGTAAAGTCACGTAGATACCCTCCACAGACAGAATTCGTACTGTATGGTGTGGATAAGTCAATCTACGTTTAGTTCACTACTTTCGTGATCTAATTTTTTATATTTCTTTACGGAGGGAGTAAATATGTAATTGGTTTGGGGCCAACAACGGACTAGGAGTTTGGGGCAAGCATTTGGTGTGGCATGGAACCATTTTTTTCCAGGAATACGTGTCTTACTCATATTATAAAGATCAAAGTATAAGTCACGTAACGATTGACATGACAAAACTGTCTCATTCATATTATAAAAATCAAAGTATAAGTCACGGAAGGACTGATATGATAAAACTGAAAAGATAACAAAACATCTTTGAATTGGACATCAATGTCCATCATCTGCCTCTGCACCAACACAGCAACCATCGAAGAATAGAATGACGAATCACCTCCTCACCTAAGCTCAAGGCGGTTTCATATATGCAGCTTTGCGGATCTTCAAGATGGCTCCCCAAAAGTGAAGCCATTGTCGTTGAACGAATTAGACCGGGGCAACACCCTGGGCACGCCATCGAACTCCAGATCTAATACCCCACGATGACTTAGGCGCCGAAGGAGGAAACCATACCTGCCATCCATCAACCACAAACCCAGCACACGTTCCATCCTCCAGATGTCATCGATGCAGACCGCAACCTGCATCCGCTCCAGACTACCTCCCAAGTTCCGTGCCGACGCTGGAACAGACGTCGTCGCAACGACGAAGCCCGAGGACACATGTCCACCACGAGGATGCCGCCGCCGCCACACCATCCTTGCTTGAATAGACTGGATTCCAATCCAAAAAGGAAAAGAAAGAGAAAACAGAAATCATGATCAACTAAGCCCTCAACGATAGGACCAATCATCTCATCAGAGTGAAATATGAAGAAACTCTTTCAGCGCCGCCATCGCTGCCGCCGAAGCCAAGACGATGAACATCCTAAAAAACTAAGCTACTTTAGTCTAAAACTATCCACACGCGTGGACCCCCCTCATCACCGACGACCGAGATCGTCGACGGAGAAGAGCCGCCGGAGAACGGCGGCGGAAAGCTAGATCGCTTTTCCTGTCTTCGGGAGGAAGATAGGAAAACGATTGCCCTCAACTTATCACAGAACCATTTGGAGTGGTGTCGTTGAAGGCACAATTGTTTGGTGAAGATGCTTCCTTCATTTTTATTTAGTCCGCATATTAGCTTTCGTCAAAGTCAAGCTTTGTAAACTTTGACAAAGTTTATAAACGAAAATATGAACATATACAATATCAAATCAATATTATTAGATTTATTATTGAATGTATTTTCACATCATATAGATTTCTTAGGTAAATGTTTATATTGTTTTCTATAAACTTGGTCAAAAACTTTACAAAGTTTGACTTCAATCAGCTCTAATACGCAGAGAAAATGAAAACGGAGGGAGTATTTCGGAAGGCCCTCGAGGACATGCATGGCACCACCAGCTTGAAAAACAAAGCGCAGGAGGTTGTACTGATAATTTTTTTTGCTAGCGAGATGTTTGATCTGTTTTAGTTTGATGAGTTCTAGCTAGCAGTAGGTGTCGAGATAAATTTGCTTAGAGGATAGTATAGTCAAAACAACAATAAACTAAAAATGTCAACCTATTTAAAATTGACATGGCTGACATTTGATTTTCGCAGACCCAACTTATTACTTATGTAATTGTCATGCGTGATGATGATAGATTGTACACCGTTATCCGTATCTTGTTGTCATGACAGGTTGCTTTCAGGCCTGAGTTTTGAGCTAACAAGTAACAATGGCGCCTTAGCTTAATGGACCTTAGGCATAAGTTATCTCCTATATACTGGTGGATAGTTGCATGAAAGTGACATTTTGGAATGAGTTTCTTGAAACAATAGCTTGTGGAACTATCAGGAACAACACTTATTAGGAAACTGTACAGGAACTATCAAGATGTCCTTCGTACCTCGGGGCAGTTCCACCTCAAATATCAACCGTCCAACACTGAGATAGAAAAAACGCTACAAATGCAGGCTGACAACGCCTGCGATTTCATGACCATCACGAAAGACAACAGCTTCATCCACGCTCCGGTCCCTGAGTCAAGTCGAAAGTAGTGATGCTATGTAGTTCTGAAATGTCGATTGGCTCATGTTGTAATATTAAACTTTAATGAACTTGTATGTCTCTTTGGTTTGGACAGTCGTTCAACTTATATGTAATCGATGCTATTTATTACTAGGACCATGAATCGTGTTATTAATGTGTTGCTTTTCTCTTCCGATCCTTTTGTTGCATACTTATATATTGCTTATGTATTGTCTGTGAATTGCTACTAACGTTTTGTTTGGCTAGTGCATATATGGAGATGCCGTCGTATGTCGTGTATAAGGGTAAGGTTCCCGGAGTCTACGACGACTGGGAGGAGTGTCGGAGACAGGTTCACCGTTTCAGCGGTAATAGTTACAAAGGGTACACCACTAGGGCGGAGGCGGAAGCTAGATACACGCGCTATCTAGCGGGAGAGAGGAGGGAGCGTTGGAGGAACCGGATGAAGACCAGTTTCATCACGATGATGCTCATCGTGATGATCGCAGCTCTCTTCTATGTGATGGTAGTTTAGATGATCGATATCGACTTGTAATGTGAAGACAAACTCGCTAGTCGTGGTCTCGAGACTTGTAATGTTCTAACTTTGTTCGGTATTTTAAATTCGAAGACTAATATGATGAATTGTATTCGGAGACTAATCTTTTATTGTATCCGATAAATCTGCTATTTATATGTTGTGCTGCCTATATTCTGTGTAGTAATATGTTTTGTAACCTGTGCAAATATCAGAAAAGAAAAAAAAATTCCCTAATATTCATACTAGTGGCGCACCACTCTGCATTTTAGTGGCGCACAACAATAAGCACACTAGTGGTGCATCATCTACAAGTGCGCTATTAGTAAGCCAGAGCACAAGGTAAATATGGCCCCCTGGGAGGCATACTAATGACGCACTATGTGATATACTAACGACGCACTCCCGGGTGCGCCATTAGTATCTGGTATACTAATGGCGCACTAGTGGTGCGCCATTAGTATTAATTACTAGTGGCGCATCTGTAGTGCGTCATTAATGGCCAAAACAGGTGCGTCACTAGCAGGCCTTTTTCTAGTAGTGTGTGGTTGTCATTCACAATTTGCATGCTTTTCTTTTTCCATTGTAATAATGAGGGAAACTGTCTTCCTGATGGGTAAGCTATGGCTGTTGCATTCTAGAACAAATGCTAGGCAGGCTTATTGATTTTTAAGGTATTGTGGAAAAGAAGTTTAGAATGATCTATCACATGTATTCGTTAGATCATACTGAAATTACTTCAATTGTACTACAAAGCGGTTGTCCTCAAACATTTCATCTCGTATGTTCCCCAACACAATGATATGCTTGTTTAGAGCATGATTAAGAAAACTTGAGTTAGAGAGAAAATATCTACAATCAGCTACCAAATGAGATCATCATAGTTTCACAAATACTTCCTCCGTCCCAAAATAAGTATTTCAACTTTGTACTAGCTCTAGTACAAATTTATACTAAACTCAAGATACTTATTTTGAGACGGAGCCTTCAGTAGCCGCTAGAGGGCCAAAAGTCTACAGTTTCTTTAAAGTAGTTGACAACTGCACAGTGCAACGAACTGCACCGCACCATGACCATACTAGCCAGCACAAGATGACCCGGCATTACACAAAACATTCCTATCCTGCCGTCCTTTTCGTTTCTCTAATATTTATTAAGATAAGAACTATAATCAATATACTACGCAAAAAAAAACTATAACTAATATACAAAATGCTCTGGATTCCTTCTAGTGAGAACTATCAAGTTTTTGCACACCTCACTGACTTGACAAAACTTAATTGTATACTATATTTAACACCGCTAATTGTTTCCGTAAGCTGTCATTGATCATCTCTCAGGCTGAGCTTACGGTTGTTGTACTGTCACACTCTTTCCTTGTTTTAAGCTGTTGTCGATAAGAGCTGTTGTAGATAAGGGTTTGATAAATTCTCTCGGATCAATGATTGTGTTCTTGTACATTTCATCCAAATATTTTTAATCGCATAAACTACGACACCATGTGTTCTACAGGTAAGATGGCAGGAGAGGGTACCCTTATTAGCTAAGCTTGCGAGCCGCGCCAATTATTTCGGAGGATCGCGTTTGAAATTAAACTCATACAATACAATAGTTGACAGATCGAAAGGCGGAATTTTCCGTTCCTGAGGAAAATTGATGACTATATGGTCACGTTTCATGTTACAAGCTGTGGTACAGATGGAAAATATCCCTCTATATATTACTTAAGCTGCGTGATCTTCATAACTATGACAGTATTATCGTGGAGACCAGCACCAGGTCATGCTCGAGTATACTACAAATTATTACTACTACAAAAACTAGTGACAAGTTGGCAAGGTTCCCCCGCATATTCGGATCTTCACATATTCTTCTCCCGTTGAGAGGGTTTTAAATGAGCTAATTACTGTCCACATCTATATTATGAGCTGTGATTCGCCCAACTGATTGCAATTTGGCAAAGAGAAACGAAGAGAGTGGGAGGTTCTAAGTCAACAATTTAAATAGTACGGAGTACGGATTTCAATGCTGCCCTGTCTGCTTGCTGCTAAATCTGCATATGTTAGTAGTTTGTTAAAAAAACACTCAGTAGTTTTTATTTTATATTTCAGATTACCAGTGTTCTAAACGCATGGTTGCTGCATGCTATTTTGTTCAGAACCTTATCTAAATTCTGAAGTTGGGATTCTCCTATGTTTCTGTGACTACCATGTCATGTACCTAATCCTTCAAGAATATTTCCTCATTTTTTCTGTGTTACAACCAATAAAAACAATAGCACCTATAGACTTCTGAGCAATGTCTTGCTAAATGAAATCAATGTACAATTGCTCGCTATAGCGTGAAGATAGCGTTGGCTTAGCGCGATATAGCTTCGCTATAGCTGATTTTAAGGGTTGCGCTATTATGTCATAGCATGCTATTTTTTGCATTGGTTACAACCAAACAACTTCTAATACAAATACACCCCCCCTCTTATTCCTACATTTCTAGAACAATGAGAACTAAACATTCCCTTTTTATGTAACAGATGACCAATGTTCTGAACATATAGCCGTTGCATATGTTATTTTGTTCTGAAACTGTCCGAAGTACACCCTCCGTCCTGAAATACTTGTCAGAGAAATGGATGTATTTTAGTTCTAGATACATCCAATTTTATCTATTTCTGCGACAAGTAATTCCGGACGGAGGGAGTATGAAATTAGATTTTAGCAACTTAGCAACAACAATTGAAATCATTATATTTGTATGCTTATGTCTGCAGGACCTAGCATTGCATATCAATTTATGGTCGAAATTCTGTTTTTTTGTTGTTGCTTTCCCGACTTAATGAAATCGGCGGAGTGCCTACTTTCTTCCTGCCATACCATGTAGTTATAGAGAGGTGAGAACAAATTAACCCCATCTCTGAAGAAAGGTCACCAAATCCATGCCGGTAGTGAGAACATAAGATACAACTCACCGTATAATCTTGACCTTTTCTCGCAAAGCTTGCTTGTGTCTATACAATATGTTTCTTTCAGGTATATTCCCAGCATAACCATGATCTGGCTTCACTATTTTTTTATTTCCACAATTCTATAGTACTGAAATTTGAAAGTCAAACTTGATAAACTTAAGTTTAGCATTCCTTAATCCTTCTAATAATAACAGAAATGTAGCCCGACATAGCTGTAGCTCTCAAGGCAAGACATTTGACTCCGCGTATATTTTTGTACGAACCATCCTGATAATGTACAATCCGTTGTTTTACAAGCGATGCCGTACATATGATATTATATACGTAGTTGCAACTAGCACAATATGTGCCTTCACCTTGCATTATTTATGCCTATATATACGTACTAGAAGCACCAAACATAGCACACAACAAGAGAGCAGCAGAAGAAGTTTAGTTGAGAGATCGCCGGCGGCCATGGCGACTGAACAGCTCAACGTGTTGAAAGCACTCGACGTCGCCAAGACGCAACTGTACCATTTCAAGGCGGTCGTGATCGCCGGCATGGGCTTCTTCACGGACGCTTACGACCTCTTCTGCATCGCCCTCGTCACCAAGCTGCTGGGGCGCATCTACTACACCGACCCTGCCCTCAACGAGCCCGGCCACCTCCCCGCCAACGTGTCGGCCGCCGTGAACGGCGTGGCCCTATGCGGCACACTTGCCGGCCAGCTCTTCTTCGGCTGGCTTGGCGACAAGCTCGGTCGCAAGAGCGTCTACGGCTTCACGCTCATCCTCATGGTCCTCTGCTCCATCGCGTCCGGGCTCTCGTTTGGACACGAGGCCAAGGGCGTAATGGGGACGCTATGTTTCTTCCGCTTCTGGCTCGGCTTCGGCGTCGGCGGCGACTACCCTCTGAGCGCCACCATCATGTCGGAGTATGCTAACAAGAAGACCCGCGGCACCTTTATCGCCGCCGTGTTTGCCATGCAGGGGTTTGGCATCCTATTTGGTACTATCGTCACGATCGTCGTCTCGTCCGCATTCCGACATGCATTCCCTGCACCGCCATTCTACATTGACGCCGCGGCATCCATTGGCCCGGAGGCCGACTACGTGTGGCGCATCATCGTCATGTTCGGAACAATCCCGGCCGCCTTGACCTACTATTGGCGCATGAAGATGCCCGAAACTGCACGGTACACAGCACTCATCGCCGGCAACACGAAGCAAGCTACATCAGACATGTCCAAGGTGCTCAACAAGGAGATATCAGAGGAGGATGTCCAGGGTGAGCGGGCCACCGGCGATACCTGGGGCCTCTTCTCCCGACAGTTCTTGAAGCGCCACGGGGTGCACTTGCTAGCGACCACAAGCACTTGGTTCCTGCTTGATGTGGCCTTCTACAGCCAGAACCTGTTCCAGAAGGACATCTTCAGCAAGATCGGGTGGATCCCGCCGGCCAAGACTATGAATGCATTGGAGGAGTTGTACCGCATCGCCCGTGCCCAAGCGCTCATCGCGCTCTGCGGCACCGTGCCTGGCTACTGGTTCACCGTCGCCTTCATCGACATCATCGGAAGGTTCTGGATCCAGCTCATGGGATTCACCATGATGACCATTTTCATGCTAGCAATCGCCATACCGTACGATTACTTGGTGAAGCCAGGACACCACACTGGTTTCGTCGTGCTCTACGGGCTCACTTTCTTCTTCGCCAACTTTGGACCCAACAGCACAACCTTCATCGTGCCAGCCGAGATTTTCCCTGCGAGGCTCCGGTCCACATGTCATGGTATCTCTGCCGCTACCGGTAAGGCAGGCGCGATCATCGGCGCGTTCGGGTTCCTATATGCGTCGCAGGACCAGAAGAAGCCCGAGACCGGCTACTCACGGGGAATCGGCATGCGCAACGCACTCTTCGTGCTCGCAGGCACAAACTTCCTGGGCCTGCTCTTTTCCCTGCTGGTGCCGGAGTCCAAGGGCAAGTCGCTCGAGGAGCTTTCAAAGGAGAACGTTGGCGACGACGACGCCATTGCCCCGGGTGGTGTCTAGAGACATGCAGGCGTACATGCACACTCGTGCATGGTTGGTGTGTTTGATATGCATTTCTGTGTTCTGCCATTTATATTGTTCCTGCGGTTACTTTCTGAATTTGTTGTGTTGTAATGGTGACAATGTAATGCGTTGGCCGTATCAGTGACTCAATTCTCAAAAAAATGTCACCTGTATTCCCTCCCATTGTTTCCCATGTCATTTTTTTAAGATAAAAGGCCACAGCCCGACTTTATAAATAAAGTCACCAGGCAGAGTTAACACAGACCCAAAAGACCAGCACGAGAACAAGCAAAGTATCAGCCCAGACAACACGAGATAATAGTCTAAGTACATGGCTCCCAGGCCAGTACACGGCTCGCAGGCCGGAGATAGAGAGATAACGAAAGCAAGCCACCAGCGCCTAAGTGTCTGCTTGGACTGGGGAGATGGAGATAGCAGAATTGCGGATCTTGGCCAACATGGCGTCGAGGGCGTCCCTGTCTTCCTCCTTAGTCAACAATCTCCACTGCTGCAGGAATATACAAGTCTTAAATAAGCAATCAGCAGGTTTAGCAGGGAAAACATGTTCGATGGTAAATTTATTCCTTGTCATCCAAAGGGACCACCACATGGCTGCGAAGCCCACCCAAAACAATCTCCACTGGGCCCCAACCAAAGAATTGACCAAGATGCACAGGTCAGAAAAGGAGGTCGGAGCCCAGGATACATGCAACCAAGATCTGATACAACACCAGAACAGATTAGCCAACACACAGTTAAAGAAAATATGTGACTTGTCTTCTCTCATACCACACAAAGCACACCTATCAGATCCCGTGCCATTTCGCTTGTGAATTTGGTCACCTGTCGGCAAACGCCCACGAGAGGCTTGCCAAAGGAAAACCTTGACCTTAGGAGGAATACGAGCCCTCCAGATCCAATTGAATTTGGAGGTGGTGGACCCAGCAATGAGCTTACCATATAGAGATTTAACCGAGAAACGAGCAGAGGGGGAGTGGGGCCAGACAACCGTGGCTTCCTCCTCCAAGAGCGAAGGGAAGAGAGCAACAAGGCGCTGCCAGTCTTCCAACTCTGCGGGAGAGAGAGAGAGAACGACGCAGACGCATGTCCCAATTATTCGACGCGAGCTCAAAGATTGAGATCTCAGGGTCCGGGCAGTAGGAAAAAAGAACAGGAAAAGCAGTAGCCAGCGAAGAAGAACCACACCACTAATCAAGCCAGGACCTGGTGGACCTACCATTGTGAACAACGATTTGACGAGGCCTTGAAAAATTGGCCTTAGTTTAACAAGGTTTCTCCAGAATTGAGATTCCCCCGAGGCGCACGAGCAAACATAGGACTAGAAGAGGGAAAGTACTTCGCTTTGAGGATGTTGAACCAGAGGGGCTTGTCCTGGGGTATGGTCATGATCTTCCACCACCATTTGATGAGCAGACATTTGTTCATGACAAGAGTGTTAATAATGCCCAGCCCCCAAAGGCTTTTTGGCTTACAAATAAGGTCCCATTTGACCAAGCGATATTTGCGCTTGTTATCAGCCGCGTTCCAATAAAAGGCACCTCTATGTTTATCAAAGCCAGCATGGGTTCCTGTCGGTGTCAAAACCGGCGGATCTCGGGTAGGGGGTCCCGAACTGTGCGTCTAGGCGGATGGTAATAGGAGACAAGGGACACGATGTTTTTACACAGGTTCGGGCCCTCTCGATGGAGGTAAAACCCTACTCCTGCTTGATTAATATTGATGATATGGGTAGTACAAGAGTTGATCTACCACGAGATCAGAGAGGCTAAACCCTAGAAGCTAGCTTATGGTATGATTGTTGTTCGTCCTACGGACTAAATCTCTCCGTTTTATATAGACAACGGAGAGGGCTAGGGTTACACAGAGTCGGTTACAATGGGAGGAGATCTTCATATCATATCGCCAAGCTTGCCTTCCATGCCAAGGAAAGTCCTATCCGGACACGGGACGAAGTCTTCAATCTTGTATCTTCATAGTCCGGGAGTCCGGCCAAAGGTCATAGTTCGGCCATCCGGACACCCCCTAATCCAGGACTCCCTCAGTAGCCCCCGAACCGGGCTTCAATGACGGTAAATCCGGCGCACGAGTTTGTCTTCGGCATTGCAAGACGGGTTCTTCTCCAAATTCCATGTTCCCATCGAATAGTGTCCGGCTTCTAGTGCGTGCTGCTCTCCTCAGCTTCTGTGCCCAATAATGACCATCTTCCACGTGTCAAACGAATGCGAAAAGCCAGGGTGTAAGGGCATATTTATCCCCAATATGTTTTGGTGATTGATGACAATGCTTGTGCGGACTAATCGTGTGCGTTTAGTTCTTTCAGAGATTCATCCATTGGCACGAGACGATTTTCTCCCCTCGGTGTTGTAATTCAAGACGGTGTAGCTCCTTCGTTTTGTTGTTGGTGGACTAGTTTCGTAGGAGTCACCGTACTATCAAGAGGGGATCCGCTTTGGTAAGACTTGGGTGGAATCAAACGTACACATCCTTATCACACCCGTCGTCTTTCCTTCCGCATCTCTGGAGCTGCCGTTTTCCCCTTGCTATGCTTTGCTCTGCCCTAGCGGTAGTACCGCGACCACAGCGGTAGTACCGCCGAAGCTCCCCAGCGGTAGTACCGCTCCAAGCGGTAGTACCGCTTGGGTTTTTCGGCCGTAGTACTGCTGTGCGTCTGGGCTACTTCCGCCTCGATTCTCGAACGAAGTTTTTCGTGTCGGGTTTTGCGGCACTAAGGGAGGTAGTAGGAGCGGTAGTACCGCCCTAAGCGGTAGTACCGCTCTTCCCTAGCGGTAGTACCGCCCTGGGGTCAGGGCCCCGGGCAGCGCGGCAGTACCGCCGGGTCGAGCGGTAGTACCGCCCGGAGCGGTAGTACCGCCCTTCCCTAGCGGTAGTACCGCTCTGTGCAGGGCTGGTGAGTGGGATAACGGTTGGTTTGTTCCTCCCACTATAAAAGGGGGTCTTCTTCCCCAAAGTTGACCTACCTCTTTCCCCAAAGCTCCATTGTTGCTCCAAGCTCCATTTTCGCCCGATCTCTCTCCCTAGCCAATCAAACTTGTTGATTTGCTCGGGATTGGTTGAGAAGGCCCAGATCTACACTTCCACCAAGAGAAATTTGATTCCCCCACTTATCCCTAGCGGATCTTGTTACTCTTGGGTGTTGAGCACCCTAGACGGTTGAGGTCACCTCGAAGCCATACTCCATTGTGGTGAAGCTTCGTGGTGTTGTTGGGAGCCTCCAAGTGTTGTGGAGATAGCCCCAATCTTGTTTGTAAAGGTCCGGTTGCCGCCTTCAAGGGCTCCAATAGTGGAATCACGGCATCTCGCATTGTGTGAGGGCGTGAGGAGATTACGGTGGCCTAGTGGCTTCTTGGGGAGCATTGTGCCTCCACACCGCTCTAACGGAGACGTACTTCCCCTTAAAAGGAAGGAACTTCGGTAACACATCCTCGTCTCCACCGGCTCCACTCTTGGTTATCTTGTCCCTTTACTTTTGCAAGCTTACTTGAGTTATATCCATTGCTTGCTTGTGTGCTTATTGTCTTTGCATCATATAGGTTGTCCACGTAGTTGCACATCTAGACAACCTATTTCATTGCAAGTTTTAATTTGTTAAAGAAAAGTCTAAAAATTGTTAGTTGCCTATTCACCCCCCTCTAGTCAACCATATCGATCCTTTCAC
>NC_041387.1:618390933-618429470 GCF_002162155.2 Triticum dicoccoides | reverse complement strand
GCCCATAAAAGAGACGGGGATTTATATCCAATTCACACCACCTTCCCTCCGCGAGCATTCATCAGAGCGCTTTCAACAGAGATCCATTCCACCATGATCGGTCGAGGCAGCTCCTCCTCTCGCCTCTCCAGCCCTCGGCCCGGAGGTTGGGAGCGGTGTTCCGTCCCGCATAGCGAGCTAGTAGCGCTTCAATCCAAGGGGCTACTCCCCCTAGCATATATGGTCCCAGTTCGAGCCGGGATTGCCACCTGTAGCGGCGGAGAGCAGGCGGAGAGCGTCCCCAGTCCCTCCCAAGGAGAGAGGGTATGCCTAGTCCCTTATTTAATAAGAGGTCTTGGATTTCCAATTCATCCTTTTCTCCCAGGGCTACTGGAGTTTTACGGCCTCCAGCTACACAACCTCACGCCTGCCTCCGTACTGCATATTGCGGGCTTCGTGGCCCTCTGCGAGCTATTTTTGGGCATCGAGGCCCACTTCGCGCTGTGGAAGAGGTTGTTCTGCCTTGTGCCCCGCTCTCAAGAGGGGTCAATTTATCAAGTGGGCAGAGCCGAACTATGGCGCATCGCCGGGACCGGATATCTATCCGGAACCCCAAAGAAGGCGTCTGAGGACTGGCCTTCGGAATGGTTTTATGTGGACGATGTCCCCCTGCCGGACCCTGTACGGATCGGCCTCCCTGAGTTCAATAACGCTCCATTGAAGAAACGCCTGAGCTGGGGCCCACGAAACCCTCAGAGGGAAACTGACAGGGACGTCCTTTACCTGATGAGCCGGATACGATTACTGGCTCATTCCAGACTGACCATGATCGAGGTCATGGCCACATGCATTATGCGGGGGGTGCAGCCGCTTCAGTACAGAGGCCACCCCATGTGGAATTTCAACGGGGAGGACGACGCCACCTGGTGCGGTCGCAAGGGGCCGGATTCGGTTGCCACTCTAACGAAGATCCCGCTTTGTACAAGGGAGAAGAAGAGGAATTCCTCCGTGTCAACCCACAGGGCGGATTCTCTGTGTATAGTCCTCCAAGCTGGGTAAGCGAACATTTTCACTTGCCTAGCTATTTTCAAATTCCCACAATTGAGTACTGAGTCTAGCGATTTTAACGCAGGAGCTGCGCCAGACTGTGAAGGAGATAAACAGCCCTCCTCCACAACCTGAGGATCCGGAACGGTCCCTCGATCCGGACTCCCAAGAGGATCCAGACTTATGTGTGGAGCTAATTGATGGGGTGTTTCATCAATTGAGTAAGGACAATACCTTAGTGGCCATTACGGCCGACTATCCCGGACTACTTCCGGCCTCAAAGGTAACCAAGACCGAAGTCCCAGCACTTTCAAGAGGATACATCCATGCCTTATTTTGATTGCCATAAACCAATAGTGTTTCGTTTTGCAGGGGAAATCCTTGAGGCGGAGGGCCGAGCCCGCGGTGGGTAGCCAACAAGGGCCGTTGAAGCCAGGCGGGCTAAAGAGAAGTGCAGACCGGATTGAGATTCCGGCACAATGGTAGGGCGTACAATTTTAACGCCTAGGGTTTATGCCCTCAAATCACACTAACGCTCATGCTCTCCTCAGGAAGAAGAGCGCCCGCCGGACTATGTCCACCGGCCAGGCTTCAAGGCCGGGTCCGGAAGCAAAGGTGAACACGGGGCGCGTACCGGACGTTCCTCCGACAGAGGACGCGGACGGGCTGTCTGCCACAAATTCAGAGGTGGAGAGTGCCATGAACCACAGGCATCGCCAAACTGTTCTTCACGACGCATGTTTTTCCCAAGAGGCGTTGGACGCCTTTAGTACGGGAGATGCGTACCTCCGTGCCGCTCAAAATGGTTTAGCCAGAGCCACAGAGCAGTATGTGAAAGACATACGGGTGAGTAAATCTGATGGTTATATATGTCAGTAGCCCCCGAGACTTGAAACAGTTAAGATAACTGATTTAAGGATCATATGATATGCATGATCTTACAAAAAAGAATACGCAACTGTCCCAGGAGCTGGAAGAGTGCAAGGCCCAACTTGAGGCCGCACTGGCCACTTCAGAGAGTACCAAGGGGACTTCCGCAGGTAATATATGCTTCGAAAGATAATTCTGTTGTGACGTGCGGCATGTGTGCAATTCTGACAATAACAGTGCAGATGGAGCCGGATTGAATCCGGACAAGCAACAACTCCTGCGCCAGTTAAAGGTCGGTGAGAGCGTGCTAACAAGGGTGAGGCAAGAGAAGAACAAGCTTCAAGACGCCAACACCCAGCTGGGCGAGGAACTAAAGGATGTTCGTGCTCAGCTATCTGATTCCGTAAAGGAGAATCGGCGACTTCGACGCGGCATTTTTAGTAAGTGCTTGAACGAATCTTCGAAAAAGAGTTCGGCGAGGAAATCGATTGACAGAGCTATGTCTGCAGATATGCTGACAGGTCGGCCTGCGGAGGAAATGCCCGGTTCTGCGGGAGATCTTCTCCCCGAGCTATTGCAACTGCACGAACGAGTTCGGCAGGGGATGCAAGGCGTCGTCCAGGCTTTGTGGCCATCCCTCTCCCTGCCCGAAGGCCTTGAAGAGCTTGCAGAGAAGCTGAAGGGAGTGCGGCAGCGCTTCCGGTTATGGAAGATATCGGCCTGCCGTCAAGGCGCCAGGGAGGCCTGGGCCATGGTGAAGACGCGGTACACGAAGGCTGACCCAAACCACATGGCCGAGGTCGGTCCTTTGGGGCCCGACGAGAAGGAGATCCCTGTCAGTTTAGTGTATGGCCAGGTAGAGCTGACTGCCAAGTATTCCCAACAGGACTATAAATTAGACAGCCTGTTGGATGGTATTGAAGAAGAATATACCCAGTCAAATTGACTATGTAATTTAAAATGACATGTAAAATTCCTTCTAGCCGGATTGTAGATCGTTTGTCATTGCGGACCTTTTCGCTTCAACCTCTGGACCCGATAGTCCGGAGTGTGTCCGAATACCCTCTCGGTTATGTAAGAACTGGGGCATGCATGGAGACCAGGCGTAGGGGTCATAAGTGCTTTAGCATACAAGTGCCCAACTAGTTATGTTATATTACATGGTTAGTAAGAAACATCTTCCAGGGAGAATAGTTCCGTTAGGGGTTCCTTTCCCTGGGAGGCATGCCCTAAAGTGCATGTCCGAACTGCGTAGAAAAGCAGAAAAGCATCTTGGGGCAGATAAATAAACAAGTGAAAAGTCATCTTTTAATTCACCGACCGAATATTCCCTTAAGAACGCTAGCTTTCGGCTTCACCCAGTCTGAGGTACACATCCGACTGACCCGACAGTAACAATCGCAGAGGTGCTCCCTTTACCACCTAGCCGAACAAAGGGGAACATAGGGGTAAGCACAGGAGCCAGGCAACCCAGCTTGGCCAAACCTTAAGTCATATCGATGCATATAATGGTGCATAAAAGGTTCATGCGGAAGTGTCACACATGTTTTGGGCATGAAGCCAGTGTATATAAGCTTCTGATAAAGAAGCCCCCAAGTATAATGAGCAGGGTGGCGCGTCAATTATGTGCGAACAATCGCGCAAGCAAGCCCCTAAAGGCTTGGGAGAAAGAAGGGAGGAAGGAGGAGAAAAATACCAGGCAGCTAAATTAAAAAAATGAAGGTGACAGAGGAAGGAGACGAACACAGAGTCCGGCGCTAGGCGTAGAATCTTCGTAGGCGTGCTGCGTTCCATGGGTTCGGCTCGAGTCGGTTGTCCGATGCATTTCGCAGACGGTACGCTCCACCGGTCAGGACTTGGTCGATTATGAATGGACCCTCCCATTTGGGCTTGAGTTTGTCCTTTTTCTTGTCCGGCAGGCGTAGAACTAGTTCGCCAACATTGTAAGTTTTGGCCCGTACTTCTCTGCTTTGATATCTTCGAGCCTGCAGTTGATAGAATGCGGAACGGGCCTTTCCCACATCACGCTCCTCTTCCAATGCGTCCAAGCTGTCCTGCCGATCGAGCTCGGCTTCTCTTTCTTCGTACATGCGCACGCGAGGTGAGTCATGAATTATGTCGCAGGGCAGGACTGCCTCTGCGTCGTATACCATAAAAAATGGTGTGAAACCGGTAGTGCGATTCGGCGTGCTCCGCAGCCCCCAGAGTACGGAGTCAAGCTCCTCTACCCAGTGCGTGTTGGATTCCTTGAGGGATCGCACTAATCTGGGTTTGATGCCGCTCATGATTAGACCGTTGGCTCGCTCGACTTGACCGTTAGTTTGTGGGTGATAGACTGAAGCGTAATCGAGCTTAATGCCCATGTTTTTGCACCAGAGTTTAACTTCATTGGCCGTAAAGTTTGTGTCGTTATCAGTGATGATGCTGTGGGGGACGCCGTAATAGTGTACAACCCCGGATATGAAGTCTATCACCGGTCCGGATTCGGCCGTCTTAACAGGCTTGGCCTCTATCCATTTGGTGAATTTATCCACCATGACCAGTAGATATTTTTCCTTGTGGGTTCCTCCTTTAAGGGGTCCCACCATGTCAAGCCCCCAGACCGCAAAAGGCCAGGTGATGGGTATGGTTTGTAGGGCGGTAGGCGGCATGTGGCTTTGATTAGCGAATAATTGGCAACCGATGCATCGCTGGGCTAAGTCCTGAGCGTCTTCCCGGGCCGTCGGCCAATAAAATCCGGTACGGAAGGCCTTGCTCACAAGGGCTCGGGTGCGGCGTGGTGCCCGCCGAGTCCGGCGTGAATTTCCGCCAGAAGGTTCCGTCCTTCCTCTTCGGAGATACACCTTTGAAGGACTCCGGTGGTGCTTTTCTTATAAAGCTCTCCTTCGTGGACTTTATAGGCTTTAGATCGCCGCACTATGCAGCGCGCCTCATTTTGGTCCTCGGGGAGTTCCTGCCTAGTTAAGTAGGCTAAGAATGGTTCTGTCCACGGGGCAATTACTGCCGTTATTATGTGGGCTGAGGGTGTGACTTCATTGACAGAGTCTTCCGTTGTGTCAGGGTGTTCGGGGTCAGGTGATACGGCCTGGTCCGGATTGTTAATTCCGGATTCCCCTTCCCACTGTACGGATGGCTTGAATAGCCTTTCCAGGAAAATGTTGGGGGGGGACTGCATCGCGCTTTGCACCGATGCGTGCCAGGACGTCTGCTGCCTGATTAGTTTCGCGGGCTATATGGTGGAATTCCAGCCCTTCGAACCGGGCTGACATATTTAGGACGGCGTTGCGATAAGCTGCCATTTTCGGATCTTTGGCGTCAAAGTCTCTGTTTATTTGGGATATCACAAGGTTCGAATCCCCATGCACCTCTAGGCGTTGAATGCCCATGGAGACTGCCATCCGGAGGCCATGTAGAAGGGCCTCGTATTCGGCTGCGTTGTTGGAGCCCGCGTACATTATCCGGAGTACATATTGGACCGTATCTCCTGTTGGGGACGTCAGGACGACGCCAGCCCCCAGACCCGCCAGCATTTTGGAGCCGTCAAAGTGCATGGTCCAGTTGGAATATGTGCCGTACTCTTTAGGGAGTTCGGCTTCAGCCCATTCAACGACGAAGTCGGCCAAGGCTTGCGACTTGATGGCTCGCCGTGGCTTATATGTTATGTCGAACGGGAGGAGGTCAATGGCCCATTTGGCAATCCGGGCCCGTTGCGTCGCGGTTGTTTATGATATCGTTAAGAGGTACTTCGGAGGCTACTGTTATCGAACACTCTTGAAAGTAGCATTGTAGCTTCCGGGATGCCATGAACACCGCGTATGCTATTTTTTGGTAATGCGGGTACCGGGACTTGCATGGAGTGAGGACAGTGGACACGTAGTACACTGGTTTCTGGACAGGGAATTTGTGTCCGTCCGTTTCTCGTTCGACGACGAGGACTGCGCTTACAACTTGGTGAGTTGCCGCGATGTATAACAACATTGGTTCGCCGATGTTCGGCGCGGCCAGGACAGGGTTTGTTGCCAGTATGGCTTTTATTTCTTCGAGTCCGGCCATGGCGGCATCCGTCCACTCAAAGTGTTCGGTGCGCCGGAGGAGGCGGTAAAGGGGTAATGCCTTTTCCCCCAAGCGGGAGATGAAGCGGCTTAGAGCCACCACGCATCCAGTCAATTTTTGTATTTGCTTGAGATATTTTGGAATATCCAATTGTGACAGAGCTCGGATCTTGGCTGGTTTTGCTTCAATTCCTCTATCGGATACAATGAAGCCCAAGAGCTTTCCGGCTGGTACGCCGAAAATGCATTTTTCCGGGTTAAGCCTAATGTCATATGTTCGGAGGTTATCGAACATGAGCCTCAAGTCGTCTATTAGAGTTTTGACGTGTTTGGTTTTGACGACCATGTCATCCACGTACGCTTCAACCGTTTTGCCGATCTGGTTGGCCAGACATGTCTGAATCATGCGCTGATATGTTGCGCCGGTGTTTTTGAGCCCGAAGGGCATTGTGTTGAAGCAGAATGGGCCGTATGGGGTGATGAATGCCGTTGCGGCTTGGTCTGACTCTGCCATCTTGATTTGGTGGTAGCCAGAATATGCATCGAGGAAACACAATGAATCGTGTCTTGCAATGGCGTCGATGATTTGATCAATGCGGAGGAGGGGGAAGGGATCCTTTGGGCAGACCTTATTTAGGTCTTTGAAATCGACACATAGGCGCCAGGATTTGTCCTTCTTTGGTACCATTACCAGGTTTGCCAGCCAGTCCGGATGTTTTATATCTCTGATGAATCCGGCTTCCAGTAGTTTGGCTAGCTCCTCTCCCATGGCCTGTCTCTTAGGTTCGGAGAAACGCTGAAGAGTCTGCTTAACGGGCTTGAATCCTTTTAGGATGTTCAGGATGTGCTCGGCCAGCCTGCGTGGGATTCCTGGCATGTCTGAAGGGTGCCAGGCGAAAATGTCCCAATTTTCTTGTAGGAATTCTCTGAGTGCAACGTCTACATCAGGGCTTAGTTGTGCCCCGATGGAGGCCGTTTTTGTAATGTCCGTTGGATGGACTTGGAACTTGACTATTTCGTCTGCCGGCTTGAAGGAGGTGGACTTGGATCTTTTGTCGAGTATCACGTCATCCCTGTCCACCATGGAGCGCAACATAGTTAGTTCCTTGTCCTCCAGGGCTTCGGACAATGCCTCGAGGGCCAGTGCGTCTGTCTTGTTTTCGGCGCGGAGCGCTGTGTCCGGATCACTAGCAAGAGTGATGATTCCATTGGGTCCGGGCATTTTGAGCTTCATGTACCTGTAATGGGGTATAGATTGACAAATTGTGAATGCTTCTCGCCCTAACAGAGCGTGGTATCCGCTGCTAAATGGGGCCACTTGAAATGTGACCTCCTCGGATCTGTAATTATCCGGCGTGCCGAACACCACATCCAGTGTGATTTTCCCTGAACAGCACGCTTCCCGGCTGGGGATTATTCCTCTAAAGGTTGTGTTGCTTCGCTCAATGCGGCTCCAGTCTATTTCCATTTTTCGCAAGGTTTCCTCATATATGAGGTTCAATCCGCTGCCACCGTCCATGAGTACCTTTGTAAGCCGGAAGCCGTCCACTATCGAACTGAGGACCAGTGCGGCTGGTGCTCGAGCTGTCCGGAATTTAGGTTCGTCACTGGCATTAAAGGTAATAGCCATGTCACTCCATGGGTTTATTGTTGCACTTGGTAGACTTCGGTAAGGCTTCGGAGCGTTCTTTTCCTTGCATTGTTTGATGCGGAAGTCTCGAAGACTGTTGACACCGTACTATTGTTTCTGGGGTGGTGCTCTGCGGATTCTGGAGTTAGAAGCTCCTCGCCACTTCTGGCCACCTGCCGGAGTATCCAACATGCTCTAAGGCTATGAGTTGGTGTGGCTTCCTCTGTATTATGAATTTTACATGGTCCATTGAGCCATCCCTCCAGTACGGTTCCATACCCTATAGAGGGTTTTTGTTTTTTGCTGTTTGGCCCAGGTGCCAGGCGATAATGCGCCCTTTTGTTTCGGACTGGGATTGTATTCAGGGTCGGAATGTCCCAGAATTTTGTTTCGATTTTTTGAACGCTTTCTGTCGCACAGTACTTTCATACTATGGATGTCAAGTCGGCGAAGCGTGTAATTTCGCGGCGACTTATGGCGTTGAGGATTCCGATGTCCATGCAGTTGTTACAGAAGAATGAAATTGCATCCCTCTCGCGGCAGTCTTTTATCCTGTTCATAACCAGGAGGAATCTGGCCCAGTAATGGTGTACTGTCTCCCCAGGCTCTTGCCGAATTTGGGATAGATCCCTTATATTTGGGTGGGCAGGTGGATTTAAATCCGGAACCTCGTCCGATCTAAGACTCAGAGGCCAAGAAATTTCCGAACTCGGAAGCTTGTTTTCTTGGGCGTTATTCAATGAATCAGACCCGCTACCCGACTTTAGGTTCAAGGCTTGGGCGACGTACACCCCTCCGCGGATGTCCGGCTTGGAGGGATCAGGAATCCGGACATTTCCGGTCCTTAGGATGGGCGAAAATTCGCCGCATTGTTCCTCCACCACTTCAACGTGGTGGGTGACCCGGGGAGAGTCAATCTCTCTCTGATCAGGTTTAAGCCCAATCTGGCTGTAATCTGTAGCGACTCCCAGGGCGGTGATGCAATCCAAGAGCTCGTTTAAGGAAGAGAGCTCCATCGGATCTAACTGCTCGGCGAGTTCTGAGCTGATGTGGAGATAGCTTTCGATGACCCGAGAGGTCGTCATCGGCGCGGCGGCCGAACAGGCGGTCATCAAAAAGCCGCCTAACCAGAGAGTTTGGCCGACAACCAAGGCTCCTTTAGCAACAACGCCGTCTTTAAAGACGGGGTGCGGCATCCTTCCTGATGGTGATGACACAGAGGAACTCTCAATGAAAGCACCAATGTCGGTGTCAAAACCGGCGGATCTCGGGTAGGGGGTCCCGAACTGTGCGTCTAGGCGGATGGTAACAGGAGACAAGGGACACGATGTTTTTACCCAGGTTCGGGCCCTCTCGATGGAGGTAAAACCCTACTCCTGCTTGATTAATATTGATGATATGGGTAGTACAAGAGTTGATCTACCACGAGATCAGAGAGGCTAAACCCTAGAAGCTAGCCTATGGTATGATTGTTGTTCGTCCTACGGACTAAATCTCTCCGGTTTATATAGACATCGGAGAGGGCTAGGGTTACACAGAGTCGGTTACAATGGGAGGAGATCTTCATATCATATCACCAAGCTTGTCTTCCATGCCAAGGAAAGTCCTATCCGGACACGGGACGAAGTCTTCAATCTTGTATCTTCATAGTCCGGGAGTCCGGCCAAAGGTCATAGTCCGGCCATCCGGACACCCCCTAATCCAGGACTCCCTCAGTTCCCATTGAAAGAAGGTAAAAGCCCATCAAGAACATCGGGAGAGATGAGAGGCACGCATTGATCAAGGCCACTTTACCCGCCTGAGTGTTGTATCTACCCCTCCAGGGCATTACACGATTACCAACCTTGGCCACCGTAGCAGCAAAATCTTTGGCAAGGAGCTTGTCAGAGGTGATAGGTAAACCCAAATACTTAATAGGAACAAGCCAAGAGAGCAATTCAAGAGGCGGGCCACCCGTAAGGCCTCGGTACCCGGCACACCAGTGACAATGACTTCACTTTTGGAGAAGTTGATCTTAAAACCCGAGAGAGCTTCGAAGCAAAGGAGCAGAAATTTGAGATGGGCAATGCAGTGATCGTTCAATTCCACCAAAATAATAGTGTCGTCTGCGTACTGAAGGTGAGTAATACCCTCCGAGATGAGGTGTGAGCTAATAGGAGAAATATGGCCGGCCTCCGCGGCTCTAGATAGGATATTAGAAAGAGCGTTCGCCACAAAGTTAAAGAGGATGGGCGAGGCTGGCTCGCCTTGCCGGAGGCCTCTAGAGTTCTTAAAGAAGTTACTAACTTTCCCATTGACATTAATGGCAGTATGGCCCCCCCATGACCAACTGCATAATACGGTGAACCATCCCACTATCAAAACCTTTAGCCAGTAGGACTTGTTTAAGGAAGCCCCAACTCACTGAATTGTAGGCCTTTTCAAAATCCAATTCAAGAATTACAGCCTTGCTACCTGATTTATGGATATCATGGATAATTTCATGAAGGCAAAGGACCCCATCCAGGATGAAGCGACCCTTGACAAATGCCAACTAAGTAGGGGAGAGGGTCCGATGAGCCACCGGGGTGAGGCGAGTGGCCAGACACTTGGCAGGGAATTTGGCGAAGTTATTAATGAGCGCAATAGGTCTAAACTGAGAAATGAGATTGACACCCTTAATTTTAGGGATGAGGGAAATGACCGCATAGTTGAGCCTGGATATATCTACTGTCCCCAGACAATAGCCTTGAATGACTTCACAAATAAGCCCTTTAAGAATAGGCCAGAACTTTTTAAAGAAAGGGATGGAAAATCCGTCCGGGCCCGAGGCAGAATTAGGGTTCACTTTATTAATCGCAGAGAAGATCTCCTCTTCAGAGTAAGGAATCATCA
The DNA here is from genome assembly GCF_002162155.2 of Triticum dicoccoides. Classification (NCBI taxonomy): domain Eukaryota; kingdom Viridiplantae; phylum Streptophyta; class Magnoliopsida; order Poales; family Poaceae; genus Triticum; species Triticum dicoccoides. Next base: position 618,419,018 of record NC_041387.1, on the reverse strand, counting down.
GATCAGAATTTTCTTCCGAGGAGACCATGACCCCCTGGTCCCAGAAGTTAGAAGATAGCCTGAACCCCTGGTCAGGTTTGGCAGAGAGGAGAGAGGAAAAGAATGCCACAACATGGTTTAGGATGGCGCCTTGGTCAGAAGATCGCACCCCGTTAATGATCAAGCTATCAATAAGGCATCTGCGCCGCCTCCCATTCGCAATAGCAAAAAAATAAGCAGTGGGGGAATCACCTTTAAGCATCCAATTAATCGAGCCCCTCTGGTGCCAATAAATCTCATTAAGGCAGTGAATCTGCACCAGAGAGCGTTTAAGGGAGAAGCGAAGGGTCCAATCAGAATCGGAGAGGCGAGAGACATCAGCCCAAGAGTCAAGGGCTCCGATCTGGGCCAGGAGAAGGGCCTTCTCTCTGCGTTCCTGGGCCGAGTGATTGCGGGACCAACCACGGAGAAATTTGCGTAGCAGGGCCGAGCAATTATGCCAGTCGTCCAAGGGCCCAAAGGAACGATGAGGCGCCGAAAGGAAGCCACTAATTTTAGAGCCGAGGAGGTCACTAAAGCCATCAATAAGAAGCCAAGACGCGTCAAACTGAAACCTAGGTGGGGAGGAAACAGGTCGAATCCCAGCATCAAGGATTAGAGGGGCATGGTCCGAGCCCACAATCGTTTTAGATTTAAGCGTAGCTAGCGGGAAGAGAGAGTCCCAGTTTGAACAGACAAGGACTCGATCCAGTACGGAGCGAATAGGGGAAATTTGATGGTTAGTCCAAGTGAATCTAGAGCCCACCCTAGGGATCTCACGAAGGGCGCAGGAGCTAATGAAATCGTTAAAAGCGTCAGCAACGCCCAAGATAAGTTATTGGTGTTCTTATCCGCAGGAGAGCAGAGCAAATTAAAGTCGCCTCCGATCACAAGTGGGAGGGTGCAAGCTTCGACTTTGTTCGAGATTTCGTCCAGGAAGATGGGGGAGAGGGAGTGATCCGCTGGGTCGTAGACAACCATAAATTCCCAAAGCGAATTGAGCTGACGGTGAAAAAGCACGGAGCTGGCCCAAAAGATACCATGATCAAAGGTGACAAAATCAAAAACATCGCATTTCGACCCTAACAGAATGCCACCCGAGTGGCCAGAAGAGGGAAGGAAATTCCAATCAAAGCGATCAGCCCCCGCAATCGAAGAAAGATCATGGAGAGAGAAGGAGGGTTTGAAAGTTTCAACTAAGCCAATCAAGTCTATATTATCACCCGTGACAATATCTTTAATTTGGTCCCGGCGCCCCCGAGCGCCGAAACCTCTGATGTTCCAGAAAAGATCTCTCATTTGTAGGGAAGATTTTTAATGCGCAGACTCGACCTGCAGGGTGCCAAGTAGGTTTTAGCACGTTTAGAAACACCCGTCTTCACAGAAATCTAAGGGACAAAACCGCTAGCAGAGCCCCCCTCCTCCGCTACCCCAACAGCCACAACTGAGGGGGCAGGAGGAGCCACGGCGGCCTCTTTAGCCTTGGCCAAAGCCGCCTGGGCCACCTCATTGTCCCTAATAAGAGCAATCAGAGAAGAGGGAGATCCAAAATTATGATCAAGGGAGATTCCAGAATCTGCGAGAACCTTAGTCAAGTGCTCATCCGAGTAAGAAGGCAAAACAAGCCTAGTGGGTGAAGAGGTATTATGAACCAACGGAGAAGGGGCAGGAGGAATACCTGAAGCAGGGAGATCACGAGCCGCAGCACGCCTAGCCGCCTTGTCAACCACCCGCAAACCACTGTCGCGGATCCGACCACTTTTGCACGTCGTGGAGGAGGGGGAACGGATCGGAGAAGACCGAACCGCCACCGGAGAAGCTTGGCCCGCCACGTCGCCCATATCACCATCAAGACGGCAACACAGGCCCGCCGCAGACAGCTTGGTCCCAGAGGAAGCCCGACTGCGAGCAGAGAACTTGCAAACAGAGGACTTGCGCTTGGAGAGGGAGCCCGTCGCAACGCAGCGCGGGGATGCAGGAAGATCTTCAATGCCAGAGAGCGACGGAGAGCCCGACCGGGCCGGCAAGTTGGAGCACACCCCCGACAAAGGAGTACCAGCGGGTGGAACAATCGGGGGAGCCTGAGCAGAAACATGGCCATCCATCTGATCCTTTCCTCCTTCCTTGTTCTTCGGGGCACTGTCCTTGAAAAGTTCGCGACTTTCAGAACCCATTCCATCCCACTCAGAGGTCGTGAAGTGAGGGAGCGAGCCCCCGCTCATGTTGCCAACACTGTCACCCTCACCGCCAAGGTTATCGGCTGAAGGAGGAGGAGGAGGGGGTGGGGATTGGGAATCACCCTCCACACGCACCCGAAGCCTGAAACCATCCACAGAAGGGAAGACATCGAGACAACCATGAATGCACAAGGGGTCCATAGCCTAGATCTTGAGACCCACGGGACCAAGGACAGAGAGAGAATCTTGGTCAACCAAGATTGGCTTGCCAATAAGAACACCGAAGGCCATGACGAATTCTGTGGAGCGTAAGGTGGGAGGGACATCATCCACAAGGACCCAAATCTCCGAGAGGGGTGATATAGGTTTAGCCCCATTGGCAGCCGCCTTCACCGAAACTACCAATTGGTTAAGAGGAAGAGTGAAACTAGTGCAGGAAGAGATCATCTTGAGACTGCTCTTAGAGGGGAAGACCACAGCGAAATCAAAATCAGACAACTGTCGGATCTGCCAATCCCAGCCCCCATCGTCCCATAGTTTGAGCTCGTCCAAGAGGGTTTGGGTGGTGATTTTGTGATCTTTGATCGAGGTGATCGCGGCGTTGGAGAGCGCAGGAGCCACTGCCACCTGAGGGATATCACTATCAAGCGCGAAGAAGGAGCAACCAGGGATGCCTTGACCAAAAAGCTTAAAAGATGCAGATTTGCGACGGTTTTGGCAGTTCATGGTCAGATGGTCATCCTCTCTACAGATCAGGCAGAACGGGGGATTGAAACAGCGGGATTGGAAGTGACCAGGTTGGTGACAAGCGAAACATGTGAGATTAGGGTTTGGAGGTTGGAGAGGCGGAGGAGATGGACGGGCCGGTGGAGGAGGAGGAGGGAGGATCCCATCGCCCAAGGTGCCAGAGGACGAGCCAGGACCAGACGCTGAAAGCCGACGACCAAGGGAGCCAGATCCATCGCCCCCACGACCCAACGAGCGCCTGCTGAACCCAGACGACGGACCGGGGCCGCGGCCGCCACCACGAGCCAGGGGAGCCGGGCCATGCGGGGGAGGAGGAGGGGGACGGGCCGCAGGACCTAAGCCGCTAGCCGCCGCCGCGGCCTCCCATGGATCAACCCCAGATCTGCTCGAACCGGGGGCCTCAGATCCAGATCCCACCACGGCCGCGCGCTCACAGGCCACTTGCTGCCGAGTCACCTGCTCGGACTCAAGCTTGGAGAGGAGGGAAGCCTCGAGCTCCAGATTGGCAACCCCATCGCCCGCGTCCTCCCACCGCCGCTTCATGCCCGACACCGCCTCGCTCGAAGACCCACGGGAGCGATCCATAGCCACCACCGCCGGAAAGGGAGGGAGAGAGGTGGGGGGGGGAGGGAGGAGATCTGCAGTAGGTAGGGATGCGGATATGGAAACGACGCTGGTCGGAGTGAGATGCAAGAAACCCTAGAAATGGGGGGGGGGTCGAACCCTTTCGGACCAATAAATACCCAGTGCAAGCCAGGCCAGGAGGGGGGAGACACAGGTCGGGCCGGCCAAAGCAGAGGAAGGCATGAGAGCCGCACAGGTCCCAGGGCCCAAAATGGAGAGGGGGGAAATTCAAAAATAGACGACAGCGATGGCGGCCCAGCCTGAGCAGACGGCCTAGAAAGGTCCAACAGAAACGGTACGGAGGGCCCACAAGCCTTACGCACAGGAGACGGATCTAGGGTTGGAGATGGAGGAGAGGCGACCGTCGTCACCGCCAGCGGCACCGACACCACCGGGACCACCAGCGGCGAGGCCGCCGGAGAGCAGGAGGGACGAGCAGGGCCACCCGCCCGAGAAGAAACACCACGAAAAACCGCACAACCCGGCGAGGAGAGCGTCTCCGAGCGCTTCCGTTGCCGGCCGCGCCTCACCTGGAGCCAGCCCGAGCCATCCACCTCAACCGAGACCACCGGACGACCACGGCCGCCCGGAGCAAACTTCCGAACCCTACCAGACGCCGTCGACTCTGCCGCCAGCGAAGCGAACGGAAGAGAAGCCAGGGGGAGTGTCGTGGAATTGTCACGTCAGATGTCCTCGTGAAAGGACTTAGTTCTGGAGCCATCGCAACTAGGAAGCTTGAAGGGGTTAATCGGGACAAAGGACAGGAGAGGTTTTTATACTAGTTCGGCCCCTTACGGTGAAGGTAAGGCCTACGTCTAGTTGGGTTGGTATTGATGTTTCGATGACAAGGGAGCGAGATACGCTATGCCTGGCTCTCGATCAGTTGTTTCTTGCCCTAAGCCGCCAGCAGGTCGTCCCCTTATATACACGGGTTGACGCACTGCGGCTCACAAAGTCCCGGCCGGTTTATAAACAGTGTCCGGCTCGGTGACTAGTTAAGTCTACCTTATGATACAAGTCATACTACTATGGCGGTTTATTGCAACGGGCCTTAAGTCGCCTGTAGGCCTTAAGCCCTCTATGAGCCACCATCTTCACCTTTGGTCTTGGGATTCTCTCTGGTAAGTCTTCTTTGCGTAACCCGGCCCCTCCTGGGCGGCTTACGCAAATAGTTATATCCCCAACATAGGCCCCAGATTGATTTGAACCTGTTCATGTCAATCTTAAAATATCTTTAGTCTTGTGTCTTGCATGAAGATTTTAACCCGCCGTGACGTCATCATATGGATCTGGGTTAAATCACCGTGACGTCATCTTCAATAAAACTTATTTTTACTCCGTCGTATCTTCCAAGGGATCTTTGCCTTTACTGACCATCCCGAGAATCGAGGCGTCGGGGCCGCTGGATAATGATGTTCTGGTCTCCTCGTTTCTCGCGCTATCTCGGTCAGTCTTCCCTTATAAATAGGGCGACCTAGGTCTTTCACTCCTCCTTCTTTCATTCGTCCTCTTCCTCTTGCTTCCTCTCGAGCTCCGCCGCCGCCGCCGTCGAACCCCTCGTCTTCACCGACTCGGGCCGCTGCATCAACCTGACTCTGACCAGAAATCGACGATGAACCTCTGCAGCTCGTCCACATCCGTGAGTTCCTCTCCTTCCCCTTCTTAGATCTGTATTGGAACTTTGTCGAGTTTGTCGGCGTTCATCACCGCCCGAAGCAAACCTTCGCTAGTTTTCACCTCCAATGCCCTATTTAGATCATAAAAACTACGTAGAACTGCTGCGGTAATTGGTTGTGTTTATCTTGCATAGAAACAGATCTCATTTCCCTTGTTTGGAAACCCTCTTCGAGTGTATGAACTTCTCTACCCTACTTTTAGGTCTAGAAAATTTTCTTATCAGAACAGACCTTTGATCTCAAATATTAGCAGAAGATTATGAAACCTGTTTTTATCACCCGGAAAACTTCTTCTGGTAGATGCCCTTAAACACAACTGTCCATTGGTCCGGCTTAAATAAATAACACTGATCTATGAGCCTTGCTTGCTTCTCATGACCTTTCGAATTTTGAACTGCTGTTGATATTTGTAGCGGCTTAAATACTGTTGCACATTCATCCTTATATCATTAGGCCCCTCATTAAGCCGCCACCTTGAATAATTTAAGATTTTCCTCCCGGGTTAAAATTGAACCGGATCTTCTTGTTTTTCCATAGGCCAATTGTTGTCATGGCTCCTAAGGCTACCAAGGCCCCTGTAACTTGCAATTGGGTCCCATCCATAGTTACCAAGAGCAAACTGGCTGAGTTCGTGAAATCTGGCCATCTGCCAAAAAAGGAGGTCATGTCTTATCGTGCCCCTGACCCGTCTGAAGAAAGGCCTCAACCCAAAGAAGGGGAGGTAATAATTTTTACAGATCATATGAGCCGGGGATTTTCTCCTCCCGGGTCAAAATTCTTCAGGGAGGTTTTGAATTTCTTTGACCTTAGACATCAAGACATCGGACCCAATTCCGTGTCAAATATTTGCAATTTCCAAGTCTTCTGCGAGGTGTACCTGGGAGAAGAGCCAAGCCTGCTATTGTTTAGGGAACTTTTCTACATGAACCGGCAAAATGAACGGGCCAACGGGCCCAGTCTTGAGCTTGGCATCATCTCGATCCAGCGACGGAGAGACTGCCTTTTTCCTTATGCTGAGCTGCCGAGTCACCCAAAATCTTGGAACCAGACGTGGTTCTACTGTCAGAACACTTCTCCGGCTGATGAGAAGCCTTTGCCCGGCTTTTGTGCCCTGCGTCTTGAGTCCAACCATCCGCTAGCAGACAAACTGACAGCCATCGAACGTCTGCCTCTCAATCCCACCATCAGGAAGATCAAAGCTCTCTTGGGAAATGGTTTAAACGGCGTCGATCTGGTCCGAGTCTGGGTTACGTGGCGAATACTTCCATTAAGCCGCCGTTCCGGCTTAATGTGTACTTACACAGGCGAAAAGGATGACCCGTTACACCATAGCCCTGACGACTTACCAGATGATGTGGTGGATGCTACGACCCAGTCACTGCTGAAGGAAGGCGCTGTGACAAGTAATACCTTCGGCTTACTTCCCTTTTGCAAGAAGAATCCGGCCCCTCCAGTAAGTTGTCAATCTTAATAAATACTCTTTGCTGTGTTATACCTTTTTTGGTACTCATAATTCCTTATTCTTTCCACAGGCTGATGATAACTTCTGGAAGGCCAAATATGACCATGAGGCTGCCAAACAAGCCAGGACGACCAAGAAAGCCGAAAGGAAAGCCGCCAAGACGGGAACCTCAAAGAAGAAGAAACCCAGTGCCTCCGACTTACTCAGATTGGAGGACAGTTCTTCGGATGATGAATAGGTAATCTTTAAATTTTCTTAACTCCCTTGTCATTACCTGTTTGACATTCTCTCCCTTTAGGAGGATACGGGGAAGAGTCAAGCTGCCAATGAAGAGGTAACTATAATCTCCTCCGATTCAGAGCCTTTGCCAAAGCAAAAGATCCGAAGGGTGACCCGGAAAATAAGATTTTCACATGCTCTTGCTTATCAAGATCCTCAATTTTTTTTGAAGCAACAACAGCTTGAGAACAGGAGGCAGACCCGGAACAATAAGGATGCGGAACTCTCCTCCGGCTTACCTGACGTAACCAGGAAGCGTCAGACTGAGGTTATCTCTGATTTACGTTCTGTTTTACCTTTAGCGGGCTTAATTCGTCATCCTCTCAATTCGTCTGACTCCAACTATCAGGAAACCTCTCCTTCTTCTGGTGAATCCATGCAGTCGAACATGCCGACTTTCAAAACTGCACTCGGGTAATGTAACCTTATGTACCTTAAACTTTACTTTACCCATGCTTGCATATTCATCCTCTTGCCTTTGTTAACAGCATGCAAGTGAAACCCAGCAAGAGGGCGAAGAAGAATAAGCCGTCCCAAGATCCGATTGTAACCGAACCGGAGATTAATGCGTCTGCTCCAGACAGCTCAACCCATCAGCCGCCACTTGATCCGGCTTCTGATATTCCAGTGCCAACCTTTGATCCGTCTGCTGAAGATACTCTCAACACAAATGACCCGGAGACTCCTAGCCCGGTCAAGACAAATGAACCGGAAGTTGAGATTGTGAGGTCTTAGTTTGTTGAACCAGGGTGGCCTACCGTTCTTGCCAAATTTTCCGCCAAGGAAGAACTTGCCAAACGCCGAAAAGCCAAGCAGGACATTACTGATTACACTCACTTAAGCATTGGTGATATAGTCTCGGGCTATCTGAATCAAGTGCATAATAGCCGTGACCTGGAAATTGACATGGTAAAACAAATACAGCACAAATCTGAGGTATAACTTATACTTTTTACCTGAGTCTTACATACTGTACCAGCCCCCAAGTCTATCGCTTATGAATCAATATGCTGTAGACTTAGAAATCTGCTTTACTTATTAATTGAACCGGTTCAAAGAGAATATATTTAACCCGGTTATAACATGATAGCTGTAAATTTGCAATATACATTAGTCCCCAAGTGTCAAGTATCTTTACTTGTAAAGTGCTTGAGACTTAATATGCGTGACCAGGTATGATAAGTTTAAAATTCTTCAGCATACATTAGCCCCCAAGTGTCAAGTATCTTTACTTGTAAAGTGCTTGAGACTTAAATGTTACCTTACTATAATCCTTACCATAACCTGGTGTCAATGCAGGCCACCATAAGTCAGTTTGAATCGGAGCTTGCTATCCTGAAGAGTCGTCTGGAAACTCAAGAACTTGAGACTCAGAAGGCTAACTCCAAGTTTGAATTCAGTGTCTCTGAAAATGAAAAGCTGAAGAAGAATTTTGAGTCGGAGAAGAAAACTTGCGCTAATGAGAATGCTTCACTGGTGACTCGGGCCGAGACAGCAGAAGCATCTCTTGCAGAGGCAACAACCGAGCTGTCTGACTTAAAACGGCAGATATCTCAAATGGTCTCAGCCATCTTCGGTAAGTTACTGTGCAAAACCTTAAACATTGTAACCTCTCAATGACTATTGTAATAATTACTTCCAGCTGACTGTTATACTTGTGTACACACATGCCCCAGGAGTACCAACCTTAAACAAAACATGCTGATCAAGCTTAAAGTAGTTTATACCTTAGTGGAACAGCTGTACTCCGGGTCACAACGTGCTTTGTCCGTTGTAGCCTTATCAAGCCCTCCTCCCGCCTTCTGCAAGACGTGTTGAAGAGCCTCGCTTTCCTGCCTCAGCGGATCCAAGACGTGTTCAAGAGCCGGGGCCGTAACCGCATTGAGCCAGGCTAAAGCGTGGCTCCCAGAACTAGACCCGACCGACCTTGCCCTTGGATACCCAAGTCTGAGGAAGACGACACTGTATTTGACAACCATGATTTCACCGCCTGCGTCAAAGCCATACGCCCTGTGTCGACCCTTATTGGAAACGACACTAACCTTAGCAAGTATGCGCCGGTTATGACAGTGAAAACCGGAGAATTCCATACTCCATATGATCAAATCAGCCTGATCCCTCCAATCCGTAAGCATACTTTTGCCCCTGAAGTGGACCCAGCCGGTTTAATAGATGATGAAGCTGAGTTTGAAGCTTTGAGCGGCATTGACTGGGCCTCGTCAACTTTCCAGGACAAAACAGCCGACGGAGAAGCAGAGAAGGATAACCCGGAGACTTCAAGCCCGCCGAAGGAGTGAATCGCCAGGCATTTTGCAAAAAACAATGCTTCATTTATTCAGACTTGGGGAGTCTTGTAATAGGGTAGAAAAAACTTTCCAATGATTGTCATGCCTTCGCGCATGTTCCTAGCGTTTTAACACTTTCGTAAGCCTCCACTGCTATATATTTCTGACTGTGATTTCCTTGGCGTGTTAATTTTGCTTGCCTTATTCTGCACATAAAACAAGCAAAATTCCCTTGGCAGTTTATCGCATCAGGGGTCACGGAAAGTATTGATAACCCGGAACACAAAACCAAAAGACTAATATACAAGCTGATTATGACTATATTTTGTTAAACTTAAGCATAATAGCATACCTGCGATCCTTTGATAATCTTTCCAGCTCATATGATGTTCACCCGGCTCTTAACAACCTGGAATGATAAATATTGAACCGGCAAGACAAAAAACATCTCATAATGCTTTTCACAAGGTTTCAGGATAATCAAAATACTTTACAGGCTTCTGATTTGGATACGATCAGTAAACCGTTCCAAAGGGGTTGAGCTAAGATTCAGATACGATCATATAGCCCCCAGTGGCTTTGGCGACGCCGATCAAGTGGGTATCGACAGCTATGTTCTCTTTGGTTCGAATACGACCTATTTTGAACAGGAAGCCCCCAAGTGACCATAAAATTTGTTTAATGACGCTGATTCGAATACGATCCACGTCAGACCCAAAGGAGTTAAGCTGTGATTCAAATATGATCAAGAAGCCCCCAAGTAGGTTTGGCAGTATGACGATCAAGTGGGTATCGACAGCTATGTTCTCTTTGGTTCGGATACGACCTATGTTTGAACAGGAAGCCCCCAAGTGATCATGGCTAGATTCAGATATGATCATAAGCCGGACCAAAGGCAAAGCCAGATTCAGATATGATCCGTGCCCTGTTGGTAGTTTCCACCATCTGACAAAAAGACATATAAACTTTTGAGGGTGAAAAAAGGACAGAGGTCCTGCTTTATTACTTTATATAATATATACATCTCAAGAGCCGGTGGCTTAAGTATAGTAAGGCCGAAGATGGGCTATATTCCACGGCCGGCGGGTCTCCCCCTCCAATTTACGTGAGTTTTTGTGCTCTCGAATATCAATGAGGTAGTATGACCCGTTGTGCAGCAGATTCTTACTGACCACAAAGGGTCCTTCCCAAGGAGGGGATAGCTTGTGCATATCGGACTGATCCTGGATGAGCTGGAGCACTAAGTCGCCTTCCTGAAACGTTCTGCTTCTGACCCAGCGGCTGTGATAGCGATGAAGGTCTTGCTGGTAAATCACTGAGCGGGCTATTGCCAAGTCTCGCTCCTCATCCAACAAGTCAAGTGCCTCCTGTCGAGCTTTTTCATTATCAGCCTCAACGTAAGCCGCCCCACGGGGCAAATCGTGCCGGATATCACTTGGCAGAACTGCCTCTGCTCCATAAACCATGAAAAAAGGTGTATAACCCGTGGATCTGTTAGGTGTAGTGTTGATGCTCCACAACACAGAGGGTAACTCTTCCACCCAACAACCCGGAGTCCGCTGTAAGGGGACCAAGAGCCGTGGTTTGATACCCCTTAAGATCTCCTGATTAGCTCTTTCTGCTTGACCATTGGATTGAGGATGAGCAACAGCCGAAACGTCAAGCTAGATATGCTCTCGTTGACAGAACTCTTCCATGGCACCCTTGGAGAGATTAGTGTCATTATCAGTTATGATGCTATCTAGAAAACCAAAACAAAAAATCACCTTTTTGATAAACTGAACTGCTGTGGCCGCATCACACTGACTGACCGGCTCTACATCAATCCACTTTGTAAATTTATCCACTGCCACCAGGAGGTGTGTCTTTTTATCCTTAGACCTTTTGAAGGGTCCCACCATGTCAAGCCCCCAGACTGCGAACGGCCAAGTAATTGGAATCATCCTCAATTCTTGAGCTGGCACATGAGCTCGTCGTGAGAATTTTTGACATCCGTCACATTTGCTAACGAGATCCTCTGCATCAGCATGAGCCGTCAGCCAATAAAAACCATGACGGAAAGCCTTGGCCACCAGAGATTTTGAGCCGGCATGATGATCGCAATCCCCTTCATGGATCTCTCGGAGTATCTCTTGACCCTCTGCAGGTGACACACAATGCTGGAACGCCCCTGTGACACTGAGGTGATGTAACTCGCCATTAACAATTGCCATGGATTTGGACCGCCTAACAATTTGTCTCGCCAAGGTGTCATCCTCAGGCAGCTCTCCCCGGGTCATATAAGCCAAGTATGGCAATGTCCAATCTAGGATGACGTGAAGTGCGGCCACCAACTGTGCCTTTGGGTCTGGCACTGCAAGCTCTTCTCCTGTAGGTACCTTGACAGAAGGATTATGCAGAACGTCAAGAAAGGTGTTAGGCGGCACCGACTTACACTGAGAGCCCAACTGGCTTAACGCATCAGCCGCCTCATTCTTCCGTCTATCAATGTGCTCCACCTGATACCCTTTGAAGTACCCAGCTACATCATCCACTTCACGACGATAAGCCGCCATAAGGGGATCCTTAGAATCCCACGTGCCTGAGACCTGTTGAGCCACGAGGTCTGAGTCGCCCAAGCACCTTACCCGGCTTAAATTCATCTCCTTAGCCATCCGGAGACCATGGAGCAAGGCCTCGTATTCAGCTGCATTGTTAGTACAGGGAAACATGAGCCGGAGCACATAATGAAATTTGTCACCTCGAGGGGAAGTTAAAACAACTCCAGCCCCTGATCCTTCTAACTGCCTGGACCCATCAAAGTGAATAGTCCAATACGTATTATCGGGCTTCTCCTCAGGTGCCTGCAACTCTGTCCAATCATTGATGAAGTCCACCAAGGCCTGAGATTTGATTGTAGTACGGGGTATATACTTCAAATCATAAGGCCCAAGCTCAATAGCCCACTTGGCGATTCGTCCTGTGGCCTCCCTGTTCTGAATGATGTCTCCCAAAGGAGCTGAATTTACCACCGTGACAGGATGACTTTGGAAGTACTGCTTGAGCTTCCGATTTGCCATGAACACACCATAAACAAGCTTCTGCCAATGTGGATACCTTTGTTTAGACTCAATGAGCACCTCGCTGATGTAGTAGACCGGCCGTTGAACCGGATGCTCCTTGCCTGCCTCCTTACGCTCCACCACGATGGCAACACTGACGGCTCGCGAGTTAGCAGCCACATATAATAGTAGCGGCTCTCTATCAATGGGAGCCACAAGAACCGGTGGCTCAGACAACTGTCTCTTTAAATCTTCAAAGGCAGTGTTAGCAGCATCGCTCCAGACAAAAGTGTCTGTCTTCTTCATCATCTGATATAGCGGTAAAGCCTTCTCCCCTAACCGGCTTATGAACCGGCTTAAAGCAGCAACACGTCCCGCCAGGCGCTGAACATCATTGATACACGCCGGTTTAGCTAGAGAGGTAATCACCGTGATCTTCTCTGTATTAGCTTCAATGCCTCTATTCGATACAAGAAAATCCAAGAGCTTGCCTGCAGGCACACCAAACACGCACTTGGCTGGGTTAAGCATCATCTTGTAAACCCGAAGATTGTCAAAGGTCTCTCTCAAGTCGGATATCAAGGTTTCCTTTTCTCTAGACTTCACCATGATGTCATCCACATAAGCATGAACATTGCGCCCAATTTGATCGTGCAAACAGTTCTGCACACATCGCTGATAAGTCGCCTGGGCACTCTTGAGTCCAAACAGCATAGATACATAACAGAAGGCCCCAAACGGAGTGATGAAAGCCGTCTTCTCCTGGTCCTTTACTGCCATCTTGATCTGATGATAACCAGATTAAGCATCCAAGAAGCTCAAACGTTCACAACCCGCCGTAGCATCAATGATTTGATCAATACGGGGGAGAGCAAAGGGATCAGCCGGACAAGCTTTGTTTAAGTCCGTGTAATCCACACACATCCGCCAAGTGCCATTCTTCTTGAGCACCAACACCGGGTTAGCCAACCACTCCGGATGAAAAACTTCAACAATAAACCCGACCGCTAAGAGCCGGGCAAACTCTTCCCCAATAGCTTTCCGTCTCTCTTCATTGAACCATCGGAGAAACTGCCTGACCGGTTTATACTTCAGATCAATATTGAGAGTGTGCTCAGCGAGTTCCCTCGGTACACCCGGCATGTCAGAAGGTTTTCATGCAAAGATGTCCCAGTTCTCACAGATGAACTCGATGAGCGCGCTTTCCTATTTAGGATCCAAATTGGCACTGATACTGAACTGCTTAGAGGCGTCTCCCGAGGTAAAGTCAACAAGCTTTGTCTCAACGGCTGATTTAAACTTCAACGCCGGGTCATGCTCAGTAGTTGGTTTCTTGAGGGAGGTCATATCCGCCGGGTCAACATTGTCTTGATAGAATTTGAGCTCCTCCGCGGCACAGGAAGTCTCAGCGTAAGCCGCGTCGCCTTATTCACATTCCAAGGCCACCTTTCGACTCCCATGCACACTGATGGTGCCCTTGTAACCCGACATCTTGAGCTGTAAGTAAACGTAACACGACCGTGCCATGAACTTAGCATAAGCCGGTCGCCCAAACAGAGCGTGATATTGACTCTTGATTTTGACTACTTCAAACGTCAACTTCTCAGCCCTGGAATCATACTCATCTCCAAAAGCCACCTCCAATTCAATCTTGCCAACTGGTAAGCCGACTTGCCTGGAACCACCCCGTGGAAAACAGTGTTGGATGTTCTCAGATTCTTCTCAGTCAACCCCATACGCTGAAAGGTCTCATAATAGAGTATATTGATGCTGCTACCTCCTTCCATGAGTACCTTAGTGAATTTATATCCACCGACCTGGGGCGCTACCACCAAGGCTAACTGACCCGGATTATCGACACGTGGAGGGTGCTCCTCTCTGCTCCAAATAATGGGTTGTTCTGACCATCTCAAATAACGAGGAATTGCTGGCTCAACCGAATTTACGGCCCTCTTGTGAACCTTCTGGTCACATTTGCATAAGCTAGTGGTAAACACATGGTACTGCCCACCACTCAACTGTTTTGGATGGCTCTGATAACCCGACTGCTGCTACTGTTGTCCTTCCTGACCAGATTGCTGCTGATTATTTCCACCCGACTGTCCCTGAAAACCGGAATTTGAACCGCCGCCCGGGCCATGAAAGCCGCCAGCCCCTAAACCGCCGCCAGATCCATGACTACCATCAAAGGTATTGGAATTTTTAAACGCCTTCATGATCGCGCAATCCTTCCACAGGTGTGTAGCGGGGTGCTCCCGGGTGCCGTGTTTCGGGCAGGGCTCATTAAGTAGCTGCTCAAGAGATGGGCCTGACCCGCCGGATCGAGGCCACTTACCCTTACGTCTCTGATTGTTACCCTGTGTATTAGCGTTGGCTACAAGCTCCGGGTTGCCGTCCACCTTACGCTTATTGCCGCTTTGATTCCCCGAGTTGTGCTGTTGACCCCTTCCATTACCGTTCTTTTTTCCCTTCCCTGTCTTCTCATCATCAGATGCGGGATCTTTGGTACTATCAGAATCGGCATATTTGACTAAAGCCGCCATTAGCGTACCCATATCCCTACAGTCACGCTTAAGGCGCCCTAGTTTCTGCCTCAGCGGCTCAAAGCTGCAATTTTCTCCAACATGAGGACTGCAGAGCCGGCATCCATCTTATCAGATGAATGAATTATCTCCTTGACTCGGCGTACCCAATGGGTGGTGGATTCACCCTCCCCCTGCTTACAATTCGTCAAGTCCATGATTGACATAGATTGCTTACAGGTGTCCTTGAAGTTCTGGATGAAACGGGCTTTTAACTCCTCCCACGAACCAATAGAATTGGGTGGTAAACTTTTTAACCAAGACCGGGCCGTTCCATCTAACATCATAGTGAAGTATTTAGCCATTGCCGCGTCACTGACTTCCAATAGCTCCATGGCCATCTCATATCTCTCGATCCATGCTCCAGGCTGTAAATCGGCCATGTAATTCGGCACCTTCCGAGGTCCCTTGAAGTCCTTGGGCAGGCGCACATTGTGCAAAGCCGGTATCAAACAAGGAACACCACCGGTTCTGGTGGCCACTCCCATCTCCATAGAAGTCGTTGGATACTCTGGAATATCCTGATGAGCCACCTGTTGAGCCGCCAGCTGCGCCGCCCGCTCGTTCTCCTGACGTACTCGGTCTTGCACCGGGTTATAGCCACCATGTTGGTCACGGCGTTGGGCGTTGCTTGACAAAGCTTCAGACTCCATGTGCCTGCTCTAACTCGGGCTCCGGTTCTGACGGGGCGGTGCTAACCAAGGCGAAGGGGTTGAATGAATCCTATCCCGGCTATAAGAATATGTCTCTTGCTGAGCCAGGGCCGTCTGGACAAGCTCCTTGATCCTCCGGGTCTCCACCACTGTTGGATCATCACCGTCCACTGGAAGAGCCGCCAGACGTGCTGACGCTGCGATTAAATTCTCCATGGGGTTGGAAAAGTGACGCTCCGGTATCGGCACATAACGCGGTGATGCCATGCTCACATGAGGAGGTGGCATCTCTCGACGCTGAGCCGGTCCTCCTGCTCCGTATGTCATAAACTGATTGGCATCTGGCGGTTTACTTGGGCCGGCTCCGGGTGTAGCGAAAAGAACTCGAGGGTCATAATTCAGAGGTAACCGGGATTGGGTCTTCTGGTGTCTCCTCCTCATTACTTCATTGGACGCGTTTAAGCTCATCGTGAGCTGGTAAGCCTCTGACTGCAACCGCTGTGCCCGGGCGTCAAGAGCCGCCTGCTCCGTAGCTAGTCTAGTATCCTTAGCTGCCAAGGCCTCCTTGGTCTGAGCTATCTCCTCACGTACCCGTGCTACCTCCGCGTCATGCTCATCTTTGTTCGCAGGGATAACCGTGGCAGTTAACAGGGCCGTAAGCTTGTCCATGAGGTCTATCAGCACTTGAGTCGGCGGGCGCACAGGGCCTCCTACCCCGGCTGCTCCAATCCCGGTCGTAATTGCAGTTGCGGCTGTAGAGTTTTGGCCGGGTTGAGTCCCAGCCATGAAGACTCCTGCCCAATTCGGCGACTCACAGGGGTCCGGAATACTTAAGCCATCGGAACAGCCCCCGAGCACGCCATCTTGCACTTGATACAGCGAATCTGTTGAACCGGCGGACGAATCACCGTCAGAGAGGACGACCGTCTCACCACCATCTTTAGGTCCTTCAGAAAGCTCTTTTTCGTGGACGCAACCCACAAAGACACGCTTCATGCCGGGTTGAGCTCGGGCGGGTTTCGCACGCTGAGCCGTCTCGACGAGGTCGGTGCAGTTGTTCGGCTCAGGTCCCGGCTCACCAATCCGGCGGATGAAGACGTGGATCCCTCCGAAGGGGACCCGGTACCCGTACTCAATTGAGCCGGCGTCGGGGCCCCAGCCTTCGTCGTCAATGTAGATCTTGCCGCGACGACTCTTGGTCATCCGGCCCACTACGTATCCCTTGAGCCCTTCGAAGTTGCCCTTTAAGAACTCGAATCCACCGTGCGCTGGCCCACGGTGGGCGCCAACTGTCGTGGAATTGTCACGTCAGATGTCCTCGTGAAAGGACTTAGTTGTGAAGCCATCGCAACTAGGAAGCTTGAAGGGGTTAATCGGGACAAAGGACACGAGAGGTTTTTATACTAGTTCGGCCCCTTACGGTGAAGGTAAGGCCTACATCTAGTTGGGTTGGTATTGATGTTTCGATGACCAGGGAGCGAGATACGTTATGCCTGGCTCTCAATCAGTTGTTTCTTGCCCTAAGCCGCCAGCAGGTCGTCCCCTTATATACATGGGTTGACGCCCTGCGGCTCACAAAGTCCCGGCCGGTTTATAAACAGTGTCCGGCTCGGTGACTAGTTAAGTCTACCTTATGATACAAGTCATACTACTATGGCGGTTTATTACAACGGGCCTTAAGTCGCCTGCAGGCCTTAAGCCCTCTATGAGCCGCCATCTTCACCTTTGGTCTTGGGCTTCTCTCTGGTAAGTCTTCTTTGCGTAACCCGGCCCCTCCCGGGCGGTTTACACAAATAGTTATATCCCCAACAGGGAGGAAGGGAGAACCAACCTCCAGATCGAGATCCGCATCCGCCTCGTCCGACGACAAGGCCCAGAACTTGTTCCTAGCTCCAGATCCAGAAGCGAGCGAGCAGCAAGTAGGCCCAAGGGGCGGGGGAGGAGGGGCAGTGAGGGAGAGAGGCGGCGACGGCAGAAGGAGAGGAGCAAGGAGGGCCGGACCAGGGGACCGAAGCGAAGACGGGGATGGGGAGGAGGGGGAGGAGAGAGAGGAGGAAGGAGGAGAAGCCATCAGTCCATTCCTCGGCCCCGATGGAAAACATGATCAATTATATTGATGGCTTTAATACATACCATTAACAATTAATTTCTCTCGATTTGTCTTGTTCAACCTATGACAAGTTGGACAACACATACACACGAGTAATATGGTTATTATCCACACAAGGAGCTCTATCACTCTATTCCTCTCTTAAACATTTAGAAGGAATGAAAATTCTACTTTTGCGCTTAGACGTTAGATCGATTAACTTGTATCCAACTCGTGGAAGATGATAGAAACCACAATAAATAAAGAGCTCTTTTACAGTACCCACAAGTAAATAAGAGCCATCTATTTACTCTAATCTGATGGATACGATGGTTTGGTACTTCAATATGGATACCTGGGAGTACCATAGCGCAAAGGTGAGGAGTACCTTGATTTCAAGGGTAAATTGGTAATCTAGATTGGTGATTAACATGGTATTATATGCGCGCCCATGTGATGGTGGTATTTAATTCCCCATGAATTACAGGATGCGATCAACATCCATGCCGGACCAGCCGGAGATCTCGGCCAGGAATCACACGTGCATCAGGAAGATTTGTTAGCATCTTCAAACTATGAAGGAGGGATGCACAAAACCCGAATTTAATAATTGCAACTGCAAGATCGAAGAACTCCAATGATTCAACTCGCTGACGGCTTGCAAGCACTCAGATAAGGCATACGTCTGAGAGGCCTCGCCGGTGACTAAAGTTACCGCAGGCGGCGGATGCATGCAATGGGCCTGCAGGGAGGACACGACCATGGCTATGCATGGTCACTCGATCAGGGAGGCGACGACAACTGCTCGAGCTGCCCATCGGCAAGGAATTAGATCCAAAAATAAATAAACATTACCCAAACTACCCTTTTAAACCAAGGGTTGGATTTAACCGGTACTCCCTCCCCTACCTAAGGAGCACCAGGGTACTGTAAAAAACCTCTAAATAAATAAATACATAAATCATTTTGAACACGGAAGTAGTATGGATGCTAATAGATTAATTTATACACTAAAGTTGGACAACACATACACACGAGTAATATGGTTATTATCCACACAAGGAGCTCTATCATTGTATTCCTCTCTTAAACATTTAGAAGGAATGAAAATTCTACTTTTGCGCTTCAGAAGTTAGATCGATTAACTTGTATCCAACTCCTGGAAGATGATAGAAACTACAAGAAACAAATAAATAAATCATTTTGAACATGAAAGTAGTATGGATGCCAATAGATTAATTCCTAGGGCATCTATGATGCAACCATGTGATTTTCCTGAATATATTTCTAAAGTCGGCTCGGTTTTCTATACTTTAAAAATTGTCCGAATCTCATTAATATTCTAGACTAATTTGTATTTTCTCATTTTCCTTTATTGTCTTTTGGATTTCATGCCCCTCCCGGAAAACCATTATTTAAAAGTACCTTTCTTGAATATGCTAAGTTGCATACTTAGCTAGCTGTCATGTGTGAAAACTGTTAAAAGTCATGGGTGAAACACAATTGTTTTAAGAACCTAAGGGTTAAGGTTTTAGCTTTGATGGATGTAATCCAAATTCTGCCTGTAGTTGAGAATAATCATTTCCTTTTTGCTCAAAAGATGAATCTGTTGTGAAAAATGGAAGATGTGAAAGCTAAAAGTATACCTCTTCATTTAATCATAGATGTTCTCTTATACTCTAGTGTAATCATCTGTAAGTTGATCAAGAAAATAATGAGTAGCCAAACGCCCAAATATCTTCAAGAGGCCAACTAACTAAATTGTCAGGGCGCACCAAGTTAAGGAACGTCCGATGAGCTAAAAGTTCGCTCTTTGTCTAAGAGTTGACAAATGCATTTGATTCAATGAGTCATGATACTCACTGGAAATAGTATGATATCAGATATTTGAACCAGACCGTACCAAATTACTAGCGAGAATATGACGACCACACACTACACATACTGTTCCTATCCCAGCTGACCTCCTGACTTTTCTACTATGTATACTTTTATGGTAAGCCAATTATAATCACCATCAAAGTATGTTTTGAATTCATCATAGTGAGAACTGCCAGCACCTTAATAATCATGGATTATCTGTTGAACAACTGTACGAACAACAACTTAATAACTGGCTTGCTCAACATGCAGCTACTCCAGGCAATGGCAATGCTTGTGGTAACCAAGGTTTTGACATTCATGATGTTGATGTTCAGATCGAAGACGTATGGGGCGGGGGGCATGTCCACCCTGCACCACCTGCTCCTCCCACTCTTGTTAACTATCAAGTGTGGCTTGAGGCAGAAGGCCTTCAGGTTTACCTTGGTGTGCCTCCGTCACATAACATGGTTGATAGACCGACAATAGCGTGGAATGACTCTAACTGACATTGCAAGCTCTAGCTCAAGTGACATTGCATTTGGAGTGGCACCACCTGTTTGTAGGATCAGCGAGACATTTGGAGTGTCACTCTGTCAGCCGCTGAAGGCACAACCGTTCTAGTGCTTCCAAAGCTCCCATGCCACTATAATAATCAACGAGTTTCCCTTTCGCATATATGTAGGAACGCCCTTGAGGACATGGCACCGGCAGCTTGAAAAACAGACTGCTGATTTTTTTTTTAGTTTTGCTATCAAGATGTTTGATTTGTTTTAGTTTTAGTTTTAGCTAGCAGTAGGTATTGAGACGATTTGCTTAGAGGATAGTATGGTCAAAACGACAATAAACTAAAAATGTCAACCCATTTAAAAATTGACATGGCTGACATTTGATTCACATAATTCAACTAATTACTTATGTAATTGTCAAGCATGATGATGATATATTGTATACAGTGATTCATATCTCGTAGTCATGAAACTGACATTTTGGAGTGAGTTTCTTGAAATATTAACTTAAAAGAGGATAGTACATCGGTGGATTTCTTGAAACATTAATTTAAGCATAAGTCCTCTCATGTATACTGGTGGATAGTTGCATGAAAGTGGCATCTTGGAGTGAATTTCTTGAAACATTAACTTAAAAGAGGATAGTATGGTCAAGCGACAATAAACTAAAAATGTCGACCCATTTAAGATTTACATGGCTTGCATAATTCAACTTATTACTCATGTGGTTGGTGGACCTTAAGCATAAGTCCTCTCCTGAATATTGGTGGATAGTTGCATGGAAGTGGATTTTGGACTGAATTCACGAACCATTAACAAGTAACAATGACGGAGTGACCTTAAGCATAAGTAGTCTCCTTTATATTGGTGTATAGTTAATGAAGTGACATATTTGAGTGAATTCCTATCAGGGAACCACACTTATTAGGAAACCGTGGTCTTCATTCACATATTGCATGCTGTTTTCTTATTTTACCGAGGGAAACTAACTGTGTTCCTGATGGATAAGCTATGGCTGTTACATTCTAGAACAAATGCTAGGCAGGTTCATTGATTTTTTAATGTATTGTGGAAAAGAAGTTTAGAATGATATCTAAGTTACTTAAATTCTATTACAAGGTGGTTGCTCAAATAAACATTTCATCTAACACTGTGATATGTTTATTTAGAGCACGATTAAGAAAAAATGATTTAGCGAGAAAATATCTACAGTCGTTGGTTCTACTAAATGGGATCATCATACTTCAACAAAAATAAAAATGAGCTTCCAGTAACCGCCGGAGGGCCAAACATCTGTTGTGTTTAAAAATAGCTGATGAATGACATAATCAACATCTACTCCCTCCTTCCTTTCCTAAATTTAAGTCTTCCGAAGATTCCAATATGGACTAAGTACGGAGCAAAATGAGTGAATATACATTCTAAAATATGTCTATATACATCCGTATGCAATCCATATAAAAATCTCTAAAAAGACTTATATTTAGGAATGGAGGGAGAATACATATGCAGTGCAACTTCATATATTACACAATGTTAGAATATATATTGGGTTTAAAGATATGTATTAGGAGTTAGAGATAGAATAGGATTAAACATGTAGGACTTGCTCTCTACTTCAAATCTCTCTCCTCATTGCACTCAATATATACCCCATTATGAGGGTCAGATCAATACAATAACAATTTCAGACATCCTACAATTTCTACACACAAAACATTCCTATCCCAGTAGCTGTCCTTTTTGTTTCTCTAATATTTAT
This sequence comes from Triticum dicoccoides, assembly GCF_002162155.2. Classification (NCBI taxonomy): domain Eukaryota; kingdom Viridiplantae; phylum Streptophyta; class Magnoliopsida; order Poales; family Poaceae; genus Triticum; species Triticum dicoccoides. The sequence goes on along the minus strand of NC_041387.1, from coordinate 618,397,254 downwards.
CACGATAACTATAATCGATAAATGAAATGTTCTGGATTCCTTCTAGTGAATATTATCAAGTAGTATGAGCGATCATTTGCATATCTCACTACCTGGACGGAACTTTATTTATGCTATCTCACACTACTAATTTCTTCATTAAGCTGTCATTGATAATTTTATTTCTTATACCAAGTTTGCGGTTGTTCTGCTGCCATGCTATTTACTTATTTTAAAGCTGTTGTAGATAACAAATGTTGTTATAGATAAGAGTTTGATAAATTCTCTCCGGATCAATGACTTTGCTCTTATACAGTTCGTCCAAGCATTTTTAATCACGTAAACTACGACACCATGAGTTCCACAGGTAAGATGGCAGGAGTGGAGACCCTTATAGCTAGCCTTAAGATGGTAGGAGTGGAGACCCTTATACAGCTCTTATATTAGTTTAGCTGTAGCCCTTTATAATTAAGACTGTATTATCGTGGAGACCAACATCATGTGAAGGCTGTCTACACTGCAAATTAGCACTACAAACTAGTGACAAGTTGGCAAGGTTCCACCGCATATTCGGATCTTCACATAATTTTCTCCCGCCGAGATCTTAAATAAGCTAAGTACTGTCTGCATCAGGTTCTGCTCTCACGATGATCTAATGCCGCAGCTATATTATGAGCTGTGATTCGCTGGACCGATTGCAATTTGGCAAAGAGAAACGAAGAAAGTGGGAGGATGCAAGTCAACAATTTAAATATTACGGAGCGCGGCTTTCAATGCTGCGCTCTTGCTGTTTAATCTGCATATGTTTAGGAGTAGCTTGTTACAAAAAACTGTTTAGTAGTTTTCATATTTCAGATGACCAATGTTCTACATATGACTGCTGCATGCACCTAATATCCTTCACGAAAATTTCTTCATGTTTCCTGCGTTACAACCTACAACCAAACAACTTCTAATACATCCCTTTCAAAAAAAAACAACAACTTCTAATACATATCCCTTGTTTTCAGTTCATGTAGGATTTAAGTCAAATGACACAAAGTACAAGACATCTTTAACACCATGCACCTAATCCTTCAAGATTTTTTTTACATTTGTCCTGTGGCACAACCAAACAATGTCTATACAGATTCCCGTGTTCTATATTCATGTAGAATTCAAAATTATATGGCGTCACAATTCTACATATTTGCTATGCGTTTTTAGTATCATGTGGACCAACGAGACCCTTAATCTGTATATGTCTGTTAGTTTATATATGTAAAATGATCAATGTTCTGGAACATGTGGGTGCTGCATTCTATTTTGTTCTTAAGCATATCTGAATTCTTAAATTGGGTCTAGCAAGTGTTGAAAAACAATCTCAAAAGTTTTATTTGTATGAGTATGACAAGCTATCTCAGAAATACTCCCTCCGTTCGGAATTACTTGTCGCAAAAATGGATGTACCTCTAAATACATTCATTTCCAAAACAAGTAATTCCGAACGGAGGGAGTACGAAAGAAGAAGAAACGTATGTGGCTGTGGCAGGACCTAGCACTGCATATCCATTTATCATCGAAGTTTCTTTTTAATTTCCTCTGGTTTACTGAAATTGGCAGAGTGCCTACCTTCTTCCTGCCATACCATGTAGGTATCGAGGAGAGAACAAATTAACCCCATATTTCAAGAAAGGTCACCTGTTCCATGCTAGTAGGGAGAACGTAAGATACAACTCATCGTATAATCTTGACCTTTTCTTGCAAAGCTTGCTTGTGTCTGTACAATCTGTTCCTTTCAGGTATATTCCCAGCATAACCATGATCTGGTTTCAGTATTTTTCTTCCCGCAATTCTATAGTACTGAAACTCGAAGGTCAAACCTGAATGAAAACTAAAAGTTGGTATGTCTTAATCTTTCTAATAATAGAAATGTACCCCAACATAGCTGTAGCTCTCAAGGCAAGACATTTGACTCTGCGTATAATTTTTGTAAGAACCATCTTGATAATTGTTGACACCAGATTTTAGCATAGTCAAGAACTTATGTAAAATGGCCTCAAATGGAGAAGTGTTCTACATGAAGAAGTTTCGTGTTGTCGATACGAACATCTTTGAAGTTTGGGCCATCGCCATCTGATCTCATCTCGAAGGCCGAAGTTGTATTCGAAATACTGAGATTTTATATTCAGAACACTATTCAGCACATTACGCCCCCAAGACTGCCTCGTACGGAAAAATGATCTACATGGATTGTCTTCGTCTCGTCGAAACGTTTGATTTTGATATAAGAATCGTTCCAATCCAAGTTCGTATGCAAAAGTTAGAGCCATCCGAATACAGCACTATCACGAGCCAAAAGTGGCGCGCCCCACCAGACACCCTGTCTGATGGGCAGCGCGAATAACAGCCTGTGTTGCACGAGCGATTTGACCCTCAATATGAACTCTAATCAAAAAATGTTCAACATAAAAGTTGTTCGTCTCGTCGAAACGGTCAAGATTGCTTTTGGGCTCGTTTCCATCCGAGGTCGTTTACCACCTCAAAAGTTACCCGCAAGGTGCAGCCAGTTTAAACCGAACAGTTTTGGAAAGTTCGAACAAAACCAATCCGAATTTGACTAGGGTTTTGGACGTGAATCCAAGCCTTTTCCTTGCATGGGAAGTCCAGCCGCCTCTTATATACCTGAGGGGTGATGGCCGATTGAACAACACACAATCGATCAAATCATGTACCACTTTTTATCTTTTATGTTTTCTTCTTAACCCTAGTTCTTCTTCTTCCTCGTTTTTCGTTCGTTCTTCTTGTTGCAGGACGGCGAACCTCGAGGCCCTAGGGGCGGTCAGGCCGATCTAGGGCAGCCCATAGCCGCCGCGCGTCCAGACGGGGTCCCTCCCGGGCGTGTGGGGTTTCGGGTTCCCAAAAGCGTCCGCCGGATTGTCTTGCGTACCGCGCTTCCGGCCGGGTCTCCTTCGACGTGCATCACCCTCGGCGTTGGAGGTACACGGTGACGTGTTCGTGTGCGAACAATAATGTACAGTCCGTTGTACTAGCAAGCGATGCGGTAGATAGGACATTTTATACTTGCAACTAGCAATTTTAGATTGGCATGCTACAATATATCCTTACCTGTATGCCTTCACCCTGCATTATGTCTGCTATATATACGTATTAGAAGCACCGTACAAAGCACACAAACAAGAGAGAACCAGAAGTACAGAAGGGGGCAGAAGTTTAGCTGAGAGACCGCCGGCGGCCATGGCGACTGAACAGCTCAACGTGTTGAAAGCACTGGATGTTGCCAAGACGCAACTGTACCATTTCAAGGCGGTCGTGATCACCGGCATGGGCTTCTTCACGGACGCCTACGACCTCTTCTGCATCGCCCTCGTCACCAAGCTGCTGGGGCGCATCTACTACACCGACCCTGCCCTCAACGAGCCCGGCCACCTCCCGGCAAACGTGTCGGCCGCCGTGAACGGCGTGGCCCTGTGTGGCACACTTGCCGGCCAGCTCTTCTTCGGCTGGCTCGGTGACAAGCTCGGACGCAAGAGCGTCTACGGCTTCACGCTCATCCTCATGGTCCTTTGCTCCATCGCGTCCGGGCTCTCGTTTGGACACGAGGCCAAGGGCGTAATGGGGACGCTATGTTTCTTCCGCTTCTGGCTCGGCTTCGGCGTCGGCGGCGACTACCCTCTGAGCGCCACCATCATGTCGGAGTATGCTAACAAGAAGACCCGTGGCACATTTATCGCCGCCGTGTTTGCCATGCAGGGGTTTGGCATCCTATTTGGTACTATCGTCACGATCATCGTCTCGTCCGCATTCCGACACGCATTCCCTGCACCGCCATTCTACATTGACGCCGCGGCGTCCATTGGCCCGGAGGCCGACTACGTGTGGCGCATCATCGTCATGTTCGGCACCATCCCGGCCGCCCTGACCTACTACTGGCGCATGAAGATGCCCGAAACTGCGCGGTACACAGCACTCATCGCCGGCAACACGAAGCAAGCCACATCAGACATGTCCAAGGTGCTCAACAAGGAGATCTCAGAGGAGGATGTGCAGGGTGAGCGTGCCACTGGTGATACTTGGGGCCTCTTCTCGCGACAGTTCATGAAGCGCCACGGGGTGCACTTGCTAGCGACCACAAGCACTTGGTTCCTGCTCGATGTGGCCTTCTACAGCCAGAACCTGTTTCAAAAGGACATCTTCACCAAGATCGGGTGGATCCCGCCGGCCAAGACTATGAATGCATTGGAGGAGTTGTACCGCATCGCCCGCGCCCAAGCGCTCATCGCGCTCTGCGGCACCGTGCCCGGCTACTGGTTCACCGTCGCCTTCATCGACATCATCGGCAGGTTTTGGATCCAGCTCATGGGATTCACCATGATGACCATTTTCATGCTCGCAATCGCCATACCTTACGACTACTTGGTGAAGCCAGGGCACCATACCGGCTTCGTCGTGCTCTACGGGCTCACTTTCTTCTTCGCCAACTTCGGCCCCAACAGCACAACCTTTATTGTGCCAGCCGAGATCTTCCCTGCGAGGCTTCGGTCCACATGCCACGGTATCTCTGCCGCTACCGGTAAGGCGGGCGCGATCATCGGCGCGTTCGGGTTCCTGTATGCGTCGCAGGACCAGAAGAAGCCCGAGACCGGCTACTCGCGGGGAATTGGCATGCGCAACGCACTCTTTGTGCTCGCAGGCACAAACTTCCTGGGCCTGCTCTTTTCCTTGTTGGTGCCAGAGTCTAAGGGCAAGTCGCTCGAGGAGCTCTCCAAGGAAAACGTCGGCGACGACGACACCATTGCTGCGACTGGTGTCTAGAGACATGCATGTGTACTTGCACACTCGTGCATTGTTGGTGTGCTTGATTTGCTTTTTTGTATTCTATTTTTGTTTTCTTTGCCGCGACCACTTTCTAAATTTCTTGTGTTGTAATGGTGACAATGTAATGCGTACACTGTAACAGTGATTCAAATTTCAATTCTGAAAAAAGTATATCATTTGTACTCCCTCCCATTGTTTCCCATGTCATCAATTATATTTAAGGTTTTAATACATACTGTCAATCATATTGTCTTCTTCAACGTGCACTTCGATGTAGCCAATGACAAGTTGGACAACACATACACGCAAGTAATATGGTTATTATCCACACAAGGAGCTCTATCATTGTATTCCTGTCTTAAACATTGAGAAGGAAAGAAAATTCTACTCCCTTCGTCCCATGCAAGACGTTTTTTGACACTATACGTTTTTTGACACGACAATAATGTCAAAATACGTCTTATATTATGAGACAGAGGGAGTACTTTTAGTCTTCAGACATTAGATCGATTAACTTATACTATCCAACGCCTGGAAGATGACAATAACTGCAATTTTTTGTCATTTTAAACATGAAAATAGGATGGATGCCAATAGATTAATTCTTAGGGCTTCTATGATACAACCATGTGATTTTGCGGAAGATATTTCTAAAGTTGGCTCAGTTTTCTATACTACTTAAATTGTCTGAATCTCATTAATATTCTAGACTAATTTGTATTTTCTTATTTCCTTTTACTGTCTACTGGATCTATTTCCCTCCTGAAAAAACGTTATTTAGAAGTACCTTAAAACTAGTAAAATTCATGGGTTAAGGTTTTAGCTTTGATACGTGTAATCCAAATTCTGCCAGTAGTTGAGAGTAAACATTTCCTTTTTGCTTTAAAAGATGAATCTGTTGTGAAATGGAAGATGTGAAAGCTATAAGTATACCTCTTCGTTCACCTTTAATCATAAATGTTCTCTTATACTCCAGTGTAATCATCTTAACTTGATCAAGAAAATAATGAGTAGCCAAATGCCCAAATATCTTCAAGAGGCCAAGTAACTAATTTGTTAGGGCCCACCAGGTTAAGGGACATCCAGTGAGCTAAAAGTCCACTATTTTTCTATGAGTTGACAGATGTATTTGAATCAATCAGTCATGTACTCACTGGAAGTAGTATGAGGTCAGATCATTGAACTAGACTTTACCAAAGTACCCCCTCCGTAAAAAAATATAAGAACTAAAAGTCCACTATTTTCTATGAGTTTAGATCACCATTTTAGTGAACTAAACGCTCTTATATTTTTTTACAGAGGGAGTACTAGAGAGAATATGATGACCACATAATACACATAATGTTCGCAGCCGACCTCCTGACTTTTCTACTATGTATACTTTTATGGTAAGCCAATTATAATCCCATCAAAGTATGTTGAATTCATAATAGTGAGAACTGCCAGCACCTTAATAATCATGGATTATCTGTTGAACAACTGTATGAACAACAACTTAATAATTGGCTTGCTCAACATCCAGCT